>NC_058084.1:14975384-15297982 GCF_014858855.1 Bufo gargarizans | reverse complement strand
TTTCGCGGATCCGCAAAACAGGGCTACCAGCTGTGTACGTTACGCATTTTGCAGATGGGATTGTTCTTCCCTATAATAGATATGCCTGTTCTTGTGCACAAAAATAAGACGCATTCTATTATTTTTTCGGGGACTGAACGAACAGGGTCCGCATCTGATCCGCAAAATTGTAGAACGGATGCAGACAGAAAAATACGGTCATATGATTGGGCTCCAATTATTGTACCGCAGGCAACTTGTATTACTTTAAAGGGGGTCCAATGTAATAAAAATAAAGTGCACCTTCTAATAGACATTCCCCACAAGAGCTCTGCTTGCTGCCAGTGAATGAGAGCATTCTTGCTTACATCTAAGACTAACTCGAGGCTCCTGGGCTCCAGTGCAAAATTTTTAATCCTAAACCCTTACAGGCTCTGTATACCTTCGGGGGGGCTGGCATTTTATAATTTACTCATTTTGGGGAAAAAAATTGGTCTTTATTAAAAAAAAATTCAATTGTTTCTGAGATAAAAGGGTTAAAAAATCAGTCTATTTGTAAGTTGTGACTGTTTTCTTTGAATCCCCACTTGGCTCCCGTAGCGCTCTGACCTCCTAAATACTCATCATGGCTCCGTTCTTATCAGACTGATGTGCCGTCAGATGACTGGATTCAAAGAAAACAAAGTCACGGCTTGCAAACAAACTGAGTTATTTTTATTTTTTATTTTTTTTAACCCTTGTTACACAGAAGTGGCTGAACACTTTTTTATAAAGACTGATTGATTTGAAAACTTTTTTTTTTAACCCAAAATGAGTAAATATCCAAGCATAAAAAAAAAAATGCCCCTTAAGGTGGTGGGTATGAACTGTGGGGTCCCATTTTACAGTAAACCCCCGCCTAATGGTTTGGTGCAGGGGTGCGGAGTGAGGTCGCGGGGATTGGCAGCTGCGATTCTCATAATAAAAAAAAAAAGACAATAGAGGAAGTTGTTGATTTCAGGGCTTGTGCTATGAGAGTAACATCCTAATCTTCCTCTGACCTCTCAGTCATCAAGGCTCCCAGAGAAGAAGCTGAAGACATTGTTCATGTTTACTAGATGACCCCGGTGTCATCCGACCCACGTCTCATTATAATCTACGCCTTATGTGTGTGTGACATTTATTTATGCTCCAAAATTTTACGTATTGTATTGGTGCAGTTCTTGTCAGATCAAGGTGTAGGGGGGACCTATAAATAAATGTACCCCTGGGTCTACATGTCCAATGTTCCAATCCCTCCTAAAGGGTAACTCTTACAGGATTTAGGCCTCCTGCACACGTATGTTACGTTTCGTGTATTTGCGGTCCCCAATGCACGGAGAACGTTCGTGCCGCCTCCAGGACTGATCCAGACCCATTCAACTTGAATGGGTCCGTGATCCGCCCGTTCCACAAAAAAGATAGAGCAAGTTCTATCTTTTTGCGGAACGGATGTACGGAACGGAACACCACAGAAGCAATCCGTACTGCTTCTGTAGGATTCTGTTACGGATTTGCAGACCCATTCAAGTGAATAGGTCTGCAATACGGCAACTGGACCGTTTGTGTGCAGGAGGCCTTAGTCACATAGATAGATTTTTTTCCATGTGCGTATTAAAGAGGACCTGTCGCCAAAAAATGCAGTGCAATCTAAAAGCGCCAAATTATAGAGCAGGAGGAGCTGAGCTGACTTGTGTATGGTGTGTGGGAAAAGATTCAGTAAAGTTTGATTTTTACATTTACATCTGCAGCCCTGTGAAGTGCTATCTGTACAGGGAGGAGCTGTAATCAGTGACTATCTCTGGATACACACAGTGCTATCAGTCCCTGATAACCCCTCCCTTCTGTACCGATAGCTGTTCACAGAGGTAGAAGGAAAAAGCTGAGATATAAATGTATGAATTACATGTTTTACTGAATCTTTTCCCACAAAAATATACATCAGTCTGCTCAGCTCCTCCTGCTCTAAGATGGTGCTATCAGATTGCATTGCACTTTTTGGGGACTGGTCCTCTTTAAAGAGCTGCCTCCTATATACAAGGATTTTATTTTATGCACTTATATAGCGCTGCTATATTCTGCAGCGTTTTACAGACATTAGCATCAAGATATCCCCAATGGGGCTCACAATCTAAGGTCCCTATCAGTCTGTCTTTGGAGATACGTATTATAATACTGTTATGTACAAGAATATAACTACTATAATACTGCTCCTATGTACAAGAATATAATCCTGCCTCCTATGTACAAGAATATAACTACTATAATACTGCCTCCTATGTACAGGAATATAACTACTATAATACTGCCTCCTATGTACAGGAATATAACTACTATAATACTGCTCCTATGTACAAGAATATAACTACTATAATACTGCTCCTATGTACAAGAATATAACTACTATAATACTGCCTCCTATGTACAAGAATATAACTACTATAATACTGCCTCCTATGTACAAGAATATAATACTGCCTCCTATGTACAGGAATATAACTACTATAATACTGCTCCTATGTACAAGAATATAACTACTATAATACTGCTCCTATGTACAAGAATATAACTGCTGTAATACAGCCTCCTATGTACAAGAATATAACTACTATAATACTGCTCCTATGTACAAGAATATAATCCTGCCTCCTATGTACAAGAATATAACTACTATAATACTGCCTCCTATGTACAGGAATATAACTACTATAATACTGCCTCCTATGTACAGGAATATAACTACTATAATACTGCTCCTATGTACAAGAATATAACTACTATAATACTGCTCCTATGTACAAGAATATAACTACTATAATACTGCCTCCTATGTACAAGAACATAATGGCTCAAACATGAAATCAGTATTATAGCAGATGGATCCAATGATGAAAAAATATGCATTTGACGGTAAAAATATCTATAGATCACTGGAATTGTTCTTTATTGTATACTACGGTAGATGTGATTTGTATGACATGGAACATAGAAACATAGAATGTGTCGGCAGATAAGAACCATTTGGCCCATCTAGACTGCCCAATATACTAAATACTATGGATAGCCCCTGGCTCTGCTACCATTCAGACAGACTAAGGCTACTTTCACACTAGCGGCAGGACGAATCCGACAGTCTGTTCACCCTGTCGGATCCGTCCTTCCGCTATTTTCCTGTGTCGCCGCTCCGTCCTCATTGACTATAATGGGGAAGGGGGTGGAGCTCCGGTACAGCAGTGCACGGCGAGAGGCCGTCGGACTAAAAAGTCGGCCATGCAGTACTTTTTAGTCCGGCTGCCTTTCGCCGTGCTGTGTCGGAGCTCTGCCCCCGTCCCCATTATAGGGGGATGGCAAAATAGCGGCAGGACGGATCCGACAGGGTGAACAGCCTGTCTGATCCGTCCTGCTGCTAGTGTGAAAGTAGCCTTAGAATTTCACCCCCTAAGCCTTACTGCCCCCATTAGTGTTTTTAGTGTTAGTGAGTAGTTTTTGTCTGATAAATCCTTCTGTCTGCAATGGGTCGTCTATGAATACCAGGCTTGACTTTCTCGCCCTTCCTACAATAACTGATACAATGATTCTCCGCTTCCTGAGCACACGGACTTGGGAAAGAACAAGGCGGGCAGAATGTAGTCAGCGGTGAGTCAGTCGCTCTTGCCGAGAAAAATCATGAAGTGACTTCAATAAAGTCCCAGTGGAGAACAGAGATTTCTATTCTGGGAGAGTTTGGCTCCATACGTCAGAGCGCTGTTATCAGGAAACTGAGATAACTCTGCCACTTTCTGCCCCTCGACAGGACAGTGGTGACGTCACAAGGATGGAGGCTTGTCACTTTGGGAAAAGGAAACCACGAGCAATAATTTAAAGCTGGTAGTCATTATAGCTGCGGCTTTTGGGTCGGGATACATCTCATGACCAGAGATCGTGGTGCAGATCTGGATTTTTAATGACTATCGGGTTGCCACTGCCCGCGGTAAACTTGACTCTATTCACTTTCATTATGTTGTGCTTCGTCGTTACCTCATAGCTTCATCCAACGCTCTAAGTGATTTTGAAGACCTTTAGTTGAGTTTGGGCCATGGTGTCTTGGACAACCCTGCCCAAAAAGGTATCCATTGAAATGTACGATTAGATCTGGTGGTGGTGTCAAAGATCCAAAAATATTATCCATCCTTTGGAAGGGAGTTGCAGATTGGTTAATCATTGGGCAGGAAATATAAACCATGCCAGATGTAGGCAAGATGAGGGAAGCCTCGCCAACTATCGTGACCAAGGTTGGCACCTTTTCTTGTCGTAATTTTGGTACTGCTGTTGTGGGGGTTCTAAGCCAGCCACACACAAGGTTTCTGTGGAAGTGGCCAACCATCTTATAATGATGGGAGCCTTCCATGTCTCCAGCATCAGATGTCTGAAAGGAAGGATAGATCCACCATGATGAATTTCTCAGTATATTATAGTGGGGTCGGGAGAAACTGCTAATGGCGTCTTATATATGGCTCTCTTTAGTTCAGAAAATAGAGTTGAAACTTGTTGGAGGAAGGAAAGCATGTCAAATTTCTAAATGCCCCATTCTTTGTTTGGGTGGTAAGCCTCAGATGCCTCTTTCTACTGAAATTCTACATGCTCTTTGTTTATGATGAGGCTGAGAGGAACAGCTGGCAACAGCTATATCATGTGTTTGGCCGGTTTAGTCCAAAAATTTATGGAAGCTTTTTTTCTGATGGTAGGTTTCAAAGAAGAAGGCATGTTGAATTTCCACATGCCCCATTCTTTGTTGCCAGGCCACTCAATGTTTTTGGTGGGGCTGGGAAGAAGATCTGTTGGCTGTCGGCGGCCATATCATGTGTGTGGCTGGTTTAGTCCAAAAAATAATGGAAGTCTTCTCCAATGACTGTAGGTAGCAGTGAGCAAATAAGGCATGTTGAATTTCTCCTGCTCCCATTCTTTATTGGCAAGCATGTATACCTCTCTCCATGTTTGTGGTGGGGCTGGGAGAAATGGTTGTAGACAGCTATATCATGTATATGGCCTTCTTCGACAATGATGGGCATCACAGAGGAATGAAGGCATGTTGAATTTCTACTGCTCCATTCTTGGTTGCCAAGCCACTTGTACCCTTCTCCTTGTTTGTTGTGAGGCTAGGAGGGATAGTATCTGCTGTCGACAGGTAAATCATTTATGGCTGGTGTAGTCCAAAAACTTTAAAATGTGTAAATCAGGATATAAGTAAAGTTAGATCTGTGCATGGGATGAACAACTTGCTCCCACAAAGGTCATCTTATCGTTTATCTGCCAGCTTCCCCTCAAAGAATGTTCCTTTTATCGTAAAAATTTTGGTTTTGTATTTTTATTCTCCAGCCGCGATCATAGGATGTCTTTTGTTTTCTTTCTTTGCCTGTTTTTGTTATGTACCTCGATAGTTCCACGTCCCTCTCGCCAGCTGGCCAGGACTTCTCGCCGGCACAACACCCTCTCTCCACTCCGTCCTCTAATATGGTGCCTGTTTTTGCTTTTTTTTTCAGATTTATCAGCCGCTCGATGGGGATTAACAGTGCATCACCTGTGTGTGTCGCCTTCCCAGCCTGCCACCGCCTGACCAAGAATTTTACCACTTCTTCTATAGAAATTATGAAACTGGTATTAACTGAATGGCAATTATGGATTTTTAACTCTAATTCACAGTAAACCACTAAGCCATATGATTGAATTAGCACCAAATCCCGTTCTCTCCTGCGCACCCTCACAAAGCTGCGGAGGCCCCTGCACTGCGGAGTCAAAAGTATTACTTGCACGAGGAACGTGTGGAAAGCTGAACAAAGAAGAAGTCTTTATTTATCTTTGCAGATATATAGTATTAATATTTATATAGAGCCTCTAAGAATATATAGATCTATTTTTGTGGTGATGAAGATGGCCCCTCAGAGCGCCGAATCGGAATCTATGCAAGTCCAGGACCCCACCCTGGCCAAGCTGAAGAAGGACGAGCCCAAAGAGACCGAGAGTCGGGATGAGACCATTAGCGAGGTCTCTATTGACCGTATCCCGACCCGCCTCTGGGTCATGCATGGCGCGGTGATGTTTGGTAGAGAGTTTTGCTACGCTATGGAGACTGCACTGGTGACACCGGTTCTGTTGCAGATTGGTAAGTGTGTGTGTGCATCTTGTATGGATTTAAAGGGATATTCCACAAAATGCCCTTTCTTTGGCAGAGTGTATTTAAATAAATGTTTTTAGCCTTTATGATGTTTCTCCATTTAATCCAGAGCATTTTGTGATCTGATGGCCATTTTGTAATTATTTATTATAATATAAATTTTTTTTATTTTTTGTGCAGGGGTATTTTATTCTTATGGCTGACAGTGGGTCAAAAATAAGACTCCATTTGCCCTCTAAGATCTTCTGCCGTTCTGATGCACCTCGGCCACATCTGCTCTCCTACTTCATGGTCGCAGCCCGACACACAGAAAATGGCTACAGATAGGACCTTTAGCCAATCACAGGCTGCAACCTAGACCCGTGATTGGATTAGGGGCTTTGGTTCTTTCCCTCATGCTGGTCGGGACCAGGAAGCGGGGACAGAAGCGGAAGTGGTGGAGGATCCGTGAGAGCAAGTGTAACTTTTTTTTTTTTCTTCTTTTTTTTTAACCCACTGTGAGCCACATATAAAAAGTAATACCATCTGACCTGCCCTTTAAATGTGTTTTTATTTTAGAAGAAAATGCCCTTAAAATATCTTGTATTTTTAAGGGGTTTATTAAAGGGGTCATTCAGTTTATAAAATACACTTTCTTGCACCCCTTTGGGGAGTTCAGGGTTATTAAAGAGGGAGAGGGGGGGTGGGGAAATCCTCTCCCTGAGTGGTTACAAAGAGCGTCTCTCGCTCTGGAGGACCTGTCCTATATTGTACGGAAAGCCCATTGATGTGTCTGGACACTGTGTAATGCTTCATTTGCCCTGTGGTGGCGCTGCTGGAAATGGTAACACGTAATGCATCTGTACACGCGCCTTTGCCGACTCATGGGGCTCCACCCCATTCATGTTGCGTATAGTTGTGCGCTGCTCTGTAACAGCCGTGAAAGCGGCAAAGAAATCCCTGGCGATCAGTGGGATCTGAAGGATCAGACCCCCACCAGTATCGGCGCCATCCTTCCTCTTTACCCGTCTTGGTGCTGCTGGGGCCCCCACTACAGATTACAGCCGACTACAAGGTGTCCTGGGAG
Source organism: Bufo gargarizans (assembly GCF_014858855.1). Classification (NCBI taxonomy): domain Eukaryota; kingdom Metazoa; phylum Chordata; class Amphibia; order Anura; family Bufonidae; genus Bufo; species Bufo gargarizans. The sequence continues at coordinate 15,290,768 of NC_058084.1, read as the reverse complement.
GACAAGTGTCTTCCACTTATTGACACTACTAGCAAACCATGTCCAAAGCAGAGATTGGCCAACTCTTGAAGTCCTCAGCCTGGCACCTTACTCTATATTCTAGGGTTCAGCTTCCAGTAGAACGATCTTGAAGGTGAGCTGGATTAGCGGTGATGACACGGGGCTCTAGGGTCACCTTAAGGGCCAGATCAATATCTGTAGAGGTTCGTACAGTCATCAGATGTAGGAAAAATGACCTACGCGAGGCGTGTCTGACGACATGCATGCTGACTGTTTCCAGTAACATCAGCAATCATTTTTAATACAGTTCCACCTCCCCAGTCCCCGTTTCCTAAGGGGATGTCGCCCATCTTTGCTCAGGTTCTGAATAGCAAGTAAATCTTTGCTGTGGAAAAATCTGGAGACTTTAGGCATGGCGATGGCTGCCATTAGACAGGCTGTTGCCAGATATCATCTTGCCATCTAGGTTCTCCTCTATCTTACGAGGACCTATAGTTCACGCTATCCTGAGCTTTTCAGTTCATGAATAGAATACCAGAACTACAGTGAAGACTGACACTGGTTTAGAGCAGCAGGAGGTTGGGAGCACTGGGGATTGTCACAGGGGATATATATATAGCATTCTGGGCTGTTGGGGTCCATTCACACGTCCGTAGTGCATTCCGGATCTGCAATACACCCGGCCAGCACCCCCATAGAAATGCCTATTCTTGTCCGCCATTGCTGGATAAGAATAGGACATGCTCAAATTTTTTTTCCGGAGCCGCGGAGTGGAAGATCGGGGCAGCGCTCCGGAATTGCGGATGCGGAGAGCACATAGTCCCCATAGAGAATGAATGGGTCCGCCCCCGTTCCGCACAGGTGCGGCCAAGACTTGCAGACGTGTGAATGGAGCCTTATACAGCTGATTTGTGCACTTAGGATAGCTGGGAATGAGGTGAAATGCAGAATTTTTAAAGGGGTTTTCCAGGATTTTGATACTGATGAGCCATCCTCAGGATAGGTAATCAGTATCAGGTGGATGGGGTACGATACCCGGGACCCCCACCAATCAGCTGTTTGAGAAGGCACCGACGCTCCTGTGAGCGCCATGGCCTTCTCCATTCTCACCAAGCACAGCGCCATGCTCAGTATAGTGGCTGTGCTTGGTATTGCGCTCAGCCCTATTGAATGGGGATGGGCGCGATACCAAGTAAAGCCACTATACACTGTACGGCGCTGTGCTTGGTGAGCTGCCCTATGAATCGGTGCCTTCTCAAACAGCTGATCAGCGGGATTCCCGGGTGCCAGACCCCCACCAATCTTTTAATGTGGAAATGCTATTTATTTGCAGCTTTGCCCCTAGGGCAGAGATCGGCAACGTCCAGCGCTCCAGCTGTTCTGGAACTACAACTCCCATAATCCTCCTTTTTACTTCTGTGGGAAGTCTAAGCAAGTGTGCATGCTGGGAGTTGCAGTTTCACAGCAGCTGGAGGTTGTTGACCCCTGCCCTAGGGTGCGTGCTTTCCTCTGCCCTTTGGTGCCCGTCCACTTCTCCTGAGCGGTGCCAGTCGGCGCTGGCACCATAGACCAGTTCAATAACCCTGGTTATCTGCCCTGCCGAGGTCACAAAGCCGGTCCTGCCGCTGTATTAGGAAATCCTCCTGTTACGACGCCCGCCCTCCTGGCAGCGCTGCCACCTTCTAAGTTAATAAGTTGCTACAATTATCCGGTGTGGAAAATGCTGGAGGGAAACGCGTCAGGTCGGAGTAACTTTCCAAAGGGAGACCCGATACCCTGTGTACTGGCATCTGAGATGTGATACCTCATTACAGCGCAGGACAAGGGGGTGTGCGGAGGGGATTCGTGTGTACCAGTCCTCGCAGCCTCCGCCCCGCTGACATTTCTGAAGCTACTGCCATGACCAGAAATTGACAGGGGAAGGGGTAAAGCAACATCAATGGTATGAAATAGAAGATTTGCATTTTGCATTCTTCTCCAGTCACAGCCAGAGCTGCATTTTGAACGTTTAGTGGGGTGGAGGGGAGACGGCAGAGCAGGCAGTCTGTGTAGTCACTGAAGAATTGGACTACTTCCATAGGGAGGGTAATTCTGCTGACAATGTTTTATTAGGCCTGAGCCACGGAATGTACCAGGGATCAAGGGGTGTGACAGAGTCTGGCTGGCGTTCACAAATCCTTCAGCTTTGTATGTGAACAGAGAAGATGGCTTGTAACAAGTTAGATTTCCTATAATGCTCTGCTAGTGGTGATTGATGCCAGACATTTATGTGTTAACACCAATATTTAAATGGAAAGGTTCCCTAAAAGAATTTGGCATTGTGCAATCTGATATAATGGATGTACATAGTGAGTGCAGCTCTGGAGTAGAATACAGGATGTAACTCAGGATCAGTACAGGATAAGTAATGTAATGTATGTACACAGTGACTGCACCAGCAGAATAGTGAGTACAGCTCTGGAGTATAATACAGGATGTAACTCAGGATCACTACAGGATAAGTAATGTATGTACACAGTGACTGCACCAGCAGAATAGTGAGTGCAGCTCTGGAGTATAATACAGGATGTAACTCAGGATCAGTACAGGATAAGTAATGTAATGTATGTACACAGTGACTGCACCAGCAGAATAGTGAGTACAGCTCTGGAGTATAATACAGGATGTAACTCAGGATCACTGCAGGATAAGTAATGTATGTACACAGTGACTGCACCAGCAGAATAGTGAGTGCAGCTCTGGTGGATAATATAGGATGTAACTCAGGATCAGTACAGGATAAGTAATGTAATGTATGTACACAGTGACTCCACCAGCAGAATAGTGAGTGCAGCTCTGCAGTATAATACAGGATGTAACTCAGGATCACTACAGGATAAGTAATGTAATGTATGTACACAGTGACTGCACCAGCAGAATAGTGAGTGCAGCTCTGGAGTATAATACAGGATGTAAAGCCTCTTTCACACTTGCGTTGTCCGGATCCGGCGTATACTCGACTTGCCGGAATTACACGCCGGATCCGGAAAAAACGCAAGTTAACTGAAAGCATTTGAAGACGGATCCGTCTTCAAAATGCGTTCAGTGTTACTATGGCAGCCAGGACGCTATTAAAGTCCTGGTTGCCATAGTAGGAGCGGGGAGCGGGGGAGCGGTATACTTACAGTCCGTGCGGCTCCCGGGGCGCTCCAGAATGACATCGGAGCGCCCCATGCGCATGGATGACGTGCCATGCGATCACGTGATCCATGCGCTTGGGGCGCCCCTGACGTCACTCTGGAGCGCCCCGGGAGCCGCACGGACTGTAAGTATACCGCTCCTCACTACACTTTACCATGGCTGCCAGGACTTTAGCGTCCCGGCAGCCATGGTAACCATTCAGAAAAAGCTAAACGTCGGATCCGGCAATGCGCCGAAACGACGTTTAGCTTAAGGCCGGATCCGGATCAATGCCTTTCAATGGCCATTCATTCCGGATCCGGCCTTGCGGCAAGTCTTCAGGATTTTTGGCCAGAGCAAAAAGCGCAGCATGCTGCGCTATTTGCTGCGGCCAAAAAACGTTCCGGTCCGGAACTGAAGACATCCTGATGCATCCTGAACGGATTTCACTCCATTCAGAATGCATTAGGATAAAACTGATCAGGATTCTTCCGGCATAGAGCCCCGACGACGGAACTCTATGCCGGAAGAAAAGAACGCAGGTGTGAAAGAGCCCTAACTCAGGATCAGTAATGTGTGTACACAGTTACTCCACCAGCAGAACAGTGAGTGCAGCTCTGGAGTATAATCTATAATGTGTATAATGATGGACACCTTTGTCCCGACTGTTCCTCGCCATACTTCCTTATGACTTGTGCCCACACATTGCGGCAGCCTCTAGTCATTAGATTAGGACAAGGGCCCGCATTTTAGTGCCTATTATGATCTGGCACGTTGGGTGTTGCAATGGTAGATTTGTGTAATCCAAACTACAATGAGTCAGGGTAGCGTTGTCCGAGGCGTGGAATTTTCCACTGCAGCTTGTTCTCTTATCAGGTGCCTGGAGTTCCTTTCGACAAGAACACATTTCTGTTAGAAGCCCTGAACCAGGAGGAGGCGTGTGAACGCGGCACACAATGATACATAATAAGTTGGCCGTGTCCTTGTGTTCCACCCAGCACCGGGCGTGTTACAGAGGCGGCCGCTAGTGCTTTAAATGCTTCTCTGTGATCTTCTGTGGTTGGGACATATATTGGAAGTTTGTTAAAAAAAAAAATAATTTTTTTTTCTTCATAATACTGGAACAAGGAGACACCCTGGGAATCTTCTTCTGACAGTCTAGCGGAAACCTGCGCATGCGCAGAACAGCCGCTGTATATCTTGCTGTACTGTGCATGCCCTGATGGTACATCTGAACGGTGTATGCCCAAGAATTGGGGCAGGCGGCTGGGGATACAGGGGTGGCTATGAAGGTGTTGGGGGGTCCAGACTGTGAGACTCCGCCCAGTTGACTGTTTAAAGTCCGTCTGTCAGCAGATTTGTCCCTATGACACTGGCTGACCTGTTACATGTGGCTGAAGGCGTCTGTGTTGGTCCCGTGTTCATATGTGCCGCATGGCTGAGAAAATGACATTTTAATATTTGCATTTGAGCCTCTAGGAGCAATGGGGGCGTTGCCGTTACACCGAGAGGCTCTGCTTTCTCGGCAAGTGCTGCACCCCCTCTACTTTGAGTGCAGGGACCAGGCAGTGAAAAAGTGATCACACCTGGACCTGTCAAAGTGCAGAGGGCGTGCAGTTACAGAGAGAGCGGAGCCTCTAGGTGTAACGGCAACGCCCCCATTGCTCTTAGAGGCTCATTTGCATATAATAAAACTTCATTTTTCTTTGCCAAGTGCACATGTAACGGGTCAGCCAGTGTCATGGGTACAAATCTGCTGACAGATGCCATAAAATTCATTTAGCTTGTGGCACTTAAGTGATTTTCTGAGGTTTGCCTTTATCGCTGCATGTATTAAGGTAAAATGCGGTTTAGGGGCAAAAAAAATAATTAGTTTTTGCGATTAATTCTAAATCCTGTTGCTCCTAAGGTTGATGTAATTAAATGTTTATTATGGGGTTGGAGCTGCTCCTTTAAATAATGAAATTAGGATTTATTGCAGCCACCACTAGGGGGAGCTCATTTCATACAGGATGGTACAGATTAGAGATCAGCAAATTGATTCTAAATAATCAATGTAGTCTCCTCGGCAGGACTTCTTCACCTGTGAGAGAGGCTGTCCCTGCCGGTGAAGAAGCGCCAACCCGCTGCTGCATTGACGGGCGCTGCTCCGAAGCCGAGCCTCTGCTAATCGCAGGCAGGAAACTGTTAATCTAGTGACAGATGGATACTTCAGCGGCGGGGACAGCCTCTCGCAGGTGAAGGAGTCCTGCTGATGAGACCAATTGATTCGGTCATCTCTTGTGCAGATGTCCCTGACTCGGTGTCTCCAGTAAGCCCCGTGCCTCCCCCTAGCGGAGGCTGCAGTCAACAAGAAATTTGTTATGAACTAAGCAGACGCAGAATCCTAGTTTTTGCTTTATATTAAAACGGGTGCACATCTTGAGGACCATGGCTGCCGGCTGATTAGTAGATATAGCCTCCTGACAGTGGGGGATTGGACTTGTATTTCCCGGGGGTATGTTTGCAGTCTCCTGACCCGCAGCGACATCTTTGTCATTATCTCTGGTATTTTGTTTTCGTCCTCGCAGCGGGCTGCTCTCCCAGCGACACCATTGGCTCATGTAACTGGGTTGACTTCCAGCTCAAACATCTTGGCACCTTTTTCCAGCCAGATCTAAATTGGTAGCAGCTATGCCCGTTATGTGAAGCGCATAGGTCACGGCGCGGCCTGGCAGCTATAGTCACGTCACATTATCTGCCTGGGTGGTAAGATGGGCCCCAACTGGGTTGTCCGGTTTTATTTACTTAGTCTATCAGTTCCTTATCATGTTCTAAGCAAGTGGGAACATTCCTGTTGATGGACTCGTGGTTCTCGCAGCTGAGGCTTTGTAACAATTGTATCCAGTGAGGCAAACACTACAAGTTTCTCTCCTGTTCTGAGTTTGTTACAATGTATCAGCCTGGAATCTACAGAGGATGGTATAGAGTGGATACAACTGTAACCAGACCCGGGTGAAGTACTGGGTCTGTCCACACAACAAAGTTCCCATTCACTGATGGCAAGCAGAGGAATTGAAAACAGTTACACAAAACTGATGGACGTCTTCAGTTCTAGAAGAGCAGAGTGACTGGTAATAACTCCACTGTAATCAATCTCTCAAGACCGAGCTGGAGACGTTCATGCCACGTGCCCGGGCTGTGCCACGTTTGATATAGCTATAGCTTACACGCCGGCTGTAAACTGCGGTGTCGACTTTGACCTCGTCAGTAATGAGTGTGGTGTCCGTCCATTCTTATTGCTGTACCCAAAGTCATGTGCTATGGATGGGGCCCCCCTCCTACAGGCATTGTGCCGCTACCTGGGAGATGTCACCGGGCACACCGCCGTGCTTGGTATCGCAGCTCGGACCCATTCACTTCAAGAGGACTGAGCTGCCCCTAGGTCACGTGACTGATGAACGTGACGTCAATGGCCTAGGAAAAGCTGTCCGAAGGCCGCGGCGCTACTACCGATCCCTACTTGATCAGCTGATTGGTGTTGGACCCCCACGATCGGATACTGATGACCTCATTCTCTGAAAACCTCTTTAATGTAAACTACCTTATTTTCAGTCCGCATCCGGTCCACGTTTCTTGCACAGAGCCCACGGATGGACCCATTAATTTCTATGGGTCTGCAAAAAAAAATAAAGGGGTTGTCCCATCTCCACAGCAGCGCTCGGCACTTCCTGGACATTTAGCAGGTGGATGCGTTCCATTTGAATGAAAGCACAGTCAAGTGCTGCTGTAATGATGTCATCGGGCTGCTTGCCTGTGCAATCCCAATTCTCTGGTTCATCATAGCTGTATAGACCGGCTACTGCGCATGCGCTGGAGCTGTTCTATTAAAACCTGATGCGTTGCAGAGCAGTGGCCAGGACAGCTGCTGCTGTGCAGGCGTGGATATGTGCGCTCCTGCGACCTTGGCCACTATAGTATGCAAATGACTTCATCTCACTGCGCAAGCGCTGGAGCTGTTCTATTAAAACCTGATGCGTTGCAGAGCAGGGGCCAGGACAGCTTCTGCTGTGCAGGCGTGGATATGTGCGCTCCTGCGACCTTGGCCACTATAGTATGCAAATGACTTCATCTCACTGCGCAAGCGCGGCCACAATGGTGGCCGTAACCCCTGACTGTGAGAAGTACATGTGCCAGGAGAATGGAAAACTGGGAAAGGAGGCTTCTAATAAAGCCTTGTAATAGACTTTTCCTGCAGATGGAGACCCTAATTCCAAGATGGGCATACTACTTTAAGGTATGTTTCAATTGCTTACAAATGTCAAGATCTCTGCTTGTTGCCAGTGAATGGGAAGATTCTTTTTGGCAGCCAGGGGCGGAGGCTACAGTTGTATCCAGTCTGTACACAATCTTGTGCGCTAAGCAGCAGACTTGCACAGATACATTATGGCATAGCATCCTGAAATGTGAATAAAGTGCCACCGAAGTACAGTAAAGACTGACACAAACGGTAAGAGTTGGGCTGCGGGACCATCCCCTGTTGTAGAAGATCAGGAGGGCGGATTTGTTTTGCTGTAATGTGGGATTTCGCATGACTGCGGTGGAGCGGAGCCGTCTCCTGACCGATCGCTTGGAGCAGCGGATGTTTTGTGATATTGTAGGTGCCGGTTTTGGGGCCTCCAGACGGCCCGTCCTCCGGTGACTGGCAGCAGCCGCTCTATAAATGTGCAAAACAAGGATCGCGTTTCACTAACGATCGCAGACGACATCGGATCAGATATCAAAACCGCAGGGACGCAGACGAGAGCCGGGGGCTGGGATCGCCATCTGCTGGGGGGGGTGATCGCTCCTTTCGTTCTTGTGGTTCCAGTTTCATGTAAGTAAAGTTTTGCTGTGTGACAGTCTGCTCCTTACGGGGGCGATTTATCAAAACTGGCTTCGTTGCCCATAGCAACCAATGTAGTAATATATCTCCAAGTTGATGGTTTGTTACAATGTATCAGTCTGAAGTCCAGTCGATTTCATATGCAGCAGAGTTGTCCCGTCCACCAGACCGAGGCCTGCAGAGATCCGTGTGCTTGCGGTAAGGTCCTCGGAGGATTACAGTAGCGGGGCCGAGCACAGGGTTTACAGGTTTCATCGCTTACTGCAGATTTCCAAATCATTCAGGCACATTTGGGCATGGTACCTGTGTTTCCATCGATGGGGACCCCCCCCCCCGCGATCGATCAGTTGTGGCATATTGATCTACGGTACCATAAATGTAATTGGGAAGAAACCACTTTCAGCAGGATCAACTCTATTAAACCAAGCACAGTGCCTTGTAGGGTTGATCCTGCTGATAAAAATGCTACTTGCCTTGTGAAAATCTCTTGGGGGCGTTCCTGAGAAAAAACACTTTTTTATTCCTTACGCCAGGCATGCTCAAACTGCGACCCTCCAGCTGTTGCAAAATTACAACTCCCAGCATGCCCCAAACAGCCTACAGCAGGGCATTGTGGGAGTTGTAGTTTTACAACAGCTGGAGGGCCGCAGGTTGAGCTTGCCTGCCTTATGCAGATGAGGACTTCAGTGCACTGAGGGGCGTGGCCAGCACGGGAAAGCGGAGTTGCCCCACCCCTCAGTGCACTGAAGCCTTCATACAGTCGTTTTTTTTTTTTTTTTTTTTTCTCCCTCTGGAATACTGCAACCAATTTTCACAAGACGGGTGTCCTTTCAAGCAGCAGGATCAACCCCGTTCAGGAATCTATTTAATGAAGTCATCAGAGACTGACCACACACATAGAAGGCCGAGACACCAACAGTCATCTGCAGGTCCCATGCGAGCGGGTAGAGGCTCTAATGGGGGAGGGTACGGACTAGGGATCGACCGATATTGATTTTTTAGGGCCGATACCGATACCGATAATTTGTGAACTTTCAGGCCGATAGCCGATAATTTATACCGATATTCTGGGAATTTTCATTTTTGAGAAAAAAAATAAAAATTCCCACAAATCTGCTGAAAATTAATGTTTATTGTTAATGTGTATTTTTTTTTTGTAAATCTTTTTCATTTATACTTAATATTTTGGTGTTTTATTTTTGTAACTTTTTTTTTTTTTTTTTTTATACTAACTTTTAGCCCCCTTAGGGACTAGAACCCTTGTCCTATTCACCCTGATAGAGATCTAATAGGAGCTCACACTGTCCCTGCTGCTCTGTGCTTTGTGCACACAGCAGCATGGAGCTTATCATGGCAGCCAGGGCTTCAATAGCGTCCTGGCTGCCATGGTAACCGATCGGAGCCGTGGAGGGGCGCACTGCACCATCAATGTTTTTAATGCTTGGGGGGGGGGGGGGGAGGCGCACTGCGCCACCAATGCTTAATACTGGGGGGGCTTGGGGGGGGGGGAGGCGCACTGCGCCACCAATGCTTAATGCTTGGGGGGGAGGCGCACTGCGCCACCAATGCTTAATACTGGGGGGGCTTGGGGGGGAGGTGCACTGCGCCACCAATGCTTTGCTTAATACTGGGGTGGGGGGGGGACTGCACCAATGTCTAATACTGGGCTTGGGGGGGCGCACTGCGCCACCATTGAAGCTTAATCTCTAATTTATTCATATACAGGAGGCGGGAGCTGGCTGCAGGATCACATAGCCGGCTCCCGACCTCTATGAGCTGTAGCTGCGATCCGCGGCACCTGAGGGGTTAACTACCGCAGATCGCAGCTATTGCTCATAGAGGTCGGGAGCCGGCTGTGTGATCCTGCAGCTCCCGCCTCCTGTATATGAATAAATTAGAGATTAAGCTTCATTGGTGGCGCAGTGCGCCCCCCAGTATTAGACATTGGTGGCGCAGTGCGCCCCCCCAAGCCCAGTATTAGACATTGGTGCAGTCCCCCCCCCAACCCCAGTATTAAGCATTGGTGGCGCAGTGGCCACAGCCCCTCCCCTTCTCTTGTCCCCTGTCCTCTCATTGGCGGCAGCAGCACAGGGGGAGGAGACACTGCTTCCTTCTCCCCTGTGCTGCTAAGGGGAACACGGAGAGCGCTGTCAGCAGCGCGATCTGTGTTCCCCATACGCTATCGGAATATCGGCAAAATAGATGCCGATACCGATAGTGTTCAAAATCCTCAATATCGGCCGATAATATCGGTAAATCCGATAATCGGTCGATCCCTAGTACGGACACTGGGAACCCCACTGATCATTACACCCCAATCGCTCATGTGTCGTGTTTGAATAGAGAGATGCTTGAGCAAACTCATTAGTAGCAATGCCCTCCATGTGGTGTCCAATATTTATAATGCCCCTCCAGCAGTGCCCCTGTAGCTTTGATGCCCCCCTGCTGTAATAACTCCTGTAATGTGTGTGTGTGTGTGTGTGTGTAATATGATATATATATATATATATATATATATCATATCGCGTATCCAAAAACGAGGCAGCACTCCAAAAATAAAGTGAAGTGAAGATGGTGGACCCTTTATTGACCCCTCTGCAGTCTTTATCAAGCATTGAGCGGTTGAAACGTTGCAGAGGGGTCAATAAAGGGTCCACCATCTTCACTTTATTTTTGGAGTGCTGCCTCGTTTTTGCAGAAACCTCCACATGTGAATACCACCTTTTAAAACAAAGAAAATGAAACCCTTGGCTACCTAAGGACGAGGAGGCAAAGTTCTTCTGTGTCGCAAATTTTAGATAATTCTCAGATTTCTTCGACTTATTTTTTCAGATTCTTCAGAAGCGAATGTTTGATTTGATGAATGGTGCGTGTCCGCTTAAAGGCGTCTTCCAGTTTTATGTGGGTAAAGTTTAACTAGGAATAAAGTCACCATATACTCCGAGTTTTCCATTACTCATTATGTTCAAGGATTCGGTTGCTGTCAGTACCTGCCTATGCTAATACTTTTCACAGCTGGGGGTTTGCTACATTTCTAGCCAGCAGCAGCAATCCTTCTCCTGACTTGATAGTTTGATACAATGTATGGCTACTTTCACACTAGCGTTCGTCGGTCCGCTCGTGAGCTCCGTTTGAAGGGGCTCACGAGCGGACCCGAACGCTTCCGTCCAGCCCTGATGCAGTCTGAATGGATGCGGATCCGCTCAGACTGCATCAGTCTGGCGGCGTTCAGCCTCCGCTCCGCTCGCCTCCGCACGGACAGGCGGACAGCTGAACGCTGCTTGCAGCGTTCGGGTGTCCGCCTGGCCGTGCGGAGGCGTGCGGATCCGTCCAGACTTACAATGTAAGTCAATGGGGACGGATCCGTTTGAAGATGCCACAATATGGCTCAATCTTTAAGCGGATCCGTCCCCCATTGACTTTACATTGAAAGTCTGGACGGATCCGTCCGAGGCTATTTTCACACTTAGCTTTTATATGCCAAAATAATGCAGACGGATCCGATCGAACGCTAGTGTGAAAGCAGCCTATCACTGCAGGTAATGTGTAACACTCTAAGTGCTACGTCTGTACAGGTTTCAACCCACTGGCCAGAAGCCAGGATGGTCCCATTCACTGACAGCAAGCATAGATTTTTGAAAATGGTAAGGAACAGAGAGGTTTTTTTTTTTTTTTTCCAATCTGGAAGTTTCAAAAGCTTTAGAGGGGCTATCCAGGAATTTGATGTTGATGGCCTGTCCCCAGGATAGGTCATCAATATGAGAGCAGCGGGGGTCCAACTCCTGGGAACCCTGCCGATCAGCTGTTTGGAGACATTGCTGCGGTCTCCTCACTGCTTAGCATTCACAGCGCCGTATAGTGGTGATGCTGGGTATTGCAGCTCGGCCCCATTCACTTGAATGGGCCTGAGCTTCACCTAGCCCCGTGACCGATGTACAGGATGTCACATGGAAGGGGCCAGAGCGCTCATGGAGAAACTGATTGGGGGATCTCCGCTGTCCTGAGGATAGGTCATCAATATCAAATTCCCGGATCTCCCCTCTAGGGGTCCATTCACACGTCCGCAAAATGGGTCCGCATCCGTTCTGCGATTTTTGCGGACAGACGCGCCCCCCCATTCATTTTCAATAGAGCCGGAATGCGCAATTGCGGACAAGAAAAGGCATTTTCTATGAGGGTGCCGGCGATGTGCGGTCTGCAAAACACATACGGATGTGTGAATGGACCCTAACGCTGAAGGTTCTGCTGCTCCGGCGCCTGCTTTGTTTGTCACCCCCTGTGACACAATGTGCCAGGGTGGAGAGCGGTCAAGGTTATTGTAGTCACTCGGCTGGAAATGCCCCCCTGTGGAGCTTGGACTTCAGGCTTTGGCCGCTGCCCGGAGGTGTGAGGATCGAAGGGGTGCTTCACGTATAATATCTGCTAGACCTTGTCTACGTCTATTGACCCCAATCTACAGGACGGGGCAATCCAACGTCAGGGGCTCTGATCTGCTGTGGGCGGCGGTCCCATAAATCAGGACTCCTCATATCTTCATAAGAAATGCGCTCATTGATTCGTTGGTCGCGGTGGGAATATCGATTTCTGATTTGCTTACAGGAGATTTAAAGGGGACCTGTCCCTATGACAGATGTCTTTTACATTGAAGCATCAGTCTGATGGGCCTCATGCAGACACTGCGGTTTGTTGTCTGTATTACAGAGATGGCGTCCTCAATTGGGACATTTTCGCCCTGCCCTTAAACCACTCGCTTTGCAGTAAATTTGTACAAAGCCCACTTCTTCCTGACCTGCAATCCTTTCCATCTGACTGCATGAGGCCTTCCAGCCCATCAAAGTAACAAGAGGGGGAGGGGCTGGAAAGAAAGCACTTCCTGGTTCTGTGCTGTCATGTGACCTCTTAACCAGTCAGCAGTTATGAAAAGGATCATGTGACTGGTCGAGAGAAGTCATGTGATACATCATATGACTGCACAGAACCAGGAAGTGCTTTCTTTTCTGCCTCTTTGGTATATTTTGGGGCTGTTTTGATAGAGGACGGACTGTACCCACAAGGGGTCTTCACAGGGTGGTGCTGAGGACCAAGCGATGTGTATTAAAGGGTTGTCCCATCTGGAATGCCCCTTTTAATTCAGTCCAGTCCTTGTCTGCAGCAGAGGAGACGATGTATAGCCATGTGTGGTGGAGCTCGGGGTGGGATATAATGTATGGGAATTTCTGAACATGGGGTGAGCGATCCAACTCCATGCCGATATTCCTCCTGGTGGGATTTGATCCCCTGGTTCATGTACAGAGCTGAGAGTTTGTTACAATGTAGTCACTGCAGGTGATCCACTGGGTTAGGCCTCATGCACACAAACGTGTGCGGCTCGTGCCGTGCATTGGGGACCACAAATGCACGTCCGCTGTCTGTGTGGCCGGTGCAGGCGGTTGTAGACCCCATTCAACGTGACGGAGTCCGCGATCCGTCCGCGCTGCCAAGAAATAGATTATGTTCTATTTTTTTGCGGTGCGGAGGCACGGACAGAAAACCCACAGAAGCACTCCATATTGCTTCTGTGGGCTTCCGATCCGTGCCTCTGTTCTGCACGGTGTCTCTTGGATTGCGGACCTATTCAAGTCAATGGGCCTGCATCCATGATGTAGTGCGCACGTGGCCGGACCCTGTATATTGTGGAGCCGCTGTTTGATGGCCGCAATATGAGCACCATCCCCTAGCTTGTTTTTAGACCTTCATACGCTGGTACCTTGGGTACCAGACCCCCACCAGCTGTGCAAGCAGATGTTTAAAGGGTTGTCAAGCCCCAAGGCTTAAAGGGGTTGTCCGCTTTATTTATATTGATGACCATATCCTCAGGATAGGTCATCCATATCAGATTGGTGGGGGTCCGACTCCTGGCACCCCCGCCGTTCAGCTGTTTGGAGAGAAGGCAGCTCTTGTACGAGCGCTGCCTTCTCTGCTCTGTTTACCTGCTCGCCGCAGCAATCGCAGTGGTGATCAGGTGTTATTACAAGTATGGCGTCCCCATTCACTTCTATGGGATGGCTCTGTAGTGGGATGGCTCATAGAAGTGAATGGGACGGCTGAGATGTAATTACACCTGTTCACCGCTCCTGAGGATAGGTCATCAACAGTAAAAAGTGGACGACCCCTTTAAAATGCTATAATATAGCAAGCCAATCCTGACGCTGCCCAGACCCCCCAGCGGACTCTGTTCACTCATATCCAGCTATGACATGTGACCATTTCGGCCAATCAGTGGTGTCAGCCCAGCGCCAGCCCAGCTTGGGGACAGACTGGTTGCTATGGAGAACTGTCAGACACGTTCATAGCAACCAGTTTGCCCCCAGTTCCTTTAAGCCTTCAGTCCAAAACGGAGATGGCGCAATTAGTACAGACCGTAGAGAAACCAGTCTTTTCACTTTGTAAAGGTGGAGTTCCCCTTTAAGTCCATGTACTTTGCTGAGATAAAGGACAATCCTAGAAGCTGCGGTGCACATTGCAGGGTATTTATTACCTTTCATAAGTCCACCGGTGGGAAAGTTACTCATTGTCTTTGATTCCCTCAGCGGAGTCCTCCCATGAGTCCCAGCTGTCACTGTGCTGCATTTTCTCAAGGACTTGGAATCAGTCTTAAATGCGGGGTGCCTCCCCCAACCTCATCCCCATCCTAGGTAGGAAAGTGGGGGGGAGATGGGAAGAATCTTTCTCTTTTGCAGACTTATGGTTTTTCCATCTTTCCGTGGAGAGATCCGAATGTTGTGACCATAAGACGGAAACTTAAATGATGGTGTGCGTTCGACCGCCATAGTGTGTGAGCTGTAATACGGCACTAATAGAAATGTAGGGGGTCCCATAAAGTCTATGTGTTACATTCCATAGGAATCCATTAGACGCGGTATTATGTTGCCATTTTCCTCTAGAAGCTCCTTCGTACGTTGCTGGCCTACAGGACAACCTCCATGTATTCCTGACGGCAGGGCTGGTGCAAGGATTTTTGCCACCCTAGGCAAAAGCTAATTTTGCCGCCCCATTGACCCGCCCCCTTTTGGTCGGCCACCTATTTAATGATTTTTGCATGCAACATTTTACTTGACCAGCTAATTTTTGATATTCTACAGCAGTCCCGTTACAATCCCCCCTCCCCCAATCAGCCTTTCGACCAAATAATAAAAATAGTAAAATAGAACAATAGATCAGCCCAAGGACCCCCACTCAACCCCCTTCAGACCTCAAATAAGCCCAAAGACCCCCCCACACACACACACACACACACACACTCAGCCCCCAATGCCCCCCATCAAAACTTAAATCATCGCAGCAGGCAGATCTAACTACATACTTTTACTTGGAATGCTGCGGCTCCTCTTCCTCGCGCTCCCGTCTTCCCGCCGGCGCTGTACTGTCACCTGACAGTGTGCAGCGTCAGGTCATAGTGTGCGCACTACATCCTGACGCTGTACGCGCTCAGGAGGATAGTGCAGCGCCGGGGCTGCCGCCACCAGGGAGCTTGGACAGTGTAAGTTTAAAGGGGAGGGGCTGGCTGTACAGGCTTGCGTGTTGGGTCCGGACCGGGATCACCCCCATCAGACATGTCACCCGGTGCGGCCCACACCCGCAGCACCCCCCTCGCAACGCCACTGCTAGTAGCAGTCTGCTACTGTGACTTCTATTGCGGCCAGACTCCAGCAAGAGTGCGCTCTACGCGGCGGCCTACTCTGCTTATGGGTGGCGCCGGCCGTCACCAGTGAGGTCTTCTTTTTCAATTGACTAGGGCTACGTCTACACAACGACATTTGTCGCACCAATGTCGCTTGACAATTGTTATAATTGCAGTCTATGGATTCGCACTGCAACATGCTGCGACGCGACATTCGCAGAAAAATCTGTCCCAAATGGATTTTCTGCAACTGTCGCGTTGCAATCGCAGCATGTGGCATGTTGCAGTGCGACACTATAGACTGCCATTATAAAAATTGTCGCGTGCCAAATGTCGTCGCGTAGACCTAGCCTTATTGTAAATTCTTGTGTTTTAGAAAGTTGCATGTCTAGCAATTCCTGAATATGCTTGTGTTTGATACATCAGCAAAATAGTTCTGAGAATAGATGCCCCGTATTACGTGCCCCAGGGGCAGACACAGCCACTCACCTAGTTTGCTGAGGGCCACCATGTTTTCACCTGGTTATATATACTTTTTATCTGGTAGGGAGGCAAAAACTCCCCCAAAACAGCCATTAGCTATTGGATTAACCCAATGTGTACTGGATGATGTCGGTGGCATCTGGGAAAGAGGAGGGTATTTGTGTAGTCTGTTCTGGGGTCCGAAATATTTAGAGATTGGGTCTGTAATCCAAATTTAATTAGGGGTCTGAATGAAGTCTGGGCGTATGGTCTAGGGTCTGGTATTTTCATAAGGATCTGGTTTGGATTTTGATATTAATATAAGGGGTCTGATCTGGGGTATCCATATATTTAAGGGGTCTGGTGTTTGATATTAATATGAAGGATCTGACTATATTAAGAGGGTCTTGTCCGGGGGCTGGTTGTAATATAGGTGGTTTGGTCTGGGGTCTGATATTATTGATATAACGGTCTGATCTTGGGTAGAAAATATTTAAGGGGTTTGGTTTGGAGTCTGACATTAATTTAGGGCTCTGCTCTAGGGTTTGATGTAAAGATGCAGGGTCTGATATCCATATCTGATATCAATATTTTGGGCGTCTGTTCTAGGATACGAAATGAATACAGAGATCGGATGTTAATATGAGGCGTCTGAATATATAGGTCCAATTCCGATACAGTGAAAACTGAAGCCTTTTCTGCGAATACAACTTCGTTATCTGTCTGCTCCGGAGCCCCATACACAGTAGGGTTCTCTGAACTGTTAGACCCTCGTCTGGTGCCCGCTGGGTCATTTTGGCGGTGAGCTGCTCCACTGTAGCGTGTCGGTCCACCCTCGTGCACCTTCATAGCCGATGTTCACCTCTCGCATCAGTGGCACGTGGTCCTCTGCAGTTTCCACATCTCATTCTCAATGGTGCCACTCAACATACACTTTCACCAGAGCAGCAGGAGAACAGTTCACATTGCGCAGTTTCAGAAATATCACCACCCGGGGCCTGAAAGCCTAAAATCATCCCTTCCTGAAGCTCTGATAAATTGCCCCTTTTATCCATGATAGTAAAGAGGTTATCCGACACTAACAAATGCTCCCCCATACGCCGGGCCCCTCACACTGATTATACTTACCTGGCTGTCCACTCCCTGCGCCTCTCCTGGTCCCCCCACCGTCGCTGCTGCTTCTCCCTGTGCACGGTTGAAAACATCCGGTGTCGGGGGCAGCCAATGGCAGGTGGTGACGAGCCTCCCTAACATCACCCGCGATGCTAGGGAGGCTCGTCCCCATCACCACCTGCCATTGACTGCCCTCTCCTACCCCAACACCAGATGTTTTTTATCCGCGCTCTGGGAGCAGCAGCAGCGGTGGTCGGGGAACCAGAAGCGGCTCAGGGAGCCAGGTAAGTATATTAGCTGTGAGGGGCCCGGCCTATGGGGGAGCATTTGTTAGTGTCGGAGAATATGTGTGCAGACAACTTTTCACACACCTTATATACCCCCCCTCCCCCCCCCCCCCCGAGCCAGCTCAACAAACCTTTTATACCCCCCCCCCCCCCCCCCGAGCCAGCTCAGCACACCTTTTATACCCCCCACCCCCTCCCGAGCCAGCTCAGCCCACCTTATATACCCTCGGAGTCAGCTCAGTACACCTTATATACCCCCCCCCCCCCCCCCCGAGCCAGCTCAGCCCACCTTACCACCTTATATAGCCCCCTCCTGAGCCAGCTCATCACACCTTATATGCCCTCGGAGTCAGCTCAGTACACCTTTATATACCCCCCCTTTCGAGCCAGCTCAGCCCACCTTATATACCCCCCGAGCCAGCTCAGCTACGGGCTGCCAATGTCGAAAGAAGTGGTCAGAATAATGGTACTCGACCGTGTAGCATTTCATTTTGGAATTGCCGTCCATGCCACTGTCTAAGGCTGGGGTCAGACCTGAGCGTTTTACAGCGCGTTGCTACGCGCTGTAAAACGCTCAACAGGTAAGAACCAATGATTCCCTATGGGAATGGTTCTCACCTGGGTGTTTTACAGCGCGTCCGATCGCGCTGTAAAGCGCCAGACGCCCCAAGAAGTACATGAGCTTCTTTGGGGCGTCTTGTCGCGCGTTCCCGTACATAGACTTCAGCGGGAACGCGCGTCAATGGGCGTTCGCTTGTCTCTGTATGCGCGATTGCAAACGCCCGTACAATCACGCATACAGAGCGTACGCTCAGGTCTGAACCCAGCCTCATATACATCGCCCTCCGAAAGCGATCTCCGTTGGAATCTGCGTCTTCCAGGAATCGTGGGATGAACACCAGCACCTTGTGACCCCACGTCACCCTCAGGCCCAGTCAGCACTTCCTGTGAAACACGACTGGAGCTGCTCTCACTATTGTTAGGCGACGGTTCACTGAAAGGGAAAAACAAAACAAAAAAACAAATAATAAAAAAAGGAATTATTTACTACGAACGTGTCCTGTTCCTCTGGAATTGGCTGGGAATTGCCAGGCGGGCCGAGTCTCAGTGGCTGCGGCGGAGACTCCTAGCAATGGCCATTGACTGCTATTTTTTCTCACTGTGGCGGGGGAGGGGGTTAGGGTGACTTCAAACCAGGTAAACAGGATCAGAGGTGCCAGGGAACGGGTCACTGTTTGCTTCCAATCTGATAAGTCCTGAATAATAGCGCTTCCTTGGGAATGTTGTCTGCAAGCTCTGCCTCGTAGCTGCGCACGTTGTTTGTTCCTGTTCCGCTCGGCTTCCGGTCTCTCAGTGGAAGGTGCCGGATTATTCGCGGAGACCAGACTTGGCTTATAAGGTAAAAAAAAAGAAAATATTCACCCACAACATCCAAGACGTCTCCGAGTGGAAGCAGCGGAATTCTCAGTGTATTACTTGATACAATGTTATTTGTTCTGAATAAAGGAGAACACCGCCCGTTATTATCATTGTGCTATGGAGCCATTGTCGCTAAATCTGCAGTAAGCGGACGTCCTTCAGCCATGGCAGTGCGCTTCATCCGTTTCTGGGAAAGGTGGGTGGTATCCAGCATGGCTTCCGTCGTGGCTAGTCTGTCCGATTATCTGCCCGTGTAAACTGCCCCTAAGAAAGGGCTGCATAGCGCAGACGTAAGGGGATGAGTTGCAGGATATGTATGTATTTTTGTGTAGTGCTCCTTAAAGGGGATTTCCGCACTTTCTATAAAATAGTATTGCTAGGGACCATGTTATCGAGTTCTTTGACCAGTGCCAAAAGGGTTTTACCAAGGACGAAGGGGAGAACTTTTTTTTTTTTTTTTATTCCCCCAGAAACTGCTCCACACTTGTCCACAGGTTGTATCTGGTATTGCATCCCAGCCCTTAGGCCTAGTTCACACGAACGTATGGCTTTTATCGTTTTTTGCGGTCCGTTTTTCACGGATCCGTTGTTTCAGTTCCATTTTTCCGGTCCGTTTTTCAGTATGGCATATACAGTATACAGTAATTACATAGAAAAAATTGGGCTGGGCATAACATTTTCAATAGATGGCTACGCAAAAAATGGAAACGGATACGGAAGACATACGAATGCATTTTTTGTTTGCGGACCCATTGACTTGAATGGAGCCACGGAACGTGATTTGCAGGCAATAATAGGACATGGTCTATCTTTCAACGGAACGTAAAAACGGGAAATGCGGAAACGGAATGCTTACGGAACACATTCCGTTTTTAATGCGGAACCATTGAAATGAATGGTACCGTATACGGAACACAAAAAAACCAGCCCGTACACTCGCAAAAAAAAAGTATCGTGTGAACGAGGCAGTGTGGCTGGAGAGAGAAGAAAAAGGAGGCAGAGACTCTAATTTATTTGGGTCTGCCTAGCAACTAAACTACGGTGATCAACCACCAGAGTACCCCTTTAACTTCAGAAGAGCATCCTCGTCCCTTGCATCCAAATAAAACACATTGGTGGCGTATTGCTAGGATTTGCCACCAATGTCCTGTGCAGGTACCACCGCCTCTGGGACCCAGGCCTATCTCTAGAACAGGACCCCCAAAGCGAAGGAGAGTGAATTGCGCATGGCGAATGGAGGGTGGCCACCCTTGTACGCTTTGGGAATCCTGTTGTAGAGATTGGTGGCATATCGCTATGGTTGGGACCTGCACCTATGTGTAACCCCTTTAAGATCAATATTCTGCAAACTCTATTATGCAGAAGTTCTGCGGCGCTTACCCTCCCCCCCCCCCCCCCCCCCCCAACTGTCATGTGACTGCGTCTTATGACATTGCGCCATGCAAATGCTGTACATCTCACTTCTGCTATTCAAGCTCCACAGCGTCAGCAGGATTTATTGTCTTTCGGCTCCAAGCTGATGTGCTTACACATTTCGTGGAGCTTTGAGACAAAGGCACATTTCAGCTCTTTCCATGTTGTTGACTTTGCATTTACTATAAATATGAGACCTTAGGAATCCCAATCATCTGGGTGTTTTTGTAAAAAAAAAAAAAAGACTACTTTCCATGGTGTCTGTCTCTTGCAGTCATTTTTATTGACTGTATTGCATAAAATAAAAATTAAAATGCTCAATAATAAAGAACGGCGTTTTACATGTCTGTCTTAATATCCCCTCTAGCTGGCGGTGGCACTGCCGCTTCTAAATGTAAGAGAGCCCACTTTTTTTTAGACCTAGCGTGCACGGGTAAAAGTCATACCTTTGCACCGCAATCTGCGTCAGAAATGCACCTAATATAGGCGTATTTCTGGTTATTAAATGACCCCCTAAGTACCTTTGCAAAAGGTCTCAATTAAAAACAACTCTTGTTTTGTATCTACAGCTTCAAAGTTGATCTAGATCTGTCTCCATGGTTACAGACTACAAACAAACCCTGTGTAGTCTGATTCTGTTTATTTATGTTTGATAAGTTACAATACAAAGAGGACAGACTCCTAAATAAGTGCTGTCCCTTAAAGGGGTATTACGGTTATAACAAGATATACCCTGTCCACAGGATAGGGGATAACCATCAGATCAAAAGAAGGGGCCCTGTACTCTGTGGAGCCCCGCTGAAAAGGATGGAGCTGCTGGTTGGAAATGCGTGCTACCGCTTCATTCATTCCTATGGGAGCGCTGGAGATGGTACTTGTTGTTATCAGAATACCCCTTTAAGTAAGGCTACTTTCACACTAGCGTTTTAATTTCCGCTATTAAGATCCGTCATAGGATCTTAATAGCGGAAGAAAACGCTTCAGTTTTTTTCCCCATTCATTGTCGATGGGAGAAAACTGAACTGGAGGGAACGGCATGTACCAAAATGCATTCAGTCCCGTTTGGTTGCGTCCCCATCGCGGACAGAATAACGCAGCAAGCACGTTTTTCTGTCCGCGATGTGGTGCGGAGCAAGACAGATCAGTCATGACACACAGTGTAAGTCAATGGGGATGGATCCGTTTTCTATGACACAATCTGGCACAATAGAAAACGGATACGTCTTCCATTGACTTTCAATGGAGTTCATGACAGATCCGTTTGGCTATATGAGACCTAATGCAACCGGATCTGTTCATGACGGATGCAGGCGGTTGTATTATTGTAACGGAAGCGTTTTTGCAAATCCATGACTGATCCGCAAAAAACGCTAGTGTGAAAGTAGCCTTACGCCCATAATTTGTAGCATCTGTTTCTCCGAATGATATAGCCAGCAGTAACCAATTTTTAATGTTGTAGTAAAATTAAATTTTTCTATAGCTCTGGCTTTTTTATTTTTATAGACAGACGTTCTAGTGCCCAGAATTAAAGTGTAGCACTAATTTCTGTTTATAATCTAATTAGTTGATGGATTTAATAGTGCTGAATAATTTCTCAGTATAGCTTTATTGGGGACAAACCACCCACCCGTAGTTTATAACACAATCATGGGTATAAATGATAAAATTCTGACCTACCTCCTGCCACAACTAGAGGGAGCCGAAGAGCTTACTGAAGACTTGTCGACTTTAATGGGAGCTGTGTAAATCTGTATACCATGAGCTACCTCTATTGGTGGCTACAGGTAACCAAGATTTTATTTTGGGAAATAGGGGAATTTGAAATACTGTATCCGAAAACAGAACTGATAGGTTTATGAATGCAAGGCTGCTGTGACTTGGCACCTTGGAAGATGGAACATGTTTACTGCAGAGTGTTTCACAATCAGGTGACATAAAAAAATATTTAGTTTATGACTGTGGCTCGGCTGTTCACACATTCCTTACCTTGAAATGCCTATGAGGACAAGTCGTGAGGATTTACACAATGTGATGACATCCTACATAGCAATGAGGTGACAGCACCGGCAGCCATTGCCAATAAGTATTGGGATAAAGGGAGAGAGTGCCACGCTGCAGCTGATCAGTGCATTCTCCGGGATCATTCATCTATCGCCCCCGCGTTCATTCACACCAGTAACAATGGACAGGGCTTATTATTCGCATCCTTTTTACGGCCAGATAAATCAAAGATGATCCAGCCGGTGTTTATCTAGAATTTCCTGGAAGCCGCACACAATCAGACGCTTCATTCCAGCGTAGGATGTGAAGCCCTGCGCATTGACAACAGGTTTAATGCATTGTCCGGGTGAATACACGGCCGGCTTATCCGGTGAATGGCCTCCCGCAGGGAGATCACTGTCACTGGCCTCCACGCGATCGAATGCCACGTGCGGATGTCACCATGTGACACCAGGGAGCAACGCTTTCCCTGGCCTGAAAACACAAAGCGGCATTCCATTCACTTAATACTAATAATCCCTCTCAGGGGGGTTATTTACTGTCCTCGTCCTGTTTGTAGAGTGCAAATATAGCACAAAAAAAAGTCTGCATTTTTAAAGGGATATTCCAGTTACCTGTGTGCTCCCTATTTATTTATTATACACACTTATATAGCGCTACTAATTCCGCAGCGCTTTACAGACATTATCATCCAACTGTCCCCAATGGGGCTCACAATCTAAGGTCCCTGTCAGTATGTCTTTGGAGTGTGGAGATAAATATACTGTAACTATCGTAAAGCTATCCCTATATAACAAAAACGAATTATCCACTATACTGCAGTCTGCACATGTACATGAATATACTGCAAGAAAAAGTATGTGAACCCTTTGGAATTATATGGATTTCTGCACAAATTGGTCATAAAATGTGATCTGATCTTCATCTAAGTCACAACAATAGACAATCACCGTCTGCTTAACCTAATAACACACAAAGAATTAAATGTTACCATGTTTTTATTGAACACACCATGTAACCATTCACAGTGCAGGTGGAAAAAGTATGTGAACCCCTAGACTAATGACATCTCCAAGAGCTAATTGGAGTGAGGTGTCAGCCAACTGGAGTCCGATCAATGAGATGAGATTGGACGTGTTGGTTACAGCTGCCCTGCCCTATAAAAAACACACCAGTTCTGGGTTTGCTTTTCACAAGAAGCATTGCCTGATGTGAATGATGCCTCCCACAAAAGAGCTCTCAGAAGACCTACGATTAAGAATTGTTGACTTGCATAAAGCTGGAAAGGGTTATAAAAGTCCACGGTAAGACAAATTGTCTATAAATGGAGAAAGTTCAGCACTGCTGCTACTCTCCCAAGGAGTGGCCGTCCTGTAGAGATGACTACAAGAGCACAGCGCAGACTGCTCAATGAGGTGAAGAAGAATCCTAGAGTGTCAGCTAAAGACTTACAAAAGTCTCTGGCATATGCTAACATCCCTGTGAGCGAATCTACGATACGTAAAACACTAAACAAGAATGGATTTCATGGGAGGATACCACAGAGGAAGCCACTGCTGTCCAAAAAAAACATTGCTGCACGTTTACAGTTTGCACAAGAGAACCTGGATGTTCCACAGCAGTACTGGCAAAATATTCTGTGGACAGATGAAACCAAAGTTGAGTTGTTTGGAAGAAACACACAACACTATGTGTGGAGAAAAGAGGCACAGCACACCAACATCAAAACCTCATCCCAACTGTGAAGTATGGTGGTGGGGGCATCATGGTTTGGGGCTGCTTTGCTGCGTCAGGGCCTGGACGGATTGCTATCATCGAAGGAAAAATGAATTCCCAACTTTATCAAGACATTTTGCAGGAGAACTTAAGGCCATCTGTCCACCAGCTGAAGCTCAACAGAAGATGGGTGTTGCAACAGGACATCGACCCAAAGCATATAAGTAAATCAACAACAGAATGGCTTGGACAGAAAATACGCCTTCTGAAGTGGACCAGTCAGAGTCCTGACCTCAACCCGATGGAGATGCTGTGGCATGACCTCAAGAAAGCGATTCACACCAGACATCCCAAGAATATTGCTGAACTGAAACAGTTCTGTAAAGAGGAATGGTCAAGAATTACTCCTGACCGTTGTGCACGTCTGATCTGCAACTACAGGAAACGTTTGGTGGAAGTTATTGCTGCCAAAGGAGGTTCAACCAGTTATTAAATCCAAGGGTTCACATACTTTTTCCACCTGCACTGTGAATGTTTACATGGTGTGTTCAATAAAAACATGGTAACATTTAACTCTGTGTGTTATTAGGTTAAGCAGACGGTGATTGTCTATTGTTGTGACTTGGATGAAGATCAGATCACATTTTATGACCAATTTGTGCAGAAATCCAAATCATTCCAAAGGTTTCACATACTTTTTCTTACAACTGCAACTTCTCTAGTACTGCCCCTATGTATAAGAGTAGAACTACAGTAACACTGCCTCATATGTACATGAATATAACTACTATAATACTGCTCTGATGTACAAGAATATAACTACTATAATACTGCTCTGATGTACAAGAATATAACTACTATAATACTGCCTCCTATATACAAGAATATGACTACTATAATACTGCCTCCTATATACAAGAATATGACTACTATAATACTACTCCTATGTACAAGAATATAACTGCTATAATACTGCTCCTATGTACAAGAATATAACTGCTATAATACTGCCTCCAATGTACAACTTTAAATCATTTTTAAGGACTATACTTGATGTTTTGTGTTTTATATATTATTCTTAATTTTCTCATTAATTTATATTAAATCTATTAATAAATCGGGATTCCCCTTCCCCTTTGTGGTCTTATTGGTTGTGTCCTTGTCACTCACAGGTCTTCCTGAACAGTACTACAGTCTGACGTGGTTCCTGAGCCCCATTCTTGGTTTGATATTTACTCCTCTTCTCGGCTCAGCTAGTGACCGCTGCACTCTTCGATGGGGCCGCCGGCGGCCCTTTATCCTCGGCCTATGTATCGGAGTTCTGTTTGGAGTTGCACTTTTTCTCAACGGCTCTGTGATTGGTAAGTGGCCAACCGTTTAAGGTTTGCTCAATAATTGAGAGGTGGGACCAACACCTCCTGAAGAATTTGTGGAATATGCTTTGAGTATACAAGTATTGTTTATTGTGGGACTGCTACTTCAAAATACACAATTCTGGTTACCTACAGCCACCACTAGAGGGAGCTTTTTGAAATGACTGAAGATGGATTTCAGTGGGAACTGTATCAATCCAGTTTTTTGAGTGTCAGTAGCGGCACCATTGTCTCGCAGCACTGGGGTCCTAGGTTCTAATCCAACCAAGTACATCTTCTTTTAAGGTCCAAAAACGCCCTCCTATCTTGGTAGACCTCCTATAAAAATTGCCCTAGAGTTATTGTCTCCAATATTTGGCCTTTCAGGATTTGCATAACTTGTTCAAGTGAACCCCATCAGTGTACTCCAAATTGAATACAGACCATGCACCAGGCCCCTAAATAAAGATATAGACCCAGATAAGACCTTCCAAGCAAATATAGACCCATAAATAAATACATTAAGGATGAACAAATCAGTCATCCTGATTAATGAACCCAAATCTTTTAGCGATTTTGTTTAGAGAGAGAGCTAATAATAAGATTGTCACCTGGCGGTAGCCTCAAACTGTTCAATATGTGCATTTCCATAAAAGGATTTTCTCCTGGTGGTAGCCCTTAAACTGTTCAAGCTTTTGTCATATGTGCTTGCATCCACACATTAGGCTTCTCTGGAAAGAGAAAGTCTAGTCTCCTTTCCAAAAGGAGAGTGAAACTGAGTGTCTCATACCAGAAAATCAGCTCTTTCTGGGCAACTGCCTTTTAACAGAACTGAGCAAAGAAAATTTTCTTGGCTGACTGAGAGGCCTTGGTTGGGTTACTGTTTCTCCCTGTTCAGGGCGCGGAGTATGCATGATTAGTATCAAAAGCCATTGAACACTTCTCTGGGTTTCCGGGAAAACATATGAAAATTAGCACATCTTACACCTGCTGCCACCCAATAGGCTTAAGAAACCTAATTTAAATATATTTCCCAGAAACCCACAGGGGTGTTGCATGGCCTACAGTACTCCGCACTTGTATTACACATACTAGGCACTCTCCGTAATGAGAGTACCAGAAAACGTATATATTGCCCAGAAACTCGTTTATCTCTACCCTACAACCACTAAAGTAGTAGAGAGACCAGACTCCCTAAAAATATGGACACCAGACTACACCCCTCCTGTTTACAGACCCCAGACCATAACCCATTTGTTGACAGATCCCTGACCAGACACCCTAAATTATGACTGTACCAGATCTCCTCTGTTTAGCCCGTAGATCAGACTCCTAAAACATAAGCTCAGAGCAGACCGCTTTATTTTCATACCTCATACCAGAACCCCTCTGTTTACAGACCCCAGATAAGACCCCCTAAAACATTTTGACCTCAGGCCAGACACCCAAGTTTACAGACCCCAGACCAGAGTTAGGAGACCCCTTTGTTTGTAAATCCTAGAAACCTCAGACCAGACCCCCTAAAACATTATGACCTTAGACCAGACACCTCCCCCCTTGTTTACAATTCCTAGACCAGACCCCCCTCCCCCATTTTTTGCAGTTCCTAGACCAGACGCCTTCTATTTACAGACCAGGGGTGCACAACCCGCAGCCCCCAGAGCCAAAGTTTCTGGCCCCCGTCTTCCTGGACAGAAACACAGATGATCGCGTGATCAGCTGTGTTTCTGCCCGCAGCGCGGCACGACTCAGCATTACAGCTCCTGCTCCCGCACTGTAGCAGGAGCAGGTCTGTACCCGGCTGTAAGTGACAGCGCGGGAGCCGAGGAGAAGGCAGAAGCAGTGTATCAGCACTTCTGCTTTCTCCTCCGATAGGTGAGCGGCGCGCTGTGCAGGGTGGACCCGGCTTGCGGGTACAAGAGCGCAGAGTTAGGAGACCCTGCTCAGCCCCCACAGCATGCTGGTTTCCCCTGTAAGTGGGGCTCCTTTGGATGCCCCAGTTGCAGTGGAAATAGTGCAAAAAAATCTCCTATTGTCTCCCAAACGTTTTTCAGTGACCTCTTGGGAACAAATTATGTGGAAAAATATATAAAGTTAAATTATAAAAAATAAAGTTATAAAACACAAATAATAAAATACAAATAAAAGAAAAAAAAAAAGTGTTCACTGTCCCCCAACAGGCTTTTTATATTCCCTTGGGGGACGACATTTTATGTGGCAAATACATTAAAAAAATTATTAAATATATATTAAAAAAAAATTTATACAAACGGAAAAAAAAATTTAAGTGCAAAATAATTGTGTTAATTGTCCCCAACAGTCTTTTTTTATGACCTCTTGGGGGACATATTATGTGGCAAAAATATATTTAAAAAATAATTAATAAACCAATTATTTATAAAAAAAATAAAATACTATGAAATATTAGTAAAATACAAATAAAAGAAAAAAAATAAAAAGGAAAAAGTGAAAAATTAAGTGTCAGTGTCCCCCAATGGTCTTTTTATTATCTCTTGGGGGATATATTTTGTAGCAGAAATATTTAAAAAATTAAGTTAAAAAATAAAATATATTAAAATACATAAAAGAAAAAACACCAACCCAAACTGTCACCATTATTCACGTGAGACGTATTATATAACAAAACGACTGACACAAAATGGGGAACTAATTATAATCATTTATTTTGGTGTCAGTCTGCATATTTTAAGAATAAGGAGCTATAGTTTGAAAAAAAAAATAAAAATTTTAAAAATGTTTTGTACAGTTTTTCTCCCAAATAAAACAAAAAAATAATTGATTGGGCCCTATGTGTCAAGTAAAAAATGGTTGCAAAAATCTTGGTAGTCGCAACACATACAACATAAAAAAAGTTCCAAACGTTTAATCCACCACGTGCCCTAAATCACAAAAAAGTGTCTGTTTACGCCTGGTTATTAAAGTGTTAACCAATAAGCGCTTTCCCCACTCATAAGATAAAGTGCTTACTGGTTATTACATGGCGCCAGTAACTGGGGGGCAGGAGGTGGTAACCAGTGAGCGCCATCCTCTGCAGTGAAGGAAAGCTCTGATTTATGACTAGGAGGCAGGATGGAAGGAAATGTCGCCACTTTTCGGGTTTTTTTCCTGTAAAAATGATTTTTTTAACAAGTTCCTGCAGCATGGCCCCTGAAACAGAAGATTCATACTTGCCTGCTCCATGCCGCCCTGGCCCACTCTGCCTCCATCTTCCGGTTCCCGCGCTGGCAGAGCATGGCCATGGTCACATACCCCGCTCCAGCCAATGACTGGCTGCAGCAGTGACACGCTGCTTGTGGCCACATCACCGCTGAAGCCAGTCATTGGCTGGAGAGGTGCATGTGACCATACAGCGCGGGGACCGGAAGATGGAGGCAGAGTGGGCCAGGGCGGCATGGAGCAGGTAAGCATGAATCTTCTGTTTCAGGGTCCATGCTGCAGGAATGTGTTAGAAATTCATTTTTACTGGGCAATCCCTTTACGCCCCTAATGCACTGTGAGATATTCATTTACGGGGAACAAGTCTCCATAGGAGCGCTCATTCCTGATAACCGCCAGTATAATCGTGCCGCACATCTCTGTGTAATCGGGGATGTGCTACCGATAATCAGTATAACTAAATGTCATAGCGATCATTCCTCCGCGGTCACTTCACATTGGCCTGCCGATGCAAATGAGCGCCAATCAACATTTTATTTTATTTGCGGCCCCTTGAAATGGAGCGAGGTGAAAATGTGGCCCTCAGACCAAAAAAGGTTGTGCACAAACCCCAGAGCAGACCCTCTCTGTTTACAGATCCTAGATAAGACCCCCTCTTTTCACAGACACCAGACCCCCCTGTTTTCACAAACCCCAGACCAGACCGCATCTGTTCCGACCCCAGACCAGACTTCCACTTTTTTCAGACCCCAGACCAGACCCGCTGGGCATGATGGAAGTTGTAGTTTCACGACAACTGGAGAGCTACAGGTTGGAGACGACTGTTATAGAGTATGGAAAAATTCCAAATTGTATCCAGCCAAAGTCTCCTTGCAGCTCTGGGTGTGACTGGAGTGCAAGTCTTGACGTAACACTGGACCAAAGCACATCTGCACTGGAGGTGTTTGCTCTTGCAGCGCGTCGTGCGACTCTGTAAACAATACTATGAGCAGCGCCTTGTGACGGAGCGCGGGGGGGAAGCGCTGCCAGCACTTGGCATGAGAAACCTCTAGGAACCTGTTCACAGGGAGACTCTTCCTGTTGTGCGCCGTTTTCCCTTTATTGCATATCTTACAATGCATCCTGTTTCCAGTATTATTTCACATATTATCTCCTCTCTCGCTCTCTGTTCTTTTCTGAGCCCGCGGTGGGAATAAATGACTCCTTCCCAGCAAACAAACAAGGGGCCTGCATCTCCCACGGGCCCACAGGGGCCCCCATAGATTGCAGCCTTACTCAGAAGAACAATATTTGGGTTAATAGAATTGGCCATGTTCAGCCTGAGTTATCTGATTTGTGAATAAAATCTTAGAACATCAGTGTAGACTGACACACCGATGAGAAGTTAGGGAGGTACTCTGAGTACTAGGAGTGGAGTGAAGGTGAACCTGTGCTATTCGGGGTTCCTTTTTTTTCCACCCCTCTGTACGCTATGTTCAGCCTGAGACTCCTGGTTCATGAATAGAAGAGGGTGGAAAAGTTTCTGTCTCTACAATGCAGTTATGTCATTCAGGGTCTCTGGAAAGCTGGTGCTCCACATTGTTTCTATCATCCGTGCATTGTAATAGGCGAACATCTTATTGTTCATCCTCAGCTTCCTGGTTCATGAATGGACTGCAGGCGGAGCAGTAGCTAGCAGGGAGGCTATAACTTTCCCCAGCCATATAGATGTATAGGCCATTCAGGAGCTGTGGAAAGCTGGTTATAGGCACTCGCCATCACTGTCCTCAATACACCGAAACACTTTTATTTCAGTGGCAACTAAATCACTGCTTACTGGTTTGTGAATGAAATGCTAGAATATCAGTGAAGACTGACACACAGGCAGATCCATGGGGGAGAGCAGGTAGAATATAACAAGTTGGATCCTTTCCTCATAGACATGGTCCAGTGGAGTGTTGCATTGTGGGTATTCTACGTGGTGCATACAAACATACATTTCTCTTCCCAGGTCTTGCCATCGGAGACGTCCCGGAGAATCAGACCATTGGCATCGTCCTGACTGTGCTGGGCGTGGTGATCTTAGATTTCTGCGCCGACGCCACAGAGGGTCCTATCCGCGCCTATCTGCTGGACGTTGCGGATACCGAAGAGCAAGACATGGCGCTGAACATTCACGCCTTCTCAGCCGGTGCGTGGCCGCTCTCATCATCCTTCTAGTCCACTTTGTGCTTTAATTGCTCATCATATTCAAAATCTCTGCTTGCTGTCAGTGAATGGAGATACCGTTTGTGAACTGATAATGTCCAAGAGGGGGTTTCCCCTTTAAGAAAGCGGCGATCAGATTAATCTTACAGTAGGTCATCGACTATAAAGGGCTGACGATCGATCGATTAGCGGGTGTCACAGCACTCTGACCTTACCGATATGTCTATCTGCCTTTTAAAGGGATCATCTCATTGTATAGATTGATGGCCTATCGCTAGGATAAGCCATCAGTGTTACGGATCTGCAAAACACGGATGCCGCCTGTGTTTGTTCCGCAATTTGCGGAACGGAACAAATGGCCCATTATAGAAATGCCTATTCTTTTCCTATTCTTGAATACGACAGGCTGTATATTTTTTTGCGGGGCCGCGGAATGGAACAACGGATGCCGACAGCACATGGTGTGCTGGCCCCATTGAAGTGAATGGGTCCGCGCCCGTTCCTCAAAATCGCAGAACGTATGCAGACCCAGTCATACTGTCGTGTGAATGAGCTCTTATAGTGCTAAATAAAGAGCCTGCTGTGAAAGCGCTGCTACCGCTCCGCTATTATCTGAACTCCCATAGCGGTGAACGGGGGGCAGCTGCGCATGTGAGGCTGCTCTCCTTTCATTTGGGGGGGGGGGCCCATTCTGGAGATAGGTGTGCGTCCCTCATCTATCTGACATCACTCATTGATTTGTTGTTTCGTTATCTCAACTTTTTGGGGTTTTAAAAAAAATCTTTTTGCCAATTCCCATTTCTTTTTCCGCAGGCCTTGGTGGTGCCATCGGATACATGCTCGGCGGTCTCGACTGGACTCAGACTTTCCTTGGATCCCTGTTCAAGTCTCAGCAGCAAGTCCTCTTCTTTTTCGCAGCCATTATTTTCTCCGTGTCTGTCGGCCTTCACCTCTTCAGTATCGAAGAGGAACAGTACAGCCCTCAGCAGGACCGCCTGGAGGATGAGGCCGACACCCTGTCCAGCATGAAACTTAACAGCACCCTGGCGCCCATGTCCCGGCTGAATGTCATCAACGAAGAAGACCCCTACAACTCCTTTCCGGACGACGTTCAGTCCGAGAATGATCTCAACCTCGACTTTCTCGAAGTGGATATCGTAAGGAGCAAAAGTGATTCTGTCTTGCACATGCCCGACGCCACGCTGGATTACGAATCTGAGTTTCTGCATTATATCGAACCCTCCATCTTCCAGGACTGTTCCTACCCGAACACGCCCCGCAGCACCAGCCAGGAACTCCTCAAATCCCAATTCAACCGCCTGTCTGCCTTCCTCAGGGAGAACGAAAGGGAAGAGGAGATGTTGCTCGATAATCACATTAACGAATCTAAAGTCCCCAATGGCGGGAACATGCTGCAGAAGGAGAACATGAACGGACACACCAGGATAGGCATGAAGCAGTCCTGCACCGCCAACTCCATGCGCCGCCGCAGGCACATGTTTTATCGCCAGCCCTCTTACACCTTCTCCTATTACGGCAAAGTAGGGTCCCACCGATATCGTTACAGGAGAGCCAACGCCATCCTGCTGATCAAGTCGTCCCGCAGCATGAATGACATCTACGACATGCAGAAGAGACAGCGCCAAAGGCAAAGGCATCGGAACCAGAGCGGCGCCACCAACTCCAGTGGCGATACCGAAAGCGAGGAAGGAGAGACTGAGACGACGGTCAGGCTGCTCTGGCTCTCCATGCTGAAGATGCCCAAAGAGTTGTTACGTCTTTGTTTGTGCCACTTACTGACCTGGTTTTCCATTATTGCCGAAGCCGTCTTCTACACAGACTTTATGGGTCAGGTCATCTTTGAAGGTCATCCTAAGGTAGGGCATCCTAATGCTGTCATTTTAGTGGGCAGAATTTCTGCGGAAGTGTAAATGACTACTTTGGATGCTTTCCCCAGTGGAGAAGAGGGGGGGGGGGGGGACTACTTGGGATGTGGATAGGTGATGCCTTCACTAGTGAAGAAGTAGGCAGCAGCTGTGACTACTGGGGAATATAGAAAGTGGATTCTTTCTCTAGTGAAGAAGTGGGGTATGACTACTGGGGATGTAGAGAGGGTCTGCTTTCACCAGCAATGAATTGGAGGGGCTGGTGATGGCTACTGGGGATGGTTTCACTAGTGAAGTAGGGGGGCTGCTGTGACTACTAGGGTTGTAGAGAGTCTGCTCTCACTAATGAAGATATGGGGCTGGGGGGGAGAGACTCGTGTGATTACTGGGGATGCTTTCACTAGTGAAGAAGTAGGGGGGCTGCTGTGACTACTAGGGTTGTAGAGAGGGTCTGCTTTCTCTAGTGAAGATGTGGAGGACTGCTGTGACTACTGGGGTTGTATAGTGGGGCTTTTTTTACTAGTTTTTTTTACTGCTTTCACAAGTGAAGATGTGGAGGACTGCTGAAACTAGTGGGGTTGTAGAGAGGGTTTGCGTTCACTAGTGAAAATATGGGGCGGGGGGACTGGTGTGATTACTGGGGATGCTTTCACTAGTGAAGAAGTAGGGAGGGGCTGTTCTGACTAGATGGCACTGGGGGGGACTTCTGTGACTACTATGGAAGTAGGTGGCTATTGTCACTACTGGGGTAGGAGGGAAGGTGTGTATTAAGGATAAGGGGGGCTACTGGGAAGTAGGGGGGGGGGGCTGCTGTGACTACTAGGAAAGTAAAGGTTCTGCTGTACTGAGAACTTAAGTAGTGTTCTGTGACTGATGGGTAGGGGGGGAGGGGGGCATCGTTGCTCTCCAGGGACTTCAACAATTAACGCTAAGATATTGGGTCATACAACAAGCAGAATGTTTCCATTTGCTTTGAATGTGAATAGAGTACAGTGGTCCCTCAAGTAACAATATTAACTGGTTCCAGGATGACCATTGTATGTGCAAACCATTATAAATTGAGTAATCTGTTCCAAAGCCCCTAAATGTCATCAAAGATGAGAGAAAATTAAGATTTAAAAAAAAATAAGCAGATAACTAAGATAAAACAAGTCCTTACATATAACAGTCAGGAATAGCTGCTAACCAGCAACTAATCCACCTACTTTACCAGAGAAGTGGCCTTTATTGGTTGGATCGGAGTCTGAGACATTGTATGTTAAGTCTAGTTTCAACTTGCGATGGGTCAGAAAAGACTATTGTATCCTGAGGGATCACTGTATCCTGAGGGATCACTGTATCCTGAGGGATCACTGTATCCTGAGGGATCACTGTATCCTGAGGGGTCACTGTATCCTGAGGGGTCACTGTATCCTGAGGGGTCACTGTATCCTGAGGGGTCACTGTATCCTGAGGGGTCACTGTATCCTGAGGGGTCACTGTATCCTGAGGGGTCACTGTATCCTGAGGGGTCACTGTATCCTGAGGGGTCACTGTATCCTGAGGGATCACTGTATCCTGAGGGATCACTGTATAAGGCCTGATAAAACTCATGTTTGGTACAATGTAAAGAGGACCTTTCATCCCTAACCCAATCGCAGCGCAGAGCGTCACAGCCAGGGGAGAAGGAGACGCCCGCAGAGAGAGACTGCGTCTCCTCCCCATTGCTCCGATGCTCAGTATTGGCACACCGAGCGCAGAATTTGCAGGGGGCCATAACTGGGCGCGGGAGCGCCATTTTAAAAAACCATAGAAACCTAGAATGTGTCGGCAGATAAGAACCATTTGGCCCATCTAGTCTGCCCAATATACTGAATACTATGGATAGCCCCTGGCCCTACCTTATATGAAGGATGGCCTTATGCCTATCCCATGCATGCTTAACCTCCTCCACTGTATTTGCAGCTACCACTTCTGCAGGAAGGCTATTCCATGCATCCACTAATCTCTCAGTAAAGTAATACTTCCAGATATTACTTTTAAACCTTTGCCCCTCTAATTTAAAACTATGTCCTCTGTAGCAGTTTGTCTTCTTTTAAATATTCTCTCCTCTTTTACCTTGTTGATTCCCTTTATGTATTTAGCAGTTTCTATCATATCCCCTCGGTCTCTTCTTTCTTCCAAGCTATACATGTTAAGGTCCTTTAATCTTTTCCTGGTAACCAGGCAGGGTGGCAGCATCAGCGGGGGGTACCCCGCAGGTACAGATATTTATCTCACTTACTACAAACCCAGGAAAGGTCCTCTTTAAGAAACCATTGCTGGCTCAGAGTGAACGTAGTTTTAGAGGACCTTTATTAAACTACAAAACTCTGAGCTAAAAGCGCACTGCATTCTCTGCTTGTTCAGTGTCGGTGCAAAGTTTTTTTTCTGGTGATTTGCATTTTGAAAATCACTGCTATTAAAGTCCTGACTCTCAGTTTTTCTCTTTCTCTTTAGGCACCCTCTAATTCCACAGAACTACATCAGTACAATGCCGGGGTGCAGATGGGCTGCTGGGGTCTGGTCATATACGCTGCTACTGCTGCTATCTGCTCAGGTAAGGCTTTGGCGATATTAAAGGGCATTACAGAATCTCCATTATCCTTGATACTTTCTCTTGATAAACGTTATATTATGTGTATCCGCCCCTTGGAGAGTTGGGTGACCTCCATTATGACTCCCATTACCACTCTCATAGGTCTTGATATTCGGCTGACTTTTATATAGTGATATACCTCTCCTTCCATACCGGCTCCTGTAGCATTCTTGGCTTGGCTCTGGTGTCAGCAATCAGACGGCAGCAGTAATTAAATCATGTATCATGCTGGGCGAGGGATAAGCTGCGCCAGATGTTGCTGGTTTCGTCCTCTTATCGTTGGCAGATGAATAGAGTTTTTGATGAGATGCAGCTCCTGTGTGCCGGTGACAGCACGTGGACGTCCATGTGTTCCTGGGCCAAAGAGTATTATGTGTTCTCTGTTTGCGGCAGAACATCTTTTAATCCTTCTTTTTTTTTTTTTTTTTTTTTTTTTTTTTTTATTGCCCCAGCTTTTGCTTGAGTAGAAGAGACCAAAAACAGGTCTGTGCAGCATGAAGGGGCAGGCTACTGTACAGTGGAGAGAAACTGCCTGTGACCACTTTGGTGCCTTTAGCTACCCGGGCTTAGATAGTGGTCACCCTTACAAGAAGACGAGAGGGTGTAAGAAACTGAACTGCCACAGTCTGCAAAAATGACTGAGGTCCTGGTCAGGGGGTTGGCCATTGTCGTTGGTCATCAGTGCCTGCATTTATCGAACATTGCCATAGATGTCATGGCAATTTATCCCGTCTACAAAAAATGATGCTACCAGTAAATTGTACTATAAATACCATGATGCTACCATAAATTGTAGGGGCAGTCACATACAAGTAAAGGTCCTTGTGCAAGACAGCATGTGGACCCCTTTTCACCAAAATGTTTGCCAATTACATATTATAAATGAATAATGACTGTAAAAATATTTTTCTGATCTCTCTAGGGATTAATGGTAGAATATCTTTTATGATCTAGGAAAATAAAGTGGTTTATTTTACATACCTGGTGATTTTTGGGTAGGGAAGTGTTAAGGGTAACATCCCTCATGGACCAAGTCGGTGATGGGGCTAATGGTTAAATCGCTGGTGGTCTAGATCTGCAAAGGGGTTAAAGATAAGATCCCTGGTGATCTAGGTCAGTGAAGGGACTAGTAGTTGCATCCCCTGTGGACTAGGTTAGTGAAGGAGCTATTGGTTACATCCCTGGTAGTCTAAGAAAGTGAAATAGTTGAAAGTTAGGGTAGTGACTGGGTTGAAGGTAACATATTAGGTGTCTTATCTCTGTGAAGGGTCTAATAGATACCTCCATGGTGGTCTAGAGCAGTAGAAGGGCTAATTGATTCATCCCTGGTGGTCTAGGGCAGTGAAGGGGATAATGGTTACATTATGGTGGTTCGG
Organism: Bufo gargarizans; assembly: GCF_014858855.1. Classification (NCBI taxonomy): domain Eukaryota; kingdom Metazoa; phylum Chordata; class Amphibia; order Anura; family Bufonidae; genus Bufo; species Bufo gargarizans. Next base: position 15,254,079 of record NC_058084.1, on the reverse strand, counting down.
GGCAGTGACTAAGCTAATGGTTACATCTCTTGGGGACTAGGTAAGTAAAGGGGTTAAAAGTATTATTCCTGGTGTCAGTGAAGGGGCCAATGGTTATAGCCCTGGTAGCCAAGGACAGAGAAGGGGCTGATGGGTTACATCCCTGGTGTTTTTTCCGTGACAAGGCTAATGGTTACATCCCTGCTGGTCTAAGCTAAAAGGGGGTTAAAAATAACATCCCTGGTGGTCTAGGTCAGTAAAGGGGATAATCGTTGCACATAGTAGTCTAGGGAAGTAAAGTGGTTAAAGGTTATATTTCTGGGGCCTAGGGCAGTGAAGGGGTTGAAGGTAACATAGTTGTTGGTCTTTGTCTATGAAGGGTCTAATGGGTACACCCATATTGGGCTAGAGCAGTGGAAGGGCAAATTGTTACATCCCTGGTGGTCTTGGGCAGTTAAGGGGTTAATGGTTACATCCCTGATTCCTTAGTGTAGTGAAAAGTTATTAACACAGGTAATAATACAACATCAGCTAGTTATCAGTGTCTGATGAATTTGTGAGGAGACCCATGAAGAGTGTGGGAAGGAGGAGGGGGGAGAAATTGACCAATTCTAGTGTGTAGGACAGAGTTTATCATGTCCTTCTGAAATGTTCTTTAACGCCCATGGTCATGGTGAATAGGAATGTTCTCTACAGGATTGAGTGGATTACGGTTTACTGTGGACCTGCAAATAATTAGGTGTCCTCTGTTTCATGCAGCCTTGCTACAGAAGTACCTGGATAACTATGACCTAAGCATCAAAGTCATCTACATCTTGGGGACCCTGGGCTTCTCCATCGGCACTGCGGTGATGTTCATCTTCCCAAATGTCTACGTCTCAATGATCATGATCAGCACCATGGGAATAGTCTCCATGAGCATCTCCTACTGTCCATACGCCCTGCTAGGACAATACCATGAAATGAAAGAGGTGAGAGAGTACTGCATTAAAGGGATTCCCCTGGCTTAGAAGAACATGATGTCTACATAGGTTAATCAGGGTAGACGGGTAAAGTCTATCCTGAGTACTGCTCCAAAGCTGAGAAATAATAACTAAAGGATGGGCAGTCGCTGATTAATACTTCACTTTTAATATATTAGGGTAAAAAGGCCCCTGCACACAAACAAACATGATGGAAGTATAGGAGCTCAACTGGTCATGGACTGTGAGACCGTATAGATCTTCATATATGACCATCAAGATGGCTAAAAAGATGCCCACACTGTGCATTCGACCAGGGAGGCAATAAACTATTGACCCCCTTGATGGAAGGGGTGTTCCCAATGAAGGTACAGAGGGATGTCGACAGTGGGCACCTATGGTGGTCTGGCGGGTGATTAGAACCGACGGGTCGAGAGTGGTATAGTATGTATACTGACCCTACTTGGCCCAGTACACCCTACAAGTAAATCCTTAGGACGGGGTCCAAAATACCCCGCAAGGGGTGGCCCTGGCTGGAACCTGGTCCTATGCTGGAGGCCCTGTTAAGGCCCTAAACAAAAACCTACAGGACCATATGCCAGGTATGGGGATAAAGGCTATTGAGCTGGTAGGCTAAAAAGTAGGCTTATAAACTGTGCAAAAAGATTGTCAAGTATTTTTTACCCTAATATATTAAAAGTGTAGTTTTTATCAGCGACTGCCCCTCCTTTAGTTATTACTTAGAAGAACATAGCTACTTTCTTCCAGACAGAGCGCCACACCTGTCCACCTGTTGCTTGCAGCTCAACCCTGTTCACTTTCAAAGGAGCTAAGCTGCAATACCAGACACAACCCAGGGCTCCGTTTGTGGTGTATCTAAGGTATCGAATGGCTTTCTCCACTTTTTGTCACAAAATTGTCTTCATTTTTTTTTTCCTTGCAGTATATTCATCACAGTCCTGGGAACTCCAAGAGAGGATTCGGCATAGACTGCGCCATCTTATCTTGCCAGGTTTACATCTCGCAGATTTTGGTGGCCTCCGCCCTTGGTGCGGTGGTTGACTTCGGGAGCACAGTTCGAGTAATACCTCTGGTGGCTTCCATAGGCTCCTTCCTGGGGTTTCTCACAGCTACATTCTTAGTGATATATCCCGAAGTCCCAGACGAGAACAAGGAGGAACCCAAAAGCCAGGTTGCCCCAGAAGCTGCCATCACTAATGGACTGGATCCTGAGAAGCCTCTGGTGCTGAAGCTTTCCCCCAAAGGGCAGACAACGGTTCCTCCAGAAGTAGAAAGCGAATCGGCAGTTTGAGATGGTGCTTTAGAAGAAGAAAAAAAACTAAAAGTCACAACACATTCCAGACCATACAGACCCACCAATGGCAACAGAACAGCGGGTGTAGGTCTAGACTGAGCCCAAAGCTTAGCTTAGTGAAGTCTAAGCTCACGTCCAGTCTAAGCCGTGAAAATTACATGCAATTCATTTAATTTTCAGATGGAAAATTCTGGTTTGATGGATTTCGCTATTTTTTTTCTGCATGTGAAGCAAAACGTATGTTATAAACAACAATTAGGTTTTGCAGGTTTTTACGACACTTTGGGTGTACAGACCACTAATTACTAATTTTTTCTATAGCTTTTCTCTCAAAATCATGGCTCAACGCAGCAATCAAAGTGCATCTCTCAGCGACGCGCCAGGGATTCACCATGCGCCAGTCATATTGGCAGGAGCTTCAAAAGCGTTTGCCCCCCAAATTTTTTTTTCTCCTAAATTGTAAGATGGAAAAGGCTCCTAGATCCGTTTAGGAACGTTTCCCGTCTCCGTGGCGTGCCGCTGCAGATACTCTAAATAATGGCAGCCTGTACTCAGTGTCTCCAGACGCCAAGTGAAAAAACGTATACATATTTTTTTACTAGATTGCTTTTCTTTGAATTCTCTTTTTTCTTTTTTGACATTCTATATATTTTGCGTGAAAACAGTTTGGGTGACTATTCCGTCCGTTGGCGGGACGCTGTGAGAACACGTAGGCAGTTTGACTTTTTTGCAAAAAAAATGTGATTCCTTTTCGCTTGACGTCAGGTGTTCTAGATTTAAAGCAATACTACTCCATGTGTCCGGTTCTATCATAAATGGCTACCAAATGTTATATACTATATTGCGTCAGAAGAGAAATCTGCACGACTGTAAAAAAAAATAAAAAATGTTATACCGCCATTTACCATATACCGCCATTTTTTAACAATTTTCTTTAATGCTACTTTCTTTTTGGGTTGATTGTCTTTTTATTTTTATTTTATTTTTTTAAGGGTTGTTTGCAGGTTAGCAAAGGAACTCATTGACACTCCCGGACATAGTGTCACACCACAATAGTGATGTGTGCGCCACGGGCTTGAGGTCTGGACCATATGGGCCGGATTCAGGCAGGGATGTTGAATGTGGTTAAAAAAATGGTGTAAATGGTAAATTAAAAAAAATATACATTAAGCATCCATGCCTTTTGGTTCCTCAGTGACTCATTTTAGGTTTTCTTAAAGTAACAGAAAAATGTCACCATGATTTTTTTCTTACATAATATATATATATATAATGCAAAATGACGAGGAAACGCCCTGCGGGAACCCGGCCGTGTTGACGGTCTGCATTCCATACTTTATTTTTTTTACCAAATGGGTAATTTTTTTTGGGGGTGAAAACAGGAGCAGGAGGGGCATTTTATCTGGGACGCAGACACGTCCACGTAATGTGCCCTTGATTTGAGTCAGTGGTGAAGTGGCTTTGAACCCGCAGCTGTATATACCGGTCCATTAATATGTCTCCTGCACAGCCATTTTGTACGGGTGACTGCTCTAGCGAAATTGCCGCTTATCATGAACCAGTGACTCCTGGAAGCTCCCCAGGGAGCGCCATGATCACTTACGACTTAAAGGAAATCTCCACTCAAAAATTAAAAAAAATCAACCGATTCGTGCTCAACCGATTCGGGTTTGTGCTCTCCCCATAGTGCTTGGTACAGTATGGTTTCTACACAGTGCATTTGTCAGACTCCACCCCTTTTCAATACACACTCAGCTCAACTTTGCCTGGGACTGGAAAGTAGTAAAAAAAAAAAAATGCATCATGGGAGATAATAAAAAAAAAAAAAATTCTCCTGTAGGGGAGCATGTGAGCGTGACACAAAGAGATAAATGGAGATTTCCTTTAAGTGGTTGTAATAAGGGAATGTTGGCAACAGGATGACTTTTTCTACCTTGAGAAATTCTACTCAATGTCAGTGTGCTGCACATAGGCCAGAATTGATGCAGAGCTTTGTACAGCACACAGTCATTACTGTTGAGTTTTTTGGCACGTGCATGGGAGACTTTTAGCCGCAAGCACCAAACCTTCAGCTTTTTTTTTTTTTTCTCTCTCTCTTTGCACTTGTGATAATTGATCATCACTCTGAATAGTTGTACTGATGTGCATGGTTATAAGCTGTATATAGTAGATTACCGGCATGTGAAAAATCATTTTTTTGCCTTAGCAAAATCTCTTTTTGTAAGAACTTTAACGTTGTTCTGCCGCGTGCGGAAATTTACTGACACTTGAAGGAGAAACACGTTGATGTTTGCAATAACATGCAGAAAAATCCCTGATTTCAGGTCCTCCTAGATGTACAGTACGATGCAGTTAAACCAGGTCCTGCAGACGTTCCGGAGTATCGGAAGAGACTAGCTCCAGAATTCCGAAATAGGATACTGTCACGTTATTGTAGTATTCCCATTGGTTGTTTCCTCTTCCATTTTCGGGTTTGGGCTCGATTCCGAATCAAATGGTTCTGGGGGTGGAAAAAAAAGGACTGGAAATACTGGATTAAAGGACATTTACTGTACTTGAAGTAGAAGTTCACCCGTCAGCATCTTACAGTTTATAATATGTATAGAACATGCTGAGTGACTTTGCCGTTACTTTAGATGAACTTGAGTCGCATCCAGAGCTGCGCAGAATATTTCCTTCAGTTGCCGACTCTGAGCTTCCGTCGTGCTGCTGGGATAGGTCAGCCAAAATAAATTGTGAATGCAGCTTTCGCTGGGACTGGAGCGTCACAAGTTCAAGTAAAGCAAGGTTCACCTTGAGATGTAGATTATATCCAAGCTGTAAAATGGCGAAGGAGGCAGAAGCTAGGCCTTGAAGAGACGCACAGCAATGCAATACGAATCTATATGCAGAGTGTAATTGCGTATTACCCTCCGGGGCTGACACTAGTGATGCCAGCGCGTTTATTTACGGCAATATTAATATTTTTAAAGAGCTTTTGGATTTTTTTTTACGTTACTTGAACTTTTGGGTCGGAAGCCATCAGGAATCTGCGGAAATTCTCATTGGGGGTCGGTGCACCATCTGCAACCCTTTAGATTTAGCTGCTGATTTAGGTGACGATAAGACAGTGAGTGATCATGGAGACTACTAAAGCTGCAAATGGCGAGGACACCCTATATGCCCTAACCGCCCCCCCCCCCCCCCATCTTACGGCCAGCAAGTCCTCCGCCCATGCACACATGACAGGCTTACATTGACCCCATCCTGCGGCTCCCCCTTGGTGTATTCTGCAGGCTGTGGCACTTCAGATTGTCACAGGAGGCGCTATCTGCTGCATAAGAGGCTGCCTTCCATGCTGCACTGACTTGTTTTTTTGTCCCTCCCATGAGGAAGCATGACCGGTCGATGGCAGTGTCTAGGCCAGGCATGTCCAAACTGCGGCACTCCAGCTGTTGCAAAACTACAACTCCCAGCATGCACCAATGGCTAGTAATCTATCCAGTCATGCTGGGAGTTGTAGTTTTGCAACAGCTGGAGGGCCGCAGTTTGGACATCTCTGGTCTAGGCCATTGGACCGATGTCCGAAAGTTGCCCAGACAAGTCTAGGAACCCTCTAATTAATCACATGACCCTGTATTTACATATAGAGTAGTACTTAGAAGATTTATTGCCATATACATTTAATATAATATATTGGTGAACCCAGATTTAAAGGGTTTGCCCAGGGTTAGAAAAACACGGAATTACATCTCGGTCCCGGTGACGAAGTTCAATATCCTCTATTCTAAATGTTGTATTATGTACAAAGGGGGCGCGTTTTAGTTTTTGATGTGCAATACTGCGAACATCCTTTGGACAGGTGCGGCGCTGTTTTTGGAGACAGCAGCCACGTTTTTCTAATCCCATTCAACCCCTTTAATGTCTTTGTCGGTTACATATTAAACGACTTGGGTCGGATTCCCTTAGGGCTGGCCTCGTGCAGACAAGCCAGGTCCAATGGCCACTTCCCAAAGTCAGAGTGAAGATGATAGATGGATAGACGGGCCGTAAAAGACCCAAGCGGGATGGGTCCTTCTGCATCCTGAGACGACGTGGCTCTGCGGAGAGTAGAGTCGGTCTATACAGAAGAGGTTTTTATTTGGAAATGTTGGTAGTGAATAGAAGTCTAGTGGATTATAAAGCACGACGACCGCCACGGAGTTGGTCTGTAGACAGTCCGCCAGGTAGAGGACTGAATGGCAGACGTCTAAATGCCAAATGCTTGTGGTCGTCTCCATCACATACATCTTCTGTATTGGCTAACTCCACACATCAGGTGCGCAGTCATGTCCCCACCGAACCCGGCCCATTTCTACTTTGTCCCTATCAAAGGAGACTATCCGCATAGTGTTTTGTGATGGCTGGAGTTGTCCTTTAAGCTTTTTCTAGTGCCTACAGTTTGGTGGTGAGGTATTAACGGTTGATACAAGGTGACGTTAGTGTTATTTTTTTAACATACTGATTGTATCATTTCATCTGATTTATTTTTAGGTATTGGTGTTTTGTTGGATATTTACCAAGGGAGCATTTATAGCTTCCGTACAAACTGCCGCCTTCCGCAGGTCCTGGTATAGCGGTACTCTCTGGCGGCATACACTACAATAACCTAAACTAATACTGTCATTGACAAGCACTGTGACAATATTTTCACGGAAGAAGTTTCCCTTGACTGACTGAGTCGGCGCCGATTTGGAGACTTGCGCTCTAGATCTTTTGGCACCAGATATGCAAAGGTGTGACCTCTTACTTCACTTGCACAAAGGTCATATCTGACAAATATCTCCTCCTATAGAAGTCTGTTGTCCACGGATGTAGGAGCATTAGTTTTCATTGACAGTACTGGTGGCGATATGAACGTTTAATATTTTGGCATGCTCTCTTGTTTGTCTCCATTGATGGTCCAGAAATGTACATGTCTCTAGTTGAAGTATGATGGGTGATAGGAGGCGCTAACTCCCTTCTCTAGTGCTGGTACCCATTGCTAGTTTTAGGATCTTTGAATAATTTGGTGCCAGCTATGGAATGACCTAACCATGTACCTAACCAGTACATTGGGTGGGTTTCATCTGAGAGAAACTCTATGTAAGGTATGTCCTTCGGTGATGTGAGGTGCTATCTCCCACTTCCGGTGGCGGGGCCCTTCGCTAGTTTTAGATCTTTGAATAATAATTTTAGGTCTTTGGACAGACCTGACCACTTGCTTCACTTGTACATTGGGCTCCCTTTTGGTGCCAATCAGTAGTTTTAACCCCTTGACCTATTGTTGCCTGATATTGAAAGCCACCAACTTACAAGCCTTGCACAATTCTCCTGAAAAGCAAGCTTCTCCATATTGTACCGTAGGGCATCTTCAGGTCTCTTGACACCTGATATAACTCATTCATCTAAAGGACCTTTCTCTTTGTACAAGGAGTAGGCATCAGGATAGAACTTCTATCTAAAGAGCGTCTAGTTTAGGGATGCCCAACCTGCGGCCCTCCAGCTGTTGCAAAACTACAACTGCCAGCATGCCCGGACAGCCTACAGCATGGCATAATGGGAGTTGTAGTTTTACAACAGCTGGAGGGCCACAGGTTGAGCATCCCTGGTCTAGATCATCCCCACTGTTCATCCTCAGAACTGCACCCATTCCTCCTGCAGTGTTCCTGCAGACATAGTGCTAGGCGCCAGTCGTAGCACAGTATACTGTCAGCACAGGGTTTCTTTGGTTGATTATAGCAGCATCATAAGATAACATTTTCATACGATTGATTGCCAAATTCCTGTCCACTATGCCAGGGATGCCCAACCTGTGGCTCTCCAGCTGTTGCAAAACTACAACTCCCAGCATGCCTGGACAGCTATCAGCCTACAACAGGGCATGGTGGGAGTTGTAATTTTGCAACAGCTGGAGGGCCGCAGGTTGAGCATCCCTGCTCTATGCTTTGGTTTGCCAATAGGGATGACAGGAGTTGGAGAAGCATGGTGCATGGTGCATGGTGACCTGCGTTGCAGTATTTATTTATTTTTTCAGACTGTGCAGCCATTGGCGGAAATGCCGTACAATAAGAGCAATATAATATCCCTTGATCGTTGTGGCTCTCAGGGAAGACAGCGAGGCTTTTTTTGTAAGATATGGAGATGACATGGTGACTACTACGTGGTGCCGTATCCCAAAGAGCAGTCTATTTGGTGCCCTTATTCACTGCAATATGTGTAACTTTATGGGTAACTTTACTTGACATTTATACATGGTGTTATTATGTACATGATAGGGCATTATAGGCCCCTGCAGCCGCGGCAGCCATTTTATGTGCTGGACTCCTAATACACGGAATCATGTTGCAGATATCTTTATATTGGAAAGTAGAAATTTATGTAGATTCATCCAGTGGCGTATCAGTCAAATGATAGACAGACATGGCTCCCGATACTGGAGCACTTGGTGCCAGGTGTAGCAGACTACCAAGCTTCGTTTTGAGTGGTCTGGGTGCCATGCCTGTAAGTTTGCCTGTTTTTAAAAAAAGAAAATCTGAAATTTTGAATGCAGATAGCGGTATAATGGTGGTCCGCTGTACTGCAACTAATGGCTTAGGTATAGGGGGTGCGTATACCTGCCACAACCAGACCCCTACACTTGGGTGGGGCCATAAGGCATACTAAACAAACACTTTATGGATGAGAAACAGTGCAATTAATTCACGAAGAACTGTAAGTTCCTGTATCCAATGCACAAGCTGTAAATGGGCCCCTAACCTACCCTAGAGGCCCTTCCTCTGTAACCCTTATGGCTATGCACCTGAGTAAGGCCCCAAGCCAGGGCCCTAGAGTTTGTCTGCACCACACCTCTCAGCACGTCCTCTCTGGGGTCAAAATTCAGCTCTTTCTTTCCCAGATAATCACTTCTGCCTGTAGACCTCCCAGCTATGCTTCATCTTTACAACTCTGTATACCTTCCGTCGCTGTACGTAGCTTTTATTTCACATTTATTATGTGCCTCATTTATGTGTCATTGCTTGACGCCCTATGTAGTAATGTAGATCAGTTATGTAGCTGCCCCTGTCTAAAAAGGTTAAAGTAAGGCTTATTCAAATATCTGAATCCTCCTACTGCCCCGCCCCCTGAGGTTCAAGTGAGCACCATAGAGCTTAGAGCACCATAGCATTCTAGGGTGATCTTGGTTCAGGTTCACTTCAACTGTAGGGGTGTCCAGATCTTAATACAGATGCTAAAATGTGTCTAACAACCATCAAAGCTAGGCCACTTTTTATCTACAAATTTTTTTATATATAAATCTGCATGTGGAAATCTTATCCTCCAAAATGGGAAAGTTGTAAAAACTAGTCCAGCAGAAAAGTAGACCCCTTGTGCTAAAAACTGGTTCTGATGGGCACCTGCTACTAGTTTTGATAACTTTCCTGCACAATATGTATAAACCCACTATTTGGGTTTGGTCACCATTGGGAGGCTCACAACACAAGGCCATCTGGTGGCTTTGGAACCATAACTACCCTGTTAATTACTTCAGCTTGTAGCCCTGCTCTTGCCTAAATTTTGAACTCCTATTTTAGTGTTTTTATTTTCAAAAAGTTTATGCCCTCTCCCCCCTCCATCCTAGCTTATAGTACCTGTATAGGCAAAATCAGTTTTATGAAGAGTTTACTATTTTATTACATGGCATTTAATACAGAGAAATCCGTAGGAACTCTATCTACAGTATATACACGTAGAAAATATGCGTGAAATGATTTTACGTTTTTAGTTGCATAGAGCGACCTCAGATATAAGGAAACACTGAAACGACAACTTTTTTTAATTTTTTTTAATGCCTGGAAAGCTGCACTTTAGGCATCTCATAATGAAGAAAAAAAGAAAAAAAAAAGATTCTGGTTCTATGGTGAACTGCCCGTATAAACAACTAGTTTTTTATCAACTTATTAAGTTGAGCACTATCGTAGCTCTTGCTGAGTTTAGCAAATCTTTATAAGCGTGTGTTAAACACATGAAGTCGTTTGTTTTTAGAGGGTAAAAGGGATTAAGCGCGAGTGATGTCACGAGCGACTGATCGCCGAGTGATTTGGTTCTGTCGTTTTATTATTGTTTTGGATTTATTACACTGTGGAGCTTGTGTTATTTTATTATGATGATGATGTTTTCTGTTTTTGATCATTTGCATGATTATTATTTGTTGCTGTAATATTATTGAAGCCATGCTCCGTGTTATTTTCTGTTCCATTTGTATGATCTGGTTTAATTTAAGAATGATAATAATAATGAGAAGAATTTTGAGGATTTTATTTTTTCCCCATCCTCCACTCTGTATACAGTGTATTTCGATACGTTGTTCAACAGTTCGATCTTAATAAACATTTCAGTAACTGATTCCACTCGCTGTATGCTCTCGTAATTTACGCCTTCAGCAATTATTATTTTTTTTTTTTTTCTTCCGTTGGATTTGGTGTTCTTTCCATAAATAGCCCTGAGGTAACCTTATACCCAGAAGTGCATCTCAGCCTGACTGACCGGTACAGTGACCTTGAAAGGCGCACATAAGCGTCTGAACAGACGCTAAAGGTTTTGATTTTAATAGGTTTATTGTGTATTGTGCTCTAGTCACATCCAAAGCAGCATTCAGAATTCTGCTGGGTTCCTTTTAGCTCTCAGATTGACCTTCCATTTTCTGTGGCTTGAGAGCATGCTCTACTGTGGTGCATTACGAGAGATTAGACACCAGTAAGTGTACTGTAGTCTGATGCTGGAAAATGGCTCCTGCACACGACCGTATGTATTTTGCAGTCCACAAAACACTGATCCGCAAAAGAAACGGGTGACGTCTGTGTTGCATCCCTTTTTTTGCAGATCCATTGTAACAATGTCTGTCCTTGTCCGCAAAACGTACAAGAATAGGACATGTTCTATTTTTTTGCAGAACAGACTAGCGGACATACGGACATGGAATCCACACGGAGTAATTATTATTATTTTTTTTGGAGACCCATTAAAGTGAATGGTTCCGCATACGGACACAAAGAAAATATGGTCGTCCTGGTGCATTATGGGGCAAACTATTAGGGGTCTTTTGATCCACATTCCAATATGTTTTACTTACCTGTACTGATCTAAAGATACATCCTGTCTTATACTCCAGTCACAGCCAGAGCTGCATTCACAATTCTGACAGAAGCAAATTAGTGTTTATCTGCACTTTATTGCATATGACCATAGTTCTAAGTGGCACATAAGTGCTCATAATGCACTGCACTATGGTAAAAACAAGCCGTCGTAACAGAACACAGCTTTGGACGAGACTAGAGCATATGAGTATGAGCACGGATGTGTGCTGTACGTGTTCTCCACGGACAGCACACGTCCCCATTCACTTTAATGTGTGTATTGAGACATCAGTGTTTTTAGTACGGATGCATGCTCGATTTTGTCCGTGTTCAAGGATCCATCAAGTCCATTATAGTCTATGGGTCCATGAAAACCACGGATGCTATCTGTGTTGCGTCCATGTTTCACGGATCATTAAGAAGAGATGCTTTGAAAATAGCTGTTCGGTGTCAGTGAAACATGCAACACTGATCCTTCACGGATGCATCACTGACCACCTTCTCACGGATTTGAGCACGGACGTGTGAATGAGGCTTTATGCAGATTATATCTGCACAGAATGTTCACAAGCAGAGTAATATTTCAGTATGCCTATCAATGAATGAGATTCCAAATGAAGAAGTGAAAACTGAAAATGAAAAGATAATTTACAAACTACAACTATAAAGAGGAGCTCCAACTTTACTCCAACTTACTCCAGTGATTAACAGCCTTCCTTCTATAAGGAGATGGTCCTATCATTAATTGACAGCCTTACCTCTATGAAGAGAAGGTCCTATAGCGGGAAGGCTCTCAATCACCGATACGACTTGCTACTCATACAGGGAAGGCTGACAGTCACTGATAGGACCTACTCTTCATAGAGGGAAGGCTATCAGCGATTGACAGCCTTTCCTCTATGAATAGGTCCTATCAGTGACTGTCAGCCTTCCCTCTATGAGGAGGAGGTCCTATTAATGATTGACAGCCTTCCCTCTATGAGGAGTTGGTCCCATCAGTGATTGACAGCCTTCCATCTCATGAGACTGTCCTATCGGTGATTGACAGGCTTTCCTCTATGTAGAGGAGGTCCTATCAATGGTTGACAGCCTTCCCTCTATGAGGTGACGGTGCTATGAGTGACTAACAGCCTTCGCTCTGAGGAGAAGGTTCCATCAGTGATTGACAATGTTCCCTCTATGAGGAAAAGATATCATCAGAGACTGACAGCCTTCCCTCAATGAAGAGACGGTAACATCAGTGATCGACAGCCTTTCCTGTATGAGGAGGAGGTTCTATCAGTGATTGACAGCCTTCCATCTATGAGGTGGGGGTCCTATCAGCAATTGACAGCCTTCCCTCTATGAGGAGAAGGTCCTATTAGTGATTGACAGCCTTTCCTCTATGAGGAAGCGGTCCTATCAGTTATTTACAGCCTTTCCTCTATGAGGAGGTCCTATCAGTAATTTGTCTAAAGGGGCACTTAATTATTTGAGGACAGCAAATATAATGGTTTTTATTGAGCACCAATAAAAACGCCTCATGTGCATAAAATGAACTCACATAGTAACATAGTACATAAGGCTGAATCTACAATTTTCATAGTCATGAAAATAAAGGAAACTCTTTGAATGAGAAGGTGTGTCCAAACTTTTGGTCTGTACTGTACTACAGTGTCCCATGTGGTCTTGTGTCAGTCACTCATAGGACCTACTCTTCATAGAGGGAAGGCGGTCAATCACTGATAGGACCCCTCCTCATAGAGGGAAGGCTGTCAGTCACTGATGGGACCTCCTCCTCATAGAGGGAAGCCTTTCAGTCACTAATAGGACCTCCTCCTCATAGAGGGAAGGCTGTCAGTCACGGATAGGACCGCCTCTTAGAGGGAAGGCTGACAGTCACTGATAGGACCTCTTTAGAAAGGCCATTTTGGCCTCAAAACATTACATGACCCCCCTTACACGACATTACTTTATTGACAACTAAGTTTTTACCTTGACTGGTGGTGGCCTAGGTGTGTTTATCAGCAGGTCTGCTCCAGTCACTGTTATGGGGGGATCTGTGGATGACACTGTTATGGGGGATCTGTGGATGACATACTGTTATGGGGGATCTGTGGATGGCACTGTTATTGAGGGGGATCTGTGGATTATACATACCGTATATAACATTTTATGCTATATGTGTCATCCACAGATCCACCCCATGACAATGTCATCCACAGATCCACCCCATGACAATGTCATCCACAGATCCCTCTCCATAACAGTGTTCTGTGGATGACACTATTATGGGGGGGGGATCTGTGGATGACACTATTATGGGGGGGATTTGTGGATGACACTTATGGGGGGGATTTGTGGATGACACTTATGGAGTGGATCTGTGGATGGCACTGTTATGGAGGGGATCTGTGAATGGCACTGTTATGGAGGGGATCTGTGAATGGCACTGTTATGGAGGGGATCTGTGGATGGCACTGTTATGGAGGGGATCTGTGGATGGCACTGTTATGGTGAGGGATCTGTGGATAGCACTGTTATGGCGAGGGATCTGTGAATGGCACTGTTATGGAGGGGGATCTGTGGATGGCACCGTTATGGAGGGGGATCTGTGGATGGCACTGTTATGGAGGGGGATCTATGGATGGCACTGTTATGGGGGATCTGTGGATGGCACTGTTATGGAGGGGATCTGTGGATGATACATACCCTATATAGCATCTTATGCTATATATGTCATCCACAGATCCCCCTCCATAACAGTGTTCTGTGGATGACACTATTATGGGGGTATCTGTGGATGACACTATTATGGGGGGGGGGTCTGTGGATGACACTTATGGGGGGGATCTGTGGATGGCACTGTTATGGAGGGGATCTGTGGATGGCACTGTTATGGAGGGGATCTGTGAATGGCACTGTTATGGAGGGGATCTGTGGATGGAACTGTTATGGGGGATCTGTGGATGACACATACCGTATATAGCATCTTATGCTATGTGTCACCCACAGATCCCCCTCGACAACAGTGTCATCCACAGATAACCCTCCATAACAGTGTCATCCACAGACCCCCCCATAACAGTGTCATCCACGGATCCCCCTCCCTATAACAGTGCCATCATCCATAGATCCGCCTCCCCGCCACTCACAGTATACATTTATAAACTGTAATCGGTATCCTGCAGGCTGCAGACAGTAACTTTAATTTTAAATCAGCGCTAATCTCTTTACTACCTTACATTCAGTTCCCTCCAGTAACAGCCAGTGCGGGCGGCAGCGCTCACTCACTGACGTCATCCGTCTGCACCATCTAGTGGGAGGAGCAGGCGCGTGACGTCAGTGAGTGAGCGCCGCCTGCACTGCCTGCTGTTACCGGAGCTGAGTCAGTGTAAGATAGTAAAGAGATGAGCGCTGATTTTAAAGTTAACACACTGACACAAAAAAAATATATGGCTCGGGACCGGCCGGGCCCCCCTGGGGTCCGGGTGCCTTACTGGGGTATCGGCTTTACCCCCCTGATAGCGGCCCTGGGTCCTCTCAGTGATTGACAGCCTTCCCTCTATTAAGGAGTTGGTCCTATGAGTGACTGACAGCCTTCCCTCTATGAAGAGAAGGTCCCATCAGTGACTGACAGCCTTCCCTATATGAGGAGGAGGTCTTATCAGTGATTGACAGGACTTCCTCCTCATAGAGGGAAGGCTGTCAATCACTGATAGGACCTCCTCCTTATAGAGGGAAAGCTGTCAGTCACTCATAGGACCTTCTTCTCAAAGAGGAAAGGCTGTCAGTCACTCATGAGACATTCTCCTAATAGAGGGAAGGGTGTAAATCACTGATAGGACCCCTCCTCATAGAGGGAAGCAAGTCAATACTCGATAGGACTGTCTCCTCAGAGGGAAGGCTGTCAATCACTGAAAGGACTTCCTCCTTATAGAGGGAAAGCTGTCAATAACTAATAGGACCTCCTCCTCATAGAGGAAAGGCTGTCAGTCATTGATGGGACCTCTTCATAAAGGGAAGGATGTCAAATACTGATAGGACTTCCTCCTCAAATTGGGAAGGCTGTCAGTCACTGATAGGACCTCCGTCTCATAGAGGGAAAACTGTCAGTCACTGATATGAACGCCTCCTATCAGTGATTGACAGCATTCCCTCTATGAGAAGGATGTCCTATCAGTGACTGAAAGGCTTCCTTCTATGAGAAGGAGGTCCTATCAGTGACTGACAGCCTTCCTCTATGAGGAGGAATGGCTATTAGTGATTGACAGCCTTTCCTCTATAAAAAGATGGTCCTATCAGTGATTGACAGACGTCCCTCTGAGAATACAGTCTTTTCGGTGATTGACAGGCTTTCCTCTATGAGTAAGGGGTCTTATCAGTGATTGACAGCCTTCCCTCTATGAGGAGAAGGTCCAGTCAATGACTGACAGCCTTCCCTTAATGAGGAGGAGGTATTTTCAGCGATTGTCAGCCTTCCCTCTATAAGGAGACAGTCCTATCAGTGATGAACAGCCTTCCCGCTATGAGGAGGTCCCATCAGTAAATGACAGCCTTCCCACTAAGGAGACTGTCCTATCGGTGATTGACAGGCTTCCCTCTATCAGGATGAGGTCCTATCAGTGACTGACAGCCTTCCCTCTATGATGAGAAGGACCTATGAGTGAATAACAGCCTTCACTCAATGAGCAGAAGGTCCCATCAGTAACTGACAGCCTTCTCTCTATGAGGAGAAGGTCCCATCAGTTACTGACAGCCTTCCCTCAATGAGAAGGAGGTCCTATCAGTGATTGACAGGCTTCCCTCTATGAGGAGGAGGTCCTTTCAGTAATTTACAGCCTTCCCTCTATGAGGAGGAGGTCCTATCAGTGACTGACAGCCTTCACTTTATGAGGAGACAGTCCTATGAGTGTCTAACAGCTTTCCCTTCATGAGGAGAAGGTCCCATCAGTGACTGACAGCCTTCCCACTATGAGAAAACAGTCCTATCAGTGATTGACAGGCTTCCCTCTATGAGGAGGAGGTCCTTTAATTTACAGCCTTCCCTCTATGAGGAGGAGGTCCTATTAGTGACTGAAAGGCTTCCCTCTATGAGGAGGAGGTCCTATCAGTGACTGACAGCCTTCCCTCTGAGGAGGAGGTCCTATCAGTGATTGACAGCTTTCACTCTATGAGGAGGAGGTCCTATCAGTAATTGACAGCCTTCCCTCTATGAGAAGGAAGTGTTATCTGTGATTAACAGCCTTCCTTCTATGAGGATATGGTCCTATCAGTGATTGAATGCCTTCCCTCTGAGGATACAGTCCTATCAGTTATTGACAGCCTTCCAGTGGCGTAGCTATAGGGGTCGCAGCGGTCGCAATTGCGACCGGGCCCCTGAGTCAGGGGGGCCCACAGGGCCCCCTCAAGCCAGGAGAACGCAGCAGCAGCTGAATAACTAAAATAAGATTTACAGGGGGCGGAGCGGAGGCCGAGAGGAGAGGCGTAAGGAGGGGCCGGGGGGAGCGGCTTCATTTGAGGTGCGACACAGGACTTAGTCACGTACCTCACTGTGACCTCCTGCGTCGGATCTCGCGAGATGACGCGGCGCGGGAAGGCACAGTGAGCGAGTTATTGGTGACCGCCTGTACCAGGATGCCACAAGCTGTGAAGGAGAGAGAGGTAAGTATTAATTATTATTATTTTTTATGTACCCTACGTTCTACCCTTATTGCAAAGGCACTGGGGGCACGAGAGGAGGACCACTGACAGTACTCAGTGGACCTCATAGTATTAATAAGAGTGGAGAGACGACCATTATATTAACAACGAGGGGGACATTATATTATTAATAAAGAGGGGGCCATTACATTATTATTAATATAATGGCCCCCTCTTTGTTATTAAAGAGGGGCCATTATATTATTAATAAAGAGGGGGCCATTATATTAATAATAAAGAGGGGGCCATTATATTAATAATAAAGAGGGGGCCATTATAATATACAGGGGGAATAATATTATGGGGAATGGGGGACTATCTGTCTGGCTCTAGCTCAGTATTGGGGGGGCAGCAGGATGAGTTGTTGAGACACCAGGAAGGAGAGGTTTATAGTAAAGTGAGGAACCTAAAAAAAATTCTGTGAAACTCTGCAGAGACGAGAAGCGGCTGAAAGAAGGTATCATGGCGGTCTTATCTCTGGATGAAGACGTTGAGAAAAGTCTACATCACAGGAGATGTCACTGGATGTAACAGGTATGGGGCGGCATTCTCCTGTAATAATATTATCCATGCACATATCTGTTTCTCGGTAGGGTAAGGGTTATATAGAATATGGCCCACCCTGCCGCATCCGGCCCCAGACTTCAGGTAACACTGTGTGTGTTCTGAATTCTGGGGGGTCACACCCATCTACAACATTATCTGTACTCAGAGAGTTATCACTGTGTTACATAGGACTGCTAGTGATCTACTACAGTATTTGTTAAAAGGGGCGTGCCCGGGGTAGGGGGGGGGGCACCATTTTTGGCTTGCCCCGGGTGCAGGCAACCCACGCTACGCCACTGCTCTCCTATCCTGTGAGTGTGACTGCGACTACGAGACACACTGACTGACCTGACTGACTTACCGAGGTGAGCGTCCGACCGACCGGGGTCCTGGTCCGGTCGGTCCAGTGAGTGAGTGACTGCGACTCTGTGTCTGTCCTGAGTGAATCCGGGCTCTGACCCGCCTGGTGGGAGCGCCGGTGAGATCGTGATAATAAGCCCAGACCAGTCAATACACCCTTTAGGAAATCTCAGTATTCTCATCATGCATCATGTGACTGCAGCAGGCAGCGATCGATCAGCCAGGATTAATGTGCACAGCCTGGGAGGCCCCCCTTAGGCAAGTGACAAACTGCCCCCCCTCAGTCTTGGACAAGTGACAAACTGCCCCCCCCCCCTCAATCTTAGGCAAGTGACAAACTCATCTTTGCTACATCTACAATGCGCAACTACAACAAATGTAATGCCAAACTGCAGTTCCTTGTGATGCCTTGGATAGCTTCCACTGGACCCACACAGCCTGTGAGTCCAGTGGAAGCTATCCAAGGCATCACATAGAGGAACTGCAGTTTGGCATTACATTTGTTGTAGTTGCTCATTGTAGATGTAGCAGAGATGAGTTTGTCACTTGCCTAAGAATGAGGGGGGCAGTTTGTCACTTGCCTAAGGGGGGGCCTCCCACTGTGCACATTAATCCTGGCTGATCGATCGCTGCTGCTCTCACATCTGATGAGAGATTTCCTAGGGATGGGCTGGTGGATGAGGGCAGCCACCCGGTCCTGCCTATAGATCACCCAGTTTGCACTTAGCTATGCCCAGGCCCCATGCCAGGGGGTCCCTGATGTATTAACTGACCAATAACATGGAGATCCCAGTGCCAGCTGCCTTGCTAGTGGACGATTGGCATATACTTCTGCTGTGGGGTAGGGGGGGCCCAAATTGAACTCTTGCACCAGGGCCCATGAGCCTATAGCTACGCCCCTGCAGCCTTCCCTTTATGAGGAGACGGCCCTATCAGTGATTGACAGCCTTCCCTCTATGAGAAGGAGGTCCTATTAATGATTGACAGCCTTCCCTCTATGAGGAGTTGGTCCCATCAGTGACTGACAGCCTTCCCTCTCATGAGACTGTCCTATCGGTGATTGACAGGCTTTCCTCTTTGAGGAGGGGGCCCTATCAGTGATTGACAGCCTTCCCTCTATGTAGAGAAGGTCCTATCAATGTTTGACAGCCTTCCCTCTATGAGGTGACGGTGCTATGAGTGACTAACAGCCTTCGCTCTATGAGGAGAAGGTTCCATCAGTGATTGACAATGTTTCCTCTATGAGGAAAAGATATCAGAGACTGACAGCCTTCCCTCAATGAAGAGACGGTAACATCAGTGATCGACAGCCTTTCCTGTATGAGGAGGAGGTCCTATCAGTTAATGATGGCCTTACCTCTATGAGGAGAAGGTTCTATCACTGATTGACAGCCTTCCATCTATGAGGTGGGGGTCCTATCAGTTAATGACAGCCTTCCCTCTATGAGGAGGAGGTACTATCAGTGATTGACAGCCAGGGGCGGATTAAGTGCATGATAGGCCCGGGGCTGTCTACCCAACTTGGGCCCCCCCCCCCCCCCCTCCATTTTATTTTATTTATTTTTTGTATGAAGGGGCTGCGGTGCTTTATGAGCGCCACAGTCTCTTCTTAGGCCATCTTCAGACAAAAAAAAAAAAATACCCCAAATTGGGTACTAAACTGAAAAATTTGGTCGTCAAATTTAAAATACATATAATTGTAATAAAAAAGACATGGAGGAGAATACAGCACCACATACCTGTTACATCCAGTGACATCTCCTGTCATGTAGACCTTCTATTTCCTCTTCTCCTCCATTTGACCCAGACCACCATGGCAAATTCTTTTAGCCGCATCTCGTCTCTACAGTTTGTAACACAGACACGTTAGATTTCTCAATTTTTCCATCAACCTCCTCATCCTGGTGTCCCCACAGTGTCATCCAGCTACCCCCAATACTGTGCCCGTTGTGCTCCCCAATGCCCCAGGAACTATACTGCTGAAAAAATAGTGACCCTGATAGCTATAATTGGGGTAATTTATCAAACTGGTGTAAAGTAGAACTGGATTTCCAAAAGAGCTGTCAAATATGAAAGGTGGAATCTGATTGGCTGCTATGGGCAACTAAGCCAGTTCTGCTTTACATCAGCATGATAAATTACCCCAAATGTTCCTATAGTGTCCACAGCAGCTATAATGTCCCCTAGAGACCCCCAGTAATAATACCACCCTCTATTGTGCTCCAGGCAATAATCCCTGTATAGTGTCCCCAGAAATAATAGAATTGCCCCTATAGTGCCTCCCCAATAGCAACACCCCCATATAGTAATTTCCACCACACTGCCCCCACATAGTAATCCCCCCATAGTAATTTGCCCCCACACAGTAATTTCCCCCAAACTGCCCCCATATAGTAGTTTGCCCCCACACAGTAGTTTGCCCCACACTGCCCCCACATAGTAATTTGCCCCACACTGCCCCCACATAGTAATTTGCCCCACACTGCCCCCACATAGTAGTTTGCCCCCACACAGTAATTTGCCCCACACTGCCCCCACATAGTAATTTGCCCCACACTGCCCCCACATAGTAATTTCCTCCACACTGCCCCCACATAGTAATTTCCTCCACACTGCCCCCACATAGTAATTTCCTCCACACTGCCCCCACATAGTAATTTCCTCCACACTGCCCCCACATAGTAATTTCCTCCACACTGCCCCCACATAGTAATTTCCTCCACACTGCCCCCACATAGTAATTTCCTCCACACTGCCCCCACATAGTAATTTCCACCACACTGCCCCCACATAGTAATTTCCACCACACTGCCCCCACATAGTATTTTGCCCCCACATAGCAATTTCCCACATAGCAATTACCCCACACTGTCCCCACATAGAAATTACCCCACACAGAAATTACCCCACACAGAAATTACCCCACACTGTCCCCACATTGCAATTTCCCCCACACAATAGTTTCCCCCACATAGTAATTTGCCCCCACACTGCCCCATATAGTAATTTGTCCCCACATAGCAATTTCCCCACACTGCCCCCACATAGCAATTTGCCCCCACACTGCCCCATCTAGTAATTTGCCCCCACACTGCCCCATCTAGTAATTTGCCCCCACACTGCCCCATCTAGTAATTTGCCCCCACATAGTAGTCCCTCTCATAATAATTTGCCCCCACATAGTAATTTGTCCCCACATAGTATTCCCTCTCATAATAATTTGCCCCCACACAATAGTTTTCCCCACACTGCCCCCACATAGTAATTTGCCCCCACATAGTAATTTTCCCCCACATAGCAATTACCCCACACTGTCCCCACATAGAAATTACCCCACACTGTCCCCACATAGAAATTACCCCACACTGTCCCCACATGGCAATTTCCCCCACACTGCCCCCACACAATAGTTTCCCCCACATAGTAATTTGCCCCCACATAGTCCCCACATAGCAATTACCCCCACACAATAGTTTCCCCCACACTGCCCCTAGATAGAAATTTGCCCCCAAATAGTAGTCCCTCCCATAATAATTTGCCCCCACACAGCAATTTGCCCCCACACAATAGTTTCCCCCACACTGCCCCATCTAGTAATTTGCCCCCACATAGTATTCCCTCCCATAATAATTTGGCCCCATACAGCCCCCACATTCCCCCCCCCCCATGTAATCAATTTATCTTCCCTAATAGGTCCTCCTGTGTCCCCCCCAAGTAGGCAAATGAAATAAAAAAATAAAAAATGAACAAAAAATGAAAAAATAAATACTCACCTATGTCCAGGGCCAGGCGCTTGCTCGCAGAGGAAGGCGGGCGGGATGAGTCAGGCGCATCACAGTGCTGCGTCCCGGCACAGGCGCGCGATGACGTCATCACGCACGCCTGCGCCGGGACTTCACTACCGCATAGGCCTCAGGCCTACAAGCTATGCGCTCCCGTGTCCCGCCACAGTATGTGGGCGTTCGGGTCAGCATTGGGCCCCCCAGCGGTGCTGGGCCCGGGGCTGCCGACCCGAACGTCCCTATTGTAATCCGCCACTGTTGACAGCCTTCCCTCTATGAGGAGACAGTCCTATCAGTGATGTGATTGACAGCCTTTCCTCTATGAGGAGTTGGTCCCATCAGTGACTGACACCCTTCCCTCTCAGGAGACTGTCCTATCGGTGATTGACAGGCTTCCCTCTATGAGGAGGGGGTCCTATCAATGATTGACATCCTTCCCTCTATGAGGAGGAGGTCCTATCAGTGACTGAGAGCCTTCCATCTAAGAGGAGGAGGTCCTATCAGTGACTTAAAGCCTTCTTTCTATGAGGAGAAGGTCCAATCAGTTACTGACAGCCTTCCCTCTATGAGGAGAAAGTCCTAACAGTGATTGACAGCCTTTCATCTATGAGGAGTTTGTCCCATCAGTGACTGACAGCCTTCCCTCTCATGAGACTGTCCTATCGGTGATTGACAGACTTTCCTCTTTGAGGAGGGGGTCCTATTAGTCATTGACAGCCTTCCCTCTATGTGGAGGAGGTCTTATCAATGTTTGACAGACTTCCCTCTATGAGGAGAAGATATCATCAGTGACTGACAGCCTTCCCTCTATGAGGAGAAGATATCAACAGTGACTGACAGCCTTCCCTCTATGAGGAGAAGATATCAACAGTGACTGACAGCCTCCCCTCAATGAAGAGACGGTACCATCAGTGATTGACAGCCTTTCCTGTATGAGGAGGCGGTCTATCAGTCAATGACAGCCTTCCATCTATGACGAGAAGGTTCTATCAGTGATTGGCAGCCTTCTATCTATGAGGTGGGGGTACTATCAGTAATTGACAGCCTTCCCACTATGAGGAGGAGGTCCTATCAGTGATTGACAGCCGCCCCTCTATGAGGAGGAGGTCCTATTAGTGACTGACAGCCTTCCCAATATGAGGAGCAGGTCCTATAAGTGATTGACAGCCTTCCCTCTGTGAGGATGAGGTCCTCAAAGTGATTGACAGCCTTCCCTCTATGAGGCGGAGGACCTATCAGTGTTTGACAGCTTTCCCTTTATGAGGAGGCGGTACTATCAGTGACTGACAGCCTTTCATCTATGAGGAAGCGGTTCTATCAGTTATTTACAGCCTTTCCTCTATGAGGAGGTCTTATCAGTAATTTTTATAAAGGAGGGGCACTCAATTATTTGAGAACTCAGGACAGCAAATATAATGGTATTTATTGAGCACCAGTAAAAACGCCTCATGTGCATAAAATGAACTCACATCAAATAAAATAAAATCACATCAAATAGAAACACTGCAAATGGGTAGATGATTAAAGGTTGTAGAGGAGGACCATAAAATAATGCTCTGGTATGAGCAAAAAAATGTCAGTCCTCGTGACAATAAAACTTGTACGGTATGTCCGAAGTTGGAGCGTTCTGTAAATCACATGGATAATAGTATCACATCAGATGTTAATATAGCAGATAAGAGGCCATATAGGTAAACCACATAGCAATAATAATGGAATGACGTGATAGTTTGTGGGATAAGAAGGTTATGAACATCGTTTTACTATTGTCGAAAATGTCCCAGTATAAACAAACTGTATGGGAGATTGTCTCGTATACAACAATCACTCAATATCGGAGTTTGTCCGTCTCATACTATTTAGTATGTTCCATAATAGACAGTAAAATGATGGTATAAAGATGGATATGGAACGTTACCACCAAACTCTTGGATGTCAGCTGTCCTCTTGTTTTAACGCCCGGACTTACTACGGCGTCCCGTGTGGTCTCGCGGTCGTAGCGCTGCGTCCCACGTGACCTGGTGTCTCAGCAAGCACCTATACTACATGCGGTGATATATGGAATTAACATAATCGGATTCCGCTTCATAAAAGACATCTACAAAGGTAGACATCTACAAAAGACATCTACAAGTTCACGAGTGGAACGCACAGCGTACAATTGAAACGCACAGCTGATTACCCTTGACGGAGTTTACGTCGATCATGTGGGTACCATCCAGTCACGTGAGACGCCGCCAGGTCACGTGGAACGCAGCGCTACGACCGCAAGACCACACGGGACGCCGTAGTAGATCCTTTCTGTGATTGACAGCCTTCCCTCTATGATGAGGAGGTCCTATCAGTGACTGACAGCCTTCCATCTATGAGGAGGAGGTCCTATCAGTGACTGACAGCCTTCCCTCTATGAGTAGATGGTCTTATCAGTGACTGACAGCCTTCCCTCTATGAGGAGATGATCCTATCAGTGACTGTCAGCCTTCCCTCTATGAGGAGGAGGTCCAACCAGTGACTGACAGCTTTCCCTCTATGAGGGGACGGTCCTATCAGTGACTGAGAGCCTTACCTCTATGAGGAAGAGGTCCTATCAGTGATTGACAGTCTTCCATCTATAAGCAGGCGGTCCTATCATTGATTGACAGCCTTCCCTCTTTGAGAAGGTGGTCCTATCAGTGACTGACAGCCTTTCCTCTATGAGGAGACGGTCCTTTCAGTGACTGACAGGATTCCCTTTATGAGGAGACGGTCCTTTCAGTGACTGACAGGATTCCCTTTATGAGGAGGAGGTGCTATCAGTGATTGACAGCCTACTCTCTATGAGGAGACGGTCTTTTTAGATACTGACAGCCTTCCCTCTATGAGGATGAGGTCCTATCAGTAACTGACAGCCTTCCCTCTATGAGGAGAAAGTCCTATCAGTGACTGACAAGCTTCCCTCTATTAGGAGGAGGCCCTATCAGTGATTGACAGCCTTCCCTCTATGAGGAGGAGGTCCTTTCTGTGATTGACAGCCTTCTCTCTATTATGAGGAGTTCCTTTCAGTGACTGACAGCCTTCCCTCTATGAGGAAGCGGTACTATCAGTGACTGACAGCCTTCCCTCTATGAGGAAGCGGTACTATCAGTGATTGACAGCCTTCCCTCTATGAGGAGGTCTAATCAATGATTGACAGCCTTCACTCTATGACTAGACAGTCCTATCAGTAACTGATAGCCATCCCTCTATGAGGAGGAGGTCCTATCCATGATTAACAGCCTTTCATCTATAAGGAGGCGGTCCAAACAGTGACTGACAGCCTTTCCTCTATGAGGAGGTTGTCCTATCAGTGATTAACAGACTTCCCTCTGTGAGTAGGAGGTCTTATCAGTGATTGACAGCCTTCCCTCATTTAGTATATGGTCCTATCAGTGACTGACAGCCTTCGCTTTATGAGGAGACGGTCCTATCAGTGACTGACAGCCTTCCCTCTATGAGGAGAAGGTGCTATCAGTTATTGACAGCCTTCTCTCTATGAGGAGGACATCCTATCAGTGACTAACAGCCTTCCCTCTATGAGTAGGAGGTCCTATCAGTGACTGACAGCCTACCCTCTATAAGGAGACAATCCT
This sequence comes from Bufo gargarizans, assembly GCF_014858855.1. NCBI lineage: Eukaryota > Metazoa > Chordata > Amphibia > Anura > Bufonidae > Bufo > Bufo gargarizans. The sequence continues at coordinate 15,228,732 of NC_058084.1, read as the reverse complement.
ATTAGTGACTGACAGCCTTCCATCTATGATGAGACAGTCCTATTAGTGACTGACAGCCTTCCCTCTATGAGGAGGTCGTCCAATCAGTGATTGACAGCCCTTCCTCTTTGTGGAGACGGTGCTTTTAGTGACTGACAGCCCTTCCTCTATGATGTGCAGGTCCTATCAGTGACCGTCCATCTTCCCTCTATAAGGAGGAAGTCCTATCAGTGATTGACAGCCTTCATTCTATGAGGAGGAGGTCCTATCAGTGACTGACAGCCTTCCCTCTATGAGGAGGAGGTACTATCAGTGACTGACAGCCTTCCCTCTATGAGGAGGAGGTCCCATCAGTGACTGACAGCCTTCCCTCTATGAGGAGGAGGTCCTATCAGTGACTGACAGCCTTCCCTCTATGAGGAGGAGGTCCCATCAGTGATTGACAGCCTTCCCTCTATGAGGAGGAGGTCCTATCAGTGACTGACAGCCTTCCCTCTATGAGGAGGAGGTCCTATCAGTGACTGACAGCCTTCCCTCTATGAGGAGGAGGTCCTATAGGAGACTGACAGCCTTCCCTCTATGAGGAGGAGGTACTATCAGTGACTGACAGCCTTCCCTCTATGAGGAGGAGGTCCCATCAGTGATTGACAGCCTTCCCTCTATGAGGAGGAGGTTCCATCAGTGATTGACAACCTTCCCTATATGAGGAGGACGTCCTATCAGTGACTGACAGCCTTCCCTCTATGAGGAGGAAGTCCTATCAGTGATTGACAGCCTTCCCTCTATGAGGAGGAGGAGGAGGTCCTATCAGTGACTGACAGCCTTCCCTCTATGAAGAGACGGTCCTATCAGTGACTGACAGCCTTCCCTCTATGTCTATGTATACAGAGAAATCTGTCACAAATTATACCATGTATCGACCTTATGACCCAGAGTTTACCAGTATCCGGATCAGGGCATCAAATAAGTCACAGCAAGCACTTGTATGCCCCACCCCCAACACACAGAAACATCTATAAAGTTTAAATTTTACATTGTTCCCCCTGTCTCTATCCTATCTTTGCTATACAATATGCGATACCTACTATATGCTACCATAAGGCCCCATTCACACGTCCGCAATTTCGTTCCGCATTTTGCGGAACGGAATTGCGGACCCATTCATTACTATGGGGCCACACGATGTGCGGCCCGGCTCCAGAAATGCGGGCCCGCACTTCCGGGTCCGCATTTCCGTTCCCGAAAAAAATAGAGCATGTCCTATTTTTGTCTGCAATTGGGGACAAGAATAGGCATATTCTATTAGTGCCGGCAATGTGCGGTCCGCATAATGTGATCAGATCATTCTGAGTGGACGGGCGGTCGCGGCCAACTAACTCCTTAATGCGGTCTAAAAAGCCCTTCCCAGAACACCGCCAGTTGAGCCTCATCATTCAATGTAAGTTCAGCCGCTAAGGTACAAAACTGGATGGCGTACTAACTCACAGACGCGGAACCTTGTCTAAGATGCAGTAGTGCTGAGGCAGCGGAGGACGTGCGAAACGACCCCCTTCTTGCCGACGTCTTGCCCAAACAGTCGGACCCGCATCCAGCCTATCCTTCGGACTTCCATCTTTCTGTTATTGGCAGCCGTCAGCCTGATGACGCTCCCGTCTTCTGGCTCCATCATATGTCCAAAGTGTCTTTCAAAGAACTCCAGAGGCATAAGGGTGCACTCCGACCCTGTGTCAAGCGTACCTTCTGGCCTTCCAACTCGGCTTCCATAATGGGGCTGGTGGCATACAGGTCATGTTCCTCTCGCATAGGGATTAGCTTCTGTGTACTGCCGCAGGATGCCCAGCTACGGCGGCAGTCGGAAGTTTAACGTCGGTTTGGACTTGATCTGTTCTGGGCACTCTCTGGCCATATGGTCGTACTGTGGACAAGCTCAACAGAGGAGCCCCCTTTTGACGTGCACCTGCGCCTGAGTTATCCTGGGTGGAGTGGCGTGGGGTGCTTGCCCTCTTGCTATGGTCAGTTGAAGAAGTGGCTCCGCAACTGCACTACTTTAGCCCCCTGGGCTCTCTCCAGCAGGAAGAATATTTTCTCTAGTGTGTCTCTCTCGGATTTGGGCCTTATCATCACTGTCTGTCTGACGTCACCCTTTAGAGCCCCCAATGGAACCTCTGCCCGCAGCTCGGGGGTCAGATTACACATTCTAACCGCACTTCGCATCCTTTCAGTCCAGTCCTGCAACATCATGTTTTTACCGTCAAATTTTGCCAGATGATGCAACAGCGCACCCTACTGCTGCGGAAATAACGGGGCAAGCTGTATCAGCAGTGTTGGGGCAAGAAGGCCTTGCACTGGCGCACCCTGAGCTGGGTCCTGGACCGGTGCCATTGGCACTGCCGCCGCGTTCCCGTCCATAACGGTCGCTGTATCCTTCCGACTACGCCAAGATGTAAGCCGTATACCGGGGTGGGCTCCCCAAGAATACAGTGAAGTCGCGAATGAGGAAAGCCTGGAACCCCAACACCAAAACTGAATTTTACTTAAATGTGGCAATAAACATAACCACACATGTTGAAACATACAATAAATGTACATACACCCAGCCCAAAGGCTTACAGCTTACAATCTTACCAAGTTCTACAGTATTCCCCCTCCCATAACTTGTCCTGTAGCAGGTGCCTGAGTATTCCTCCTGACACAAACAGAGACCCTAACTAACTAACTACAGGCCTGGTCTCAGTCTCTAGGCGCCAACACTGTAATGAGGTGCGTGCACGATCTTACCGACCCGGGTCTGCTTTGCATCTGCTAGTGACTCTGAACAGAACAAATGTCTCTCTCACAAGCATGAGGTACCGCAGTGTATGTGGCTTTGTTCCTTTGGCCTCATCAGGCAGAAATCCTCCTTCCTCTGGATAGAATCAGGGTCTTGGACACAATCATCTTCACTTAGCTGCAGCTCTTGTCGCGGAGGGATGCTCTCACACCTGGCTGCCGTCAGATTCTCTGCTCACACAGTTCCTTAGTTTCACCTCCCTCAAAGATGGCTGCTCTCTCCTTCTCTTCTCTCCAGACGCCGTGTAAACCCCACCTCTCTCATGAATATGGAGCTATATGTGCAGTCTGTAGCTGTGTTTAGGAAGCAGCGGCATCTTGTGGCCAAACAGCAGAATGTCAGTCCAGAAAATTTTATTTAATCTACACAGTGTTCAGACAAGGGGAGCTGTTTCCCCATCTCACACAGTGCCTGAAAAAGGGTCTCTTGAATAAGCTACTGAAAATCAGCAGAATTATGAGTGCAGTTCTTGAGGGGACAGCTAAACCTGCAGCTCCCTAAAAGACTCTAAAATAAACCCCAGCATGCCCTGATTGACTTGAAGTAATGATAATTCGGGTGCATCTATTCTTACAACTCTATGTTGCGTCATTCTTCTATTATTCCTATAAAATGTTTATGAATTCATTGCTAGCAATTTGCAGTTAAGGCCTAGCTGGGTGTTACCAGTTCGGGGTGTGTCCCTGCACAGTCTGCCAGGGGCAGTACTGATTGGATAGTGTCAGACTGTGCAGGGACACCCCCCCAACTGGTAACACCCACATGGACCTTCATTATAAACTGTTAGTGTCACAAACCAGCGGGTGTGAACCCACTGTGCCACATGTCCTACCTCCTCTAAGGGCGTTGTCTAAGTGAACACCTCGATCTTCACAGTACCCCTGATGGTGGGGATAGACTTTCCTGAGGGGAACACCAGGTCGCTTTTTCTTGAGGAGGATAGGCACACGAGGCAGCTGGTCCAGGCTGACCAGGAGGTACCTGAGAAAGGTACCAGATGTACAGGCGTTGTCAGCAGGACAAGGACAGTCGTTACCAGAAGCAACAGTGCAGGACGGAAGGATGAGGCAGAGGCGAAGTCAGACAGGCAATAGGTCAGGGCAGGCGGCACAGGTACAGGTCAGGCAATCCGGATCGGCAACAGGAGAGTCAAGGCAAGCAGGCAGGCAGGTAGCAGAGTCCAGGACCACAAGCTGCTATCCGGAACCTTAGCAGGACACAAGGACCTTGACACTGAGGCATCTGGGAAGAGGTTTGAGCCACTTATATATGTGCAGGAGGGCTAGGATTGGTCTGCGAGGTCACATGATCCAACCCATAAAACACAGGAAGTGACGCGTGCCGGCCCTTAAGGAAATACTGCAGGAAACAAGCAGCAAGCTTGCTGTGGCCAGGGCTGAAAGGAAACACTGGCAGCAGATCGCCGCTGATCACGGCGCCCGGGACCGTGGTGGTAAGCAGGGGAACAGCGGCGCATAGCAGCCGCTGTTACAGTCAGCCAGTTATTAATAACTTTTTGCTAAGAATAATAGAGGAATGGTACAGTATTGTAAGAAAAGATGCCGCTGAATTGTTATTACAAGGGGAATACAAATAGTTACTAAAACAGACATGTCATATATACAGAGCAAGTGGCGGGGGGAGGGGGTGGGGTAATGGGTTGCGGGATAATGGGGGTGGGGGTCCCAATTCAAAGTTTGCCCTGGGGCCCATAGAACTCTAGTTACGCCACTGCTGAGCTCCCCTGTTCATGAATAAAACCTTGGAATAACGGAATAAAGACTGACATTTACACAGAAAGAGCAGTTGGAGACATGTAGCTGTCGTTAATGGTTGTCACACAGCAGTGGAGGAGATCAAAAAGTCAAGAAGGGCTAAAGAAGAACCATCCACATCAAGAACTACATCCTGCCTGGCTTCAGTAGTGTCATTTATAGGTATAATAAGGGACATTGACGTGGACGTGATTCAGTAGTGCAGCTTCAGGTTTTGGAATACATGGGAGTTGTGGCCTGCAGTCTAGGGTCGTGTCACACTGGTACCAGATCTGTATTTTCTGTGCTTTCCTAGGATCCTGAACGGCAAAAACTGCTACTGCAAAACTTCTGCTTAGGATTCTAGCAAAGCTGGGTAACATGAGCGGCCTCATGCGGCCTCATGTACTCTGCGCCCCTGTTATCAGCAGCTGGAGAACTGACAGAGCCGCCGAGACGAGAGATTAATCAAATCAGGTGTCCATAAAATGTTCCCAAAACATTACATTTCACTGCCTCCTGCATAAAAGCAAATGCAAGCAGATCCCTGGGGGCCCTGGGGCCCACCAGCCACAAGGGAGCTACATATCTTCTGCTGAGAGCACATCCTGCAATGATAAATGACTCTAGCTCTATCCCACAAGTTCTCATTAAAAGGAAGGTGACAGAATTCCGCTAAAACTTGTGAAACGTGACAGCGCGTAATGTCATCTCAAAGTCAACGGAATCTGGAAGGAGCTGTGACTTAGATTTTTTGATACAGTGCAATTCCTTTAATCTAGCACCATTATCAAACATTCTGGACTATCGGATGGTCAGAAAAATACAACATGGATTAGTAGTAGGAGATATATGATGTCATCATTGTCGGCGGAGCTATCTCATATACTGCAACATGTCGGGTTTAGTGTCTTTTGCCACCTCTCCATTCAGCACTATGGGACTGACGCAAATAGTCCAGCCAGCATTTGGATACTTTCGGAACTCCCATAGCTGTGAATGGAGGCTGGCCGAGCATGTGAGGTGTGCTTCACTTGGGGGGATTGTTCAGAGGTGGGACCCATAACGGACACTGATGGCATATCCTAGCCATATGCCATCAATGTCTGAGATCAGACAACCCCTTTAAACCCTTTGAGAACACGACCATTTTCAGTTTTTGCGTTTTCGTTTTTTACTCCCTGCCTTCCCAGAGCCATAACTTTTTTTATTTTTCCATTCACATAGCCGTATAAGGGCTTGGTTTTTGCAGGACAAGTTGTACTTTCTAATGGCACCACTTAACATTGCATGCAATGTAGTGGGAAGCTGGAAAAAGATTCCAAATGAGGTGGGATTGGAAAACAGATTTATGGAGTTTGTTTCTACGGCATTCCTTATGCGATAAAACTTGAATGCCCTTCATTCTCTGGGTCAGTGTGGTTACAGAGATATCACTTATATTGTTTTTCTTGTTTTAAAAAATAAAAACTTTGGAAAAACATTCTTTTCATCACCATATTCTGACCCCATAACTTTTTTTATTTCTACATCTACAGAGCTGTGTGTGGACAATTTTTTTACAGGGAGATCTGCACTTTTCACTGATACAATTTGGGATGTGTATGACATTTTGATCACTTTCCATTCAAATTTTTGAAACAATGAAAATATGGCAAATCGGCCATTTTGATTTTTTTTTTTGTTACGCCGCTCACCCTATGGGATAAATATTGTTATATTTTAATAGGATGGACATTTTTGGACGTAGCGAGGCCCATGATGTTTATTTTTTATTGCTTATTTGTATGATGGGGAAAGGGGGTGATTTGATATTAATTTTTTTACTATTTATTTATTTTTACACTTTTTAAAAGTTCTCCTAGGAAACTTGAACAAGCAATTAGCATTCATGTCTATGAGAAATTCGCAATGTTCCTGTGGAGCCCTGCCACAAGCAGGATCTCCATAGGAACATAGTTGCGGCAGCCTTGGATCCTTCAGAAAGACCAGGCCTGCTACAGGGGATGAACAGCTCCCTTGACTGCTCTAGTGGGAGATGTTCCAACCCCAGGAATGCAGTGCTCCCACGTTTTCAGCATTCAGATGCCATTGTCACATTTGACCATGCCATCTGAGGAGTTAATGTCTGCTGATCAGGTGTTATTGCCGATCGCAGACATTCGTCCAGGTAGTTGTCACGGATGTTGTAGGGGAGAACACCAAAAGACAACAAGATGGAAGGGAAAAGACACTAGGCCTCACCGCTAGGGAAGTGAAAGGGTCACCACCTATAAAACCCTGCTCCTGGCCCTAACTCCTATCTGTATGGGCACCTCTCGATGGTAGAGATGCCCATACACAGGAACCTAGAAAACCCTGGTGGCCCTCGGATGCCCTAGACTTAATGACAGGGCAGAGACAACCTGCTCCTTCCCTGGTGAAGGAACCAGCGTCTCACTGAGGCCTAGTAAACAACAGGGGGGGGGGGGGGGGGGGATACAAAACACAACAAGTGGAACACTTAACTTCTAAGGATGATGGATGATCAGGACTTCAACTAGAATCACACTCCAGCTCTTCCAACACCAAATTAAGCTATCCAGAGCAAGGAGTGATGGGTGAAGTCAAACTAAATAGGGGAGGTAAAGGTCACATAATCCACACCTGAACAGGAGGTGTGGACATACAAGCAACACAGACAATGTGAAACCAAAAGAGGCTGTCAGATCACTAATGAGCAAATAATCTTTCAGACCTTCTCAAACCTGTCACCGGTGTGACAGGTGTCTCTTGTGTGAAACAGCTCCGGAACGGGCACCATGTTTAAAAAGATGACGTCGTCAAGGGGTTGATAAAGCCAACAGATTTCAAAATGGAAATTACGTCAGAAGACCTTTCAGGAGCTTCACTAAATTGGATTTCCATGGTCGAGGAGTGCACACAAGCCTAAGATCAGCATGCACATTGCAGGGCATCAGCTGGAGTGGTGTATTGCAGATTGTCACTGGACTCTCGAGCAGTGAAAACGTGTTGAGTGATGGATCTCCTCTCACCCCGTCTGCCAGTCTGATGGATGAATCTGGGTTTAGCGGACGCCTGAAGAATGTTACCTACCCAAATGCCCATAGGTGTGAGGGTCGGGTGGCCATACAGTGTTGCAGGTCGTATAGTGGAGGAAAGATGGAAGAGAGTAACATATCATATGGTTTCTTCATAGTCTGTGACCAGGACTGGAGATGGATCACAGCTGTGTTCTAATGGAGAAGAACAAAAAGACCCAGACTACTATAGACTCCAACAGACGAGGCCAGCTGTGCAGACTAGGCCAGAGTCAGTACGAGAATATAACGATAGAGACAAGTTTTCATATCGGATTTGACTGGAGTCCACAATTAGGCTAATAAATATTATTCAATGGGCGCTGAAAATTCCACTCTATAATTGTTATTCCTAACACACCTTCGTGTCAGGACATAATAGGTGGCGGCAGGCACCTGCGGCGGGTGAGTCACAGCAGCTCGGATACACATTAGGGTTGTGTCTGTGATTCTCGTTGGTGGAGAATCATGCGGTTCCCAGTCGCGCTGCACATTACCCTACGACCTGCAGCCCTCAGCGCAAGCGTGCCACATGCCCATAGGCCGTTAACCCTTTTACTGCTGGTGATTTCCGTTACTACATGCTGTCGCGTGCGGTGTGACTAATACTGGTTCTTTTGGTTTAAAACTTGTCAGTCATAGAGCTGCCAGAGGCATGATGACAAAGATAAACATGATGTAAGACGGTTCTGCTAACATCAGCTCATCGTCCTGGCTAGGTGTGCCCTGACACAAGACATCTACACAAATATTAAAGGCAGGTTTATGGGCTGCCTCAGGACTCCTCCTTAAAGGAGCACACCGGTTGTAAACAAGATTTTAAAGCTATTTTACAGGTTAATTTTAGTAATATTTAGCAGATTTAGCAAAATTTACTTTGCTCATATCATACTCTAGTGACATTCAAAGCTGCATTTAAAATTCCCCTGTTACAGGGGTGCAGCGGTCCAAAACATAGACATGGCTACGCGGTTGAGCAAAGATGTTGCAGGCAGAAGGTAAAAAATATATATATATTTGGTTTTTATAACTAATCAGCACAAAATCAGCTTAGTCTAGTGTTGATCGAGCACCAAAGTGCTTGTGTGCTCTGGCCGAACACATCGGTATGCTCATGTGCTCTACCGAGCACCCGAGCACATTGGGAGGACCCCTGGCACCTCCTGCTTGGAAGAGAAGAGGGTGTCTGGTTCACAAAAAAAAAGTTAAAAAATCGATGGAAAACCCACCAAAATAGTTTGGGAGGATGTCTGGATGTATCTTGGACTCCCATTACCTATGACATACAATAGACAACCACGCAAAGGCTATATGCCAAAAGCCAGGTATGTGCAAGCCATCAATCTATCCATGAGACAGATTACAGTCAGCATACCTTACAATAGCAGCCTTGTGCACTTAGACATTACAAATCAGCTCTCATCTGACTGAGAGCCAGTAAGCCTCAAAGTTGCTTCATATCTGTTGGATGGCTTGGGTGGACATGCGCACCTAGATCAATATCATTAGGGTGACAAAAAGTGTTCTGATTGTCCTAACATAATATTCAATAACCTTTCTATACAGTTTTGTCATGTAAACTAATTTGCATAAACATGGGCATATGGGAAAGACATGCGATAAAAATTTGCGATTAGAATATTTGCGATCTACACTGCTCATGAACAGTGCCATCTATTGGTTTCATAGTCTTATGACAAGACTATTAGACTATGAGACCAATAGATGGCACTGTTCATCTTGTTGGGACGCTAGTTAGTGGGGCACCCTGTCAAAAGAGTCCAGACCGTGTAGCACTCAGCCTTTTGCATGGAAATTGCGATAAAAATTTGCGATTAGAATATTTGCGATCTACACTACTTATGAACAGCGCCATCTATTGGATTAATAGTCTTGTCATAAGACTATGAAACCAATAGATGGTGCTGTTCATGAGTCATTACAAGCAGGGCAATAGTCCTCAGATACACCCTAGCAAGCTTATATTACCGCAGATATAGTGCTAGAAGATGTGTGAATGATAGCAGACAATCCGATATACACCTCAGTGTTAGCGCAGGCTACTATAGGCTGTTAGAGTGCTACACAGTGAGTGGACTCTGTTGAGCAGTGTGCCCCACTTACTAGTGCCCCAACAAGATGATCAGCGCCATCTATTGGTTTCATAGTCTTATGACAAGACTATTAGTTACATTAGTCAAAGCAAAGACCCCTTCAAAAGGAAGACCAAACCCCATGGGTCGGCTCTTCCTTTTGGAGGATTCTCTGGTTTGGCTGACATGAGACAATCTGCATACTTTTTCCATGGTGCAGTGCCTTAAAAATAATCTTACACTTCATGGGTCTCTTGAATAAGCTACTGAAAATCTGCAGAATTATGAGTGCAGCTCTTGAGGGGACAGCTAAACCTGCAGCTCCCTAAAAGACTGTAAACTAAACCCCAGCATGCCCTGATTGACCCGAAGTAATGATAATTCTGGTGCATCTATTCTTACGGACTCTATGTTCGCGTCATTCCTCTATTATTCCTACAAGATGTTGCAGTTAAGGCCTATCTGTTCGGGGTGTGTCCCTGCACAGTCTGCCAGGGGCAGAACGGATTGGATAGTGTCAGACTGTGCAGGGACACCCCCCCCCCCCAACTGGTAACACCCACATGGACCTTTATTACAAACTGTTAGTGTCACGGGGTGGATCATGTGATTTATTTATAGATTATTTCCTTTTTTTTTTTTTAACTTTATTTCTGTCCCACTCTGGGACTTCCACTTTTGAGGGTCTGATCCCCTCTGCAATGCATTACAATACATCTTTATTGTAATGCATTGCCTGTTAGTGTATTACACTGAGTCATACACTAACCTGTTTGCCTAGGAGACGGGCCTGGAGCTGTATCTTCTTGGCCCCCATAGAAGGCAGGTCCCGATACCGTGCAAGGCATTGGGCAGCCTCTGCACTGGCATCGGGCTGCCTCGTCACCCATCGGGCCCCTGCCACAGCAGCGCGGGGAGCCGATGGGCTCCCTCACCTGCTGCAAATACTTTCCATGCCGTGGTCAGTGCTGACCGCGGCATAGAAGGGGTTAATCCACCAGCATTGGCTTGTACAGGGATGCCGGCAGATACAGCAGGGACCCAAATATCAGGGACTGCCGACCCCCTGCAGTGATTTGGGGCGCACCGCTCCAGTGCCCGCCCAATCACCGTGACGTTATAGTATGTCAAAATGCGGCAAGTCACCTGCGCCATGACAAACTATTACGTCATGTGTCAGGAAGGGGTTAAAGGGCATCTATCAGCAGTTTTGTCCCTATGACACCGGCTGACCTGTTACATGTGCACTTGGCAGCTGAAGGCATCTGTGTTGGTCCCATGTTCATATGTGCCCGCATTGCTGAGAAACATAATGTTTTAATATATGCAAATGAGCCTCTAGGAGCAATGGGGGCGTTACCGTTACACCGAGAGGCTCTGCCCTCTCTGCAACTTCCCCGCCCTCTGTACTTTGATTGACAGGGCCAGGCAGTATAAACGTCATCACGCTGAGCACTGACGTCTCTTAAAGTCAAAGTGCAGAGGACGCAGCAGTTGCAGAGAGAGCAGAGCCTCTAGGTGTAATGGTAACACCCCCATTGCTCCTAGAGGCTCATTTGCCTATATTAAAACATCATATTTCTCTGCAATGTGGGCACATATGAACACGGGACCAACACAGATGCCTTCAGCTACCAAGCGCACATGTAACAGGTCAGCCGGTGTCATAGGGACAAATCTGCTGACCGCTGCCCATTAAACAGGCTGCCCATTGCTTTGAACAGCTGGACAGGGACAGACTATGCACACAATGCCGCGAGCGCAGCCAGATGGAGCCTGGAGAAGTGTCATGGGTGCGACCACGTGGAGACTCTGAGCCGGGAACGTAATAACTGACACAAGAACCTTGTAGATATTTATTCACCACCTGAAGGATTCTGTACAACGTCTTATGATACAAGAGTATAAATAGTGTAAATCAGATCTGGACAAAATATATAATACGTCAAATATATATAGACACGTATCCCCAGAATGATTTGGAATAATTAGAGAAAATAACATTTAAAGGAACAGTACAAAAACTAGAAATAATACATAGTAGCAGCATCTACTGTATATAGTGTCTAACCGAACACTGCGGCTCACTGCCTGTTCTACAGCGCCACCTAATGGTGAGACATGGAAAAACATGATCGTCCAAATAGCACAAAACCATCTAAAAAAGGACATTATTGTTCCAATATTTCAAGGGATGCCCACTCACCGCAGCCAATCACCTCATAGTTTAACTGCAAAATCGTGCAGCCCTTGACTGCTGCAGACAGCGTGACTTGGCCATGCGGTGCGGTATTACTCTCAGGATTTTGGGGTGGGGGAATCTCATGTAAATATGGCATATTCATTGTATGAAAAATAGGTTCTGCAACTTTATCGTTTACAAGCAATACTGTAAGATCTCTGCTTGCTGTCAGGGAATGGGAACAGTCATTGCAGAGACATGACATACAGAGGCTGCAATCCTGTCCTGACCTAGTACTTCACACAGCTGAGGGTCTGGTACAAATGTGTTTGGTCTAGGCAGCGGTCTGTGAGCTAAACGTATCAGAAGCCTGTACTGGTGGTTTGTTGCAATGTATCAGTCTTAGCTCACAGAGGATGATCTGCACTGGATACAACTGCAGCAAAGTAGGTTTTCAGTCCGTAGATATAAAACCAAGAATGTTTCACCGGAAGCAAGCAGAGATCTTAAACGGGCGATGAATTGAAACACAAAGTATATTAGAAAGCTACAGAATCTCTTTGAACAAGATTTATGTATAGAAAACCCTATAAAATGAAAAACCGGGAATCACAGTCAAAGCATCATCACTCATCATCTAGGAGATCCCTGTGCTTAAAGGGAGTCTGTCAGCAGTTCTGACCATACTAAACTGCTGACAGCACTAGGCTGGGGAGAACAGGATGACCTTTTGTGGAGCTTTATCGGGAGTAGTGTGAATATGAAGTTTCATTTTGCCAGATTCTGTTCCTGCAAGTGACCAGGAGGCGGAGCTTCACTGTGAAGTGCTCTGTGTATTGAGCTACTTCATAGCCCCTCCCTTCTGCTCTGAGTGACATCTGTAGTGGGCTTCCATTTGGATGCTATAGCTGTCACTCAGAGCAGAAGGGAGGGGCTGTGAAGAAGCTCAATGCAGAAAGCACCTCACAGTGAAGCTCCGCCTCCTGGACACTTGCAGGAGCAGAACCTGGCTGAATAAAACTTCATATTCACACTAATCCTGAACATAAAAGCTCCATAAATTTGTTTTTCCTGTTCTCCCGAGCTCCTGCCTAGTGCTGTCGGCAATTTAGCATGGTCAAAACTGCTGACAGATTTCCTTTAAGAAGGCTCTTGTAAATGATAGGGGAGAGGGAACTCTGCTTTTTGATATTAACATCTCATGTCACTTTATGGCTCTGTTCACACCTGTGCTAGGTATTTCAGTTTTCTGCTCTGTTACAGGAACACAACATCGAAAATAATGGACGTGTCAGATCCATTTACATGACAAGCACCCGGGGCACCCTACTGACTATAATGGGCTTAGTCAGGTTTCAGTCAGAGACGCCGGCATTTTACAGGGCTACTTTGTGGCTTTTGTGACCCAACCAGCAACAGAGGCTTCTAACAGGGTGAACAGAGTCTGAGCTGCCTTCATCAGTCTTCCCCAGCAGGCCAGACTCTACATGCCATGATTAAAGGCAGGGGCATAGCTATAGGGGAAGCGGCTGCTTTGGGGCCCATCCAGGAGGAGGAGGACTAAAGGATTTGGTCAGGGCCCCCTCAACAGTATTACACAATGAAATTATATACAGCGACAGTATATAGACAGTGTAGAAAACGGATGGAACAGCTGCCGGCCCTGGTCTGAGAGAGCGATCTTTACCAGCCACAGGAATGGGGGCGGCATGAAAGGAAGGGGTCGCTAAAAAATTACTGTGAGATGGAGCCCCATTCAAAACTTTGCTGTGGGGCCCAGTCCATTCTAGCTACGCCACTGATTAAAGGGGTTGTCCAGGTGTGTAATACCAGCGACCTATCCTCAGAATAGGGCATCAATATCAGATCGGCGGGAGTCTGTCACCCCGCACTCCTGCAGATCAGCTGTTTGAGGCGTCCTCACAGCTTACCAAGCACAGCGCCATCCATTGGATTATGGCTGTGCTTGGTACTGCAGCCCCATTCACATGAAGAGGCTGCAGCACTTCAAACATCTCCAGATGCAGCAAAGATTAGTTTGCCAGATGTAGTAGTGTGGAGTTTGTCAGGTGCAGTGGAGCTGAATGCAGCAATTACATGCAGAAGTTATAAGGAGCTGAGCTTGTGAAATGCAGCAAAGCTGAGACCGTCAGAGGCAGCAGAGCTCAATGTGTGCTGCACAGCTCAGGTTTTAGGGTACAGCTACATGCACGTCCAAGACACTGCTGGATTTTTTGCACGCTGTAGTCATAGCAAACATGCAATCTGTGCTGCGATCCCATTCATTCCTATGGGAGCCCTGCTACACTGCGATACTTCGTCATGTAGCTGAACTCTAAAATATACAGTAGTACTGATGTGATGCAGTAGAGCCGAGTTTGAAATCTTTGGATTGCTGGGAAAACGTTTTATACTGGAATTCCCTGTTTATGAACATCCGTTCAGAAATTAGTAAAGGAATGTTGAATATTAGGGAAACAGAGCAATGAGTGATGATGATGATGATGATAATGATGATGATGATGAAGAAGAAGGTTCTCATGTAACAATGTTTAAAGCACATTATTTAGTTGCACATTGGACGCCCCATGTGACCCGGCAACCACAAAAAGATCTCTCCAACATGAAGGACTAATAAGTCACCTCTGGACCCCTCTAGTAGTAACCCGCGTCCTTCCTTTCTTCGTAGAAAACAGGAGGTCGTCCACCTTTCAGGGAGACTTTCCGCCATGTGCACTGGAGTCACTTTTCCCCCATAACACCAGGCACAAGACCAGTTCAGGTTGTAGAGTAAATCTTAGTGTAATCCCCCTTCTCTCTGTAGGGGGCAGTAACAGATTCAGTCCAGGTAATGTCCACTCCAGACTCACAGAACGTGCTATGACACTCAAAAAAAAACACTCCACATTCACAATCAGCAGCCATAACTCAGTCATGAGATGTCCTACATCACCTCTCTTCTCCATATTTGCTAGTATAGGGGGCGAGTCAAAAGTCAGGACTCTCCTAGACCTCATCACCCATGACCTGTGATATACCCTATTCCTCTCCTCATTTTGACTAAGACATAAGATAAATCAGGGGCCTATTCCTGAGGTGTGACTCTGGCCTCCACCACAGTTAAATCGAAGGACCTTGTTCTTCTTGACTTTGGTTTTTGAAGGACATGGAGACCAGGTTGCATCCACCAAACCTCCATTGCCTCGGCTTCATTCCACCTTCCATATGGCCACCTTTCCATCTTGATCTCCGGACCCGCTCAGGACGTAGCGGTCCTCCGCTGAACATAAGGACTTCACTACGTCGATGTGTGCGACCAGTTCCTTCTCCACTGTCTTCTTCTCCGCATCCACAACGTAGATCTTCCCTTTCAATTTACCCTGGGAGATTCCCTTGCTGCCGACCCAGATCTATAAAAAAAAAAAAAGACAGGGGCAGTCTTATTAAAGGGGAACTCCATGTTATTCTACCTGCCCAGCAGCCATCAACCTGACCACAAAGATTTCCTGCAGGTCAGATGAGGCTTCAGATATTTATGACCATCAATGGGCAACCATGGAGTCCTCCAGGGTGAAAAACATGGCATGCATCAGCTCTTAGACCCCTCTAATAGAGGGGCCGTCCCCAATAGTAGACCACCCCCCATGATGTCCATATACCCTAACCAGTGATTCCCAACATCTGCATCCCCATTGGCAGGACACTTTTGAACCCCAGCCTGATTGGCCGATAAAACTTACCAGGAAACTCCCACTTTTATGCATATTTACATAAGTCCCGCCCACCTGCAAGCCGTATCACACGTCAATTCTACAAGTACATGGGACGGTTGGGTAGTATCCCCTAGCAGAGTATAAAAACAACCCCTTTACGTTATGCTTTTACTAAAGAAACCATTTTGGAGATAGGAACTGCCTCCATTCTCCATGGGAGAGCCCTGAGACCCGGTTCTAAGACTGATGATGTCACTGTGATGTCACAGTGACATCATTAAAGGAGCTGTCCAGGATTAGAAAAACATGGCTGCTTTCCATAAACAGGGCTACACAAGTATTGGTGCTCAGCTTCACTGAAGTGAATGGGCTTGAGCTGCAATACTACACACAACCTGAGGACAGGTGTGGCGCTGTTTTTGAAAAAAATCAGCCATACTTTTTTCCATGTTGAAGATCGGTCCCCGTTACCTGATGTTTCACTTTCAGCATACACGTGATGATGGAGCAGTCCTGCAGAAGGATCCTGTGTGGGGGCTTGGAGAAATCCGTCATGTCGTACACACATATCTCATTGCCGCCTTTACATGACACCCATAGCTGTGACTTCTAAGTGAGAAAAACAGAAGCGGTCAGTGAGCAGTAAATTATACGGTCCATGCCCCCTATCCGCAGTGTCATACGCAGTGCCACACCTCAGGGAAGAGCTGGATGGAGTAGAAGGCAGAGCTGATTTTCTGCAGGTTCCCCGTCAACTCCAGCTTTAAACAAAATTCCTTTCTTTTGTTGGTTACAAGGACCAGATCTTTTGTACCTGTGAAGGGTTAAAAAAAAGAAATACACTTTAATATTTAGCTTTTTTCTGGTACACGGTTCCAAATCCCTTGCACAGATGTAGAACTGCATGATAAAATTCCTGATGCATGGAGCCACCACTAGGGGGAGCTCACTGGAGAAGGATTTATTAATCATGAGATCAATGGGAGTTTTATAAATCAATATACAGTGAGCTCCCCCTAGAGGTGACTGCAGGCAGCCAAAAAATGTTATCTGTATCTATGGAGGGGATTTGAGATTTTCTATTCAGAGGAAGTCTTCTAATACGTGTATATTAAGGAACTACTCACAGTAAAGCAGCAGATCATTGTGCATCTTCAGAGACGTTATGTCCTGATACTGGAGCTGGAACTTGTGCTGAATCTTCAAGGTGTTGACGTCCCACACGATGACTTCCCCGTCTGCGCTGCAGGAGTACGCAGCTCTGTGGAGAAAGTAAGACAGAAAGCTGAAGACCAAAAACATTCCAGCAGCGGAATTATAAAAATGTTCAAAAATGCTCAAATTCATGTAAACCCAACTCCGACCACAAGGGGACGACTTGTGTCCTGCTCTTGCTGATTGGCTAAAAGTTCTTGCATAAAATTTGTATGCTCTAAAATCTCTATGCTGCACCTTTTTTATTTTTGACAGAATCTGCCAAGGAGCCTCCAGCGCAGATGTGAACAGCGCCTTAAGTTGTGTTACATAATCTGCTTCTTTTCTGGGTGCACTTCCACATAACACAGGCAGGGGGCGCTCCTCCATAAAGAATGTCTCCTTACCTCTTCTGATTGTCACTGCTGTCCATGACAATGTCCACTAGTTCCCCCTGGTGGTCGTTCAGCTGTTTATTGCAGAACATGCTGTGTGTATTGATGATGTAGATCATGGAGTCACTGGATCCGATCCACACCTGACTCTGCTCCACTCCCACCATGCACCTCTAGGGGGAGACACAGGTTTCAGCAGAGTGTTACATACAATAGCTGAAGGATGCATTATAATTTTGGGTTGGGGGAGCAGTAGAAGGTAAGGGAGGGAATGTGTATATAGAAAGGGACATGAGTAAAATACTATGTTATGCTCTAGTCACATCCAGAGCTGCATTTTCAATTCATTAATTCAACAAGGAATCAATCAGGTCTGTGCTGAACAGCCAAACTGAGATTGTTGCAGGCATGCTCAACCTGTGGCCCTCAAGCTGTTGCAAAACTACAACTCCCAGCATGCCCGAACAGCCTACAGCAGGGCATTGTGGGAGATGTAGTTTTACAACAGCTGGAGGGCCGCAGGTTGAGCATGCCCACGGGAATTCAAGCCTCTGCTGCTGCCCCCTGGTGATTCAGAGTCTGCGCACAGCATTGCAGGAGAGGTAGTTTTTGCACCAGGTATGCTCTAACACAATGGAAGACAACCAAATAGTCGGTGCAGCTCTAGATGTGACAGGAAAGGATATGATAGATTTTAGAAAATAAATGAAGAATTTGCAAAGTTTACAGTATTTTCTATGTAGCTGTAACTTTAAGAGGCGCCTGTCCCGTCATGCTGCTCACCAGTTTCGTGTTGCCCACTTTCAGGCAGTGATGCTGGATGGACCAGGTGGATGCGTTGAATATGACCACTTTTCCCTCGCCTAGGGCGCACCACAGTTTGGGGCAGTCGTCTCTCAGTGAAGCATCGAGTTGTCCTAGCAGAGAAATGTCATGGGAGATCAGAACTTGGACTCCACTGACTCTATGTCTGATCCCCAGGGAGGTTTACTGCTGTCACTGTGAACACACTGGATGATTCAGGGTGGACTTCCCCTTTAAGAGCAGCCATTCTACCACTAAGGTGTCCAATCTTATGGTGAATACAACATACTTGGCAAAAGTTCTGATTGGGACTGTCCTGTGAACTGGGGCACTAAAAAAGCACAATTTCGCTAATTCATACAAAAGGGGTGTGGCTTAAAATTTGTGGGGCTGCAATTTGGGCTCTACCAAGCATGGGCGCCCCTTCTACGCCCTGATTTTAATGCCAAATGTACCTTTAACATACTTGCCAAAAGTCCTGATTTTGCTGGGCCAATCCAGGGAGTTTTATTGGCATTCCCGGGTGGTGAGAAGGGCAGGGTAAGTATGCTTTAAGGAGGGTGTTCACCTCCGAGGACCTTTTGGGCAGACCCCTCAATGTGGCTGGACCTGTAGAGGGCATCATACTTACTTGATCCCTGTTGCTGCGCTTCAGCTCCTTCGATGACCCCCATCACCACTGCAGTTCTCCAGTCTCCCCACGTCAATATCCGGTTTGACGCAGGACACGTGGACGCTGCAGCTAATGACTGGCCGCAGCAGATACCTGTCCCAGCGACATGACGCATGAGGGACACATTACTGCTGCGGCCATTCATTGGTGACCCAGGGAGACCAGAGACCTCCACAGGGGCTAGACCTGAAAGGCCTCCAGGGGTGAAGACGTGGACCTGAGCAATCTGTGATTAGTTGCTACAGATGTGCTGTCTGACAACCCTAGATAAATAGCTGTGGTTGTCAGTCGGTGTATCCCTAGCAACCAGTCTGTCAGACAGGAGCTGTTCTACTAATCAGCTTGGCATTACGTGGAGGACATTTTTGCAGGAGACCCTGTCACAGAAGGGAATTTGGCAGAGGGACTCACCAGGTGTGTACAGCAGGACATCGACCGCCTGAGGGACCGTCTCCCCCGCACAAGGGTTAATCCTGTGCTTCAGCGTCTCTGCCGTCGTCATTGGAATCGTGGAAACTATGGATCAATGCAACAGATTATTCCCATGAATCACACGGGGGATCAATATGTTTTGACCTCACAGACCGGATGACAATTATCCTTAAAGGAAAACTCCATCCAAACTTCCTCATCTAGTCCAAAATTCTGCGTTATTTAATTTCATAATAAATCTTTGCAGAGGCCAGAGCTCCGCATCTCCTGCTTATCTTCACACAGGCATAGAGATAAATAATACAATTCTGGCTACCTGCACCCTCCACCAGGGGGAGCTCAATACATATGGATTTATACAGCTGCATGGCAGCCACTCATAAATCTGTCTTCTGTAAGCTCTTAAGGTCCCCCTAGTGGTGGCTGCTGGCAACAGCAAAATTGATGTACATCTTAGAAAAAGATGACTGCTTTCTTCCTAAAACAGCACCACACCTGTCCACAGGTTGTGTCTGGTATTGCAGCTCAGTCCAATTTACTTCAATAGAGCTGCAATACCAGATATAAACCATGGACAGGGGTGGCGCTGATTCTAAAAGAAAGCAGCCATGTTTTTCCAATCCAAAAATAGACCTTTACAGAGCGGCACCAGAGAAACAGTCCCCACCTTCATTCCTCATCTTGTCAAAGTAGGACAGTTTGGATGCAGCATAGATGGACTTTGCCGTCTGCAGAGCCCCAACCACAGCGTTCATGAGCAGGACGTTTGTCAGCGCCTCCTGTACGTACTGAGGGTCCTGTGTGAACAGATACAAAGCAGATCTTATTATCTCACAGACCTGCAGTTATGAGGACTTGTCTCTATTATCACTGTGGGGTTGGGGGTAATTGGATGAATCGAAGCTGGAGCTCAATGTCAATCTGCTGCTAGTAATAGGTTGTCTTGCTGGTGATAATATTTCTTTTCCTACACAAAGCATTATTACAGACATACAATATGTCAAATATTTAGTCCATTTTGGTCACCACAAGTCTGGGCAACGGGTCTTGTATTTTCTCCCCAGAATAGTCCAGCACCGGAGCTGTAGAAATCATCGTCTCCTTCCCATTCAGCAAGTAGATGATTTCCCTGCCATCATTCCTATGGCTTTAGGTAAGCGGCAGGGCTGGTTTTAAGGGGCGGCAAATCGGGCAGTTGTCTATTTCCTAGGCTATCCCCAGGAGAAACCTCAGTGCGGAGCATTTATACCTTCACTGCCCTACACTACCAGGGACAGTGGTATTTAGGGATTATATTGGCGGTAATGTATGGGCATTGTATGGAGGTATAATTTGACATTATATAGCAGTATTATTAATGCATTTTATTTGGTATTATTTGGGGACCGTATGGTGATATAATTTAGGAATGGCAGTATTACTTGACCACTGCAACAGTATTATTTAGGCACTGAATGGAAGTATCATTTGCTGTTATATGGCAGTATGTAGGTACAATAATTTGGGTAAAATGCATAAGTGTCTGTGTTGAATTAATGTATCTCAATATCTAATAACTATCTACAGTGTATGTCTTATTTCTCTTTCTTTCTATCTATGTAATATCTATCTATCTATCTATCTCATATCTATCTATCTATCTATCTCATATCTATCTATCTATCTATCTATCTATCTATCTATCTCATATCTATCTATCTATCTATCTATCTATCTATCTCATATCTATCTATCTATCTATCTATCTATCTATCTCATATCTATCTATCTCATATCTATCTATCTATTTATCTCATATCTATCTATCTATCTATCTATCTATCTACCTAATAACTATC
Source organism: Bufo gargarizans (assembly GCF_014858855.1). Lineage (NCBI taxonomy): Eukaryota > Metazoa > Chordata > Amphibia > Anura > Bufonidae > Bufo > Bufo gargarizans. The sequence goes on along the minus strand of NC_058084.1, from coordinate 15,207,765 downwards.
TAATTCTCTCTCAAATTTCTCTTTCTGCCCCTCTCATATCTATCCATCTGTGCATGTCTGTATCTATCTAGGTCAGGGGAGAACTAACTCTCCTTAGGGAGAGAGCACCTTAATCAGTGTGAGGAGACTCATAGGCCATACATGCACCTCTGGAATTCTGGGAGGGAAGAAATGCAAATAAGCTCTTAACAAGCTCTGCCTCTAATGCCACCAGATGTAAGGCAGCTATCGTATAAGTCAATGTCCAGCTCTTAAAATAAGCTTTGAGCAGTGGCGTAACTACCGGGGAAGCAGCTGCTTCGGGGCCCGGGCTGCCAAGGGGGCCCGGCGCCCCAAGCAGCGTGTGTGACAGTTTATTTTCAAGTTAGATAAATATCGTGTTCAGGGCCCCTTCACAGCCGCTAGAGTGATCTAATTTTACTGTCTGCTAAAAGTCTCCTGGTCTGGGATTCGAACCCACAACCTCCAATCTATAAGTGAATCAGTGGCAAAGCATTTACCCTCACAGCCATAAAGGCTGCATTACAACTGACTGTAAAAAAAAAAAAATACATCTATACACATGACAGCTGCCCAAACACACCTAGCACTGCTATATCTGTATATGACAGCTGTCCCTGCACATTCAGCTCTGCTACATCTCTATATATGAACAGCTGCCATGTGTATAGATGTACACTTAGCCAGCTATAACAGTAGAAGTCTCATATTTTTTCACTCAGCCTCAATGCAGCTCTTATGGTCTAGTGGTTAGCTGCTCTGCCTCTGAAGCAGAAGGTCCTGGGTTCGAATCCCAGCAGACTCTTTTCTGAAATACAAGCACTGAGTCCATATAAGGGCATACAAGGCGGGACACAGGAAGAGGCTGCATCGCATCGCTGACATGGAGGTAAGTAGAAGTGTTTATTATTTTTTTTTAATACCCGACTGTTACTGCGGAAGGAGCGGAAGGCACCTGATACTGGCACATGGGGGGAGGGGGGTTGGCACCTGATACTGGCACCTGGGGGGGGGGGGAGAGAGGCACCTGATACTGGCATTGGGGGGGGGGGGAGGGAGAGAGGCACTTGATACTGGCACTTTTTTTGTGGTGGGGGGGGGGGGGGGGGAGATGGCACTATGATACTGGGACATAGGGGGGGGGGGAGGCACCTGATACTGGCACCTGGAGGGGAGAGGGGGGGGTTGGCACTTGATACTGGCACATGGGGGGGGGCACCTGATACTGGCACATGGGGAGGGGGGAGGGAGAGAGGCACTTGATATTGGCACTTTTTAGTGTGGGGGGGGGGGAGATGGCACTATGATACTGGGACATGGGGAGGAGAGAGGCACTTGATACTGGCACATGGGGGGTGGGAAGGAGAGAGGCACTTGATACTGGCACATGGGGGGAGATGGCACTATGATACTGGGACATGTGGGGGGGGAGAGGCACTTGATACTGGCACATGATAGGGGCACTTACTGGCACATTATTGGGGGGCATTATGGGGGACACTAGGCCGGCAGCCTATCAGAGGCCGGACACTGAGCGGCATCTACTGGGGCACTATATATGGGGCATTTTATACTGGTACATTTTGGGGGGCACTAGCAGGAAGGGGGGAGAGGAGCACTATGGGGGAAGTTACTGGGGGCACTATATAGGGGTATTTTATACTGGCACATTTTTTGGGGCACTATGGGGACATTAGCTCAACTGGGGGCATTACAAGGGGGTATTTTTTGCACTGTCACATTATAAGGAGAATTATTACTACTGGGGGGGGGGGCATTATGGTGGGTTTTATTACTGTCCCATGGTATGACCCCCTAGTAGCAGCACCGGCCTCTCCCTGCTCTGCTATCCCTCTGCCCCTTCTCCAAATCCTTATTATAAAATCTTTCTCATTAGGATAAAACACAACATCAGCTCCGCCGAGCCCCCGGCCAAAGTGTGGAAGTGGCGTCCGAGACCCCCAAGGGCCAAGCCATGTAACTGTAAGTGTTCATGTGGAGTATGTTTATGTTATACACATATAGCTTACACTGTGCCCCACAATATACAGTATACCGCTACACTGTGCCACACAATATACAGTATACCTCTATACTGTGCCTCACAATGTACAGTATACCTCTATACTGTGCCCCACAATGTACAGTATACCTCTACACTGTGCCTCACAATATACAGTATACTGCTACACTGTGCCACACAATGTACAGTATACCGCTACACTGTGCCCCACAATATACAGTATACCTCTACACTGTGCCCCACAATATACAGTATACCGCTACACTGTGCCACACAATATACAGTATACCTCTACACTGTGCCTCACAATATACCGCTACACTGTGCCACACAATATACAGTATACCGCTACACTGTGCCTCACAATATACCTCAACACTGTGCCACACAATATACAGTATACCGCTACACTGTGCCACACAATATACAGTATACCGCTACACTGTGCCACACAATATACAGTATACCTCTATACTGTGCCACACAATATACAGTATACCGCTACACTGTGCCAAAGGAGTGGGGTTTACACAGGAGGAGGGAGGTGCGAAGCGCGCTGAGGGGGGCCCTTACAAATATTTGCTGTGGGGCCCAGTCACTTCTAGTTACGCCCCTGGCTTTGAGACATGACTTGGATATTAAATAAGCCAGCACCTCATCTGCAGACAGCTGTTTCGGGGTGATTGCTTCATCACCCTGACACAGGCCTCTCACCCAGTCAAGCCAGTACTCTCTGCTCTGCACTGATGAGGGGCAATCACCCCGAAACATCTGTCTGCAGATGAGGTGCTGGCTTATTTAATATCCAAGTCATGTCTCAAGGCTTATTTTAAGAGCTGGACATTGACTTATAGGATAGCTGCTTTACATCTGGTGGCATTAGAGGCAGAGCTTGTTAAGAGCTTATTTCCATCCCTTCCCTCCCTGTATCTATCTAATAACTATATAATATCTATCTAATGAAATAACGAGATCAATCTATATGACGAGACCTTGTGACTATCGGCCATGTTTCTCCCAGCCCACATCTCTTTGATCATCAGTTGCCACAGTTCACATTCACTTTTCAGGTTCGCTTCAAACACGTCCTTCCTTGTGGAGGCTTTAATCCGGAGCGTCTGAATCCTCAGGAGCAGGAAGGCTGACGTGGAGATCTTCACATCCTACATGAAAGCGTACAGATAGATAGATAGACAGATATATATATTGTGACAGAGTGTCTGGAGAAGTAGTGGACGGGGTCTATGTGTGCCCAAGATTTCTCACTTCTGTCATTTAAAAGCAACCAGGGAAATGTTCAGGAGAGGTCTGTGCAATTCGGGTTTGCATAAAACCTGTTCTTAGGGCCTGTGTTGCTGGAGTGGGGAGAGAAGGGTGGGCCCCACTCCATCCGGACAGTCCGGCTTTTGGGCTGTCAGGTAATTACTCCTCAGGTGTGCTAGCCTGATATAAGGCTGAGAATGCAGACACAGCTCGCTCAGCCTGGGAACAGGTTACCTGCATGGAGCCTGTGAGAGCACTACAAGAGGTACGGACTTTGCTATTTTGTTTAGGTGCTTGGTATTAGGCCGACACTTGGTCAGGGGGGGTTCATGCTGTATAGTTAGAGCCGGACAGGCTTAGGATTTTTGTTTGCTATGTTTTATGTTCTGTACCTCAACCTAACAATAAAACTGGCTGAGGTCAGTTAGACGAAGTTCCTGCCGTGTGGACTGTAACTTCGTCGGTGTGCCTGCTAAACTGAGCCTGTCTACCCAGGAGACGACAGCCCCGCTACCTAATCCCTTACAATATATATATAGAATAAGGATATAAATGAGTGGTTCTGCCTCCTGGAGATGACGCCCAGCACAATACTTGCCTCGATGTTTCTGAAGACAGCGATTTCCTCGTAACTCTGTCTTCCCTCTATTAGGAGGAAGAGGCGTTTCTGGGTCATGGCGATTTTCCCGACACCGAGGTTGGTTTTGACCGAGCTAGAAAGTTTATACACAAACTCATTCTGATCCAACTTCTCTGCGACCACAGACGGGAGGTCGACCTCTTCAGCTTCTGCCTCCGTTTCCTTCCAGCAGTTGTAGAAATCCCTGAAGATGTCAGGGTCGATCTGTTTCTGGTAACCTAGGGGCGAGAGTCGGAGGAAGAGCAGTTAGAAATATCTACAAGAACTAGAAGATTGTCGAAAACTCTTAATAGGACAGTGGGTTCACTGCACAGAAACGTTAAGGAACATGTCGGACAACTGCTTAGATGGCAATCCCCTGGAATCCCATGCAATTTCCACAGCGTGCAGATAAGATTTATTAACTATTGTTTGTAATTGGATTGAAAACTGGCTGAAGGACCGAGTCCAGAGAGTTGTGGTCAATGGTTCCTATTCAGAATGGTCCCAGGTTATAAGTGGTGACCCCAAGGTTCAGTGCTGGGTCCTGTATTATTTCATTTATTTATTAATGATATCGAGGACGGGATTAATAGCACCATTTCTATTTTTGCAGATGACACTAAGCTGTGTAGTACTGTACGGTCTATGGAAGATGTCCATAAAATACAAGCTGACTTGAACACTCTGAGTGATTGGGCATCAACTTGGCAAATGAGGTTCAGTGTGGACAAATGTAAAGTTCTGCATCTTGGTAGTAATAATCTCTGTGCTTCATATGTCCTAGGAGATGTGACACTGGGAGAGTCACTTATAGAGAAGGATTTGGGTGTCCTTGTAGATGGTAGATTAAATAACAGCATACAATGTCAATCAGCTGCTTCTAAGGCCACCAGGATATTGTCATGCAATAAACGAGGCATGGACTCGCGGTGCAGGGATGTAATATTACCACTTTACAAAGCGCTGGTGCGGCCTCATCTGGAATATGCAGTCCAGTTCTGGGCACCAGTACATAGAAAGGATGCCCTGCAGCTGGAAAAAGTACAGAGGAGAGCGACTAAACTGATAAGGGGAATGGAGGGTCTTAGTTATGAAGAAAGATTAAAATAATTGAATGTATTTAGTCTTGAGAAGAGACGTCTAAGGGGAGACAAGATTAACCTGTACAAGTATATAAATGTAAAATGCGCTCAAAAGACAAGGGGGCGCTGCCTCCGACTGGAGAAGAAAAAGTTCAGTCTCCAGAAGTGTCAAAGCTTCTTTACTGTAAGAACGGTGAAGCTGTGGAATAGACTTCCTCAGGACAAGGTCATAGCAGGAACAGTGGACGGGTTTATACAAGGGTTTAACTTTAGATGAATTCTTAAAAGTAAATGACATTAATGCTTATGAAAATGTGTAGAAATCTGAGTCTCACTTCCTTCTGGGATTCGCGTCCCCACCGATCCCTTGGTTGAACTTGATGGACGTATGTCTTTTTTCAATCGTATTAACTATATGCAAATTAAATCTCATCTTTTCTGCTGTGGATCCTCTGTCGGTAAATCCACACTTTATACACTACATGTGCATGCAGCCTTACTGCGCAGAGTGGGACATTCCCCAAGTCCCCTGCATGTTAGGCCTGGATCATGTCTGCAGCTAAAGAAAACAATGACATTGGGGGATTGCTACACTAACACTTAATGTTCTGGAAAGTTCCCAGAAGTTGTATCTATTAGAAACAGTCAGCAATCTTGTCCTTAGAAACACCACTTCCCCTTTTTAACAGCATAGTTGAGCTCCTATATCATAAGGAAGGTGGCATAACGCCAAACATTTGCATTCCCATTTGAGAGACACTTTTAAGCCCCACCCTGTTAGGAACACCCAATTTATGCACATTTTCTTAAAACCCATATAGGTTACTAGTACAAAAACCACACCAGTCTACAAATAAAAATCACCAAACTCTGTATACACACGGGACATAAATATGGAAAGATTGGAGATTTTTGCTCTGAACTCACTATTCTGCTGGTGCAGTCACTGTGTACATACTGTGACAAATCCCCCTCTTTTGGGTTTGCCACGAGTACTTGGAAAGGACTACGTGCCAGCCTCTTGCCATGTGATTACGGTCCCATGTTGAATGTACCTGTTCTATGTAATAGCTGCATAGTTATGTGGGTTCATGTATTTTGCTGTCTTTTGCTACCATGTGGCTAATGGAGTCTGGCCTCTGTCCCTGGGAGATAAGTGGATCACTTCTCAATGGTCTCCAGGACAAAAGACTGTGTAGGACCGGTTTTGGGCATAAAAACCATGAGTACAGCCAGGCCAAAGAGACTTTTACTAACTTTTGAACCCCTGGTCTAATTCGTGCCATTTTGGGATGTTAAATGTCTATGTGTACTATAAAGGGTGGGACATTGCATATTTAAGTAGTGATGTCTGTCTTATTGTCTCCCCGTGTGTATTGGCGATTTCCCTTTGTCCTGAGAGATAGTTGAATTACACCTCGGTTGTCTCCAGGACAGAGGACATTGTGCAGAGGGGAGGATTCTATGTGGGTTGTACCTCTGTGTTATTGGTTAATGTATATTTGTTGTGGGGTCTCCCTTGCATGGGAGCAGGGCATAAAAGAAAGTGTAGTTCTGAATGCCAGGTTGCTTCCAGTAAAGTCTTGTTCCAGCATTCAGCTTTGGCTCATATATGGACTTATTTAGCGATACCAGCGATACTAGCGATAATAGCGTTTTATTGCTCTGTGGATTATCTGGCGGTGCTATTTCAAGGGAAGAAGGGAATACTAGACGGTGACACGGATGATACCGTCACACATACATTACATTGCTTATCCTGTACTGATCCTGAGTTACATCCTGTATTATACTCCAGAGCTGCACTCACTATTCTGCTGGTGCAGTCACTGTGTACATACATTACTTATCCTGTACTGATCCTGAGTTACATCCTGTATTATACTCCAGAGCTGCACTCACTATTCTGCTGGTGCAGTCACTGTGTACATACATTACTTATCCTGTACTGATCCTGTATTATACTCCAGAGCTGCACTCACTATTCTGCTGGTGCAGTCACTGTGTACATACATTACTTATCCTGTACTGACCCTGAGTTACATCCTGCAGTATACAGCAGAGCTGCAATGCCTCCACCAGCAGAATAGTGAGTGCAGCTCTGAAGTATATCTGTATACGATAACTAATATACAGTATTTGCAAAATGACTCAACAGTTTGTGCAGGTTCATTCCCTACATACAGTATGTGTGTCCAAACTTTTGACCCTACTGTAACCTGTAAAATGCTGTGGACCTTTGCTATTCCTGGGTTGACCCCCCTGGACCCTGGCACTAGCGATGACTCTCCCACTTACCAACAGTCAAAGCATCAAACAAGCGATGTATGGTGTCGGTGTCTCTGACGATTCCAGATTCCTGAATCCTCCGTACAAAGTCTTCCATGTGAAGGTGCGTCTTGGGTAACTCAAACTTCTTGACGCGCTCATCGGCCCTAGGGATTTCCCTCTCCTTGTCCATTACCTGCCCGACCAGCTTCTTCAGCTCCGGCCTGCAGTCGGCCCTCTTACGCTCCGCTGCCGGGAGGGACAGGATGACCTTCCTCACCAGCTCCATGGGGAAGATCCGTAGATCTGTTTTATAAAGCTTCTGGAAATCTGACAGAGCGCCCAGCAGTTTCCCCTGCATCAGGCCCACCAGTCCTCGGAGGTAGTAATATCGCGCCAGCAGGGTGGAGCTCTCGGGCGGCAGCGCTTTTATCTCTTTGCTGAGATAATTAGTGAAATCCGTGTAGTATGTCTGGATGTAGCGAGCGGACAGAGGAAAATCCACTTCAGGGACCCTGAAAGTGTGGACCTCCTTCCCGGTTACATTGTATCCTGTAATGTTAAAAGCAACATTGTATCAAGTGGCTCTTTACAATTAACAATGTGCAAAGCGACCGTATGGCCGCCGTGCTCGTGTTGCGGACTGCAAACAGCGGGTCCGCAAAACACGGGCACCACCCGTGTGAGCTCTGCATTGCGGTACAGACCAATAGACTTTAACGTGTCCGCGTTCCGCAACATGCGGCAAAAGATAGGACATGTTCTATCATTTGGGGAGAGGCAGCACATTCAAGTCAATTGGTCCGTACCCGCGATGCGGAGTTCACGCGGCCGGTGCCCATATTTTGCCTACCCACTGTTTGTGGTCCAAACATGGGCACAGCAGCCATACCGTTGTGCAAATGGGGCCTCATCCAAGAGAAGGACAATACTGGTTAACAGTAAAGTAAGGAGCAGCACTCAATGCCAAGCAGCTGCTGCAAAAGCCAATACAAATGTAGGGTGTAGAAAAATAGCGAGAATAAAAATAAATAAATAATAAATCGGATGCAGTTTGGGATTCACCTTTGCTGTGCCCATTGCACCCATAGACAAACACGGTTGCTAGAATATGATGCCCTAAAACTGTTTCTATGTGGTTGTCTATAGAATCATTTACAAATCATATTATAATATATTCCTCTTGAATTACTTCATGTCTTATCCTCCAGTCCCTTTCAGAGCTGCATTTACAAACCGCTGGCTTCTCCTCATCTCTCAAGCTGCAGGCTGGTTTCAAATCCAGAACAGAACATATGCTGTAATGTATGGTGATTGGACGCAGCATCAGATGTGACTGGAGTATAAAACACAAGAAGTTCCTCACCGTTTTCCGGCTGGGGTCTCCTCAGGGACAGTGGTCCTGCCGGGACGTCGGCCATCTTGATGGTCTGCAGGTTTGGCATGCTGATAACCAGCTTCTTACTGAACATGTACTCCGTTCGGAAACGCTTCAGCTTCTCCGTGGCACGCCGGCGGGGGCTTTCAGAAAACATGGTTGATCTCCTGTAAGCACAAGGCGGGTATGATAGAGCGGCCATGACGAGTCAGAACACAATCTGCACAAGTGTTACCAAGGGGTCAGGCAGACGGGCAATGTCCGTGTTCTGTCCGAGTGTGTAAAAGACATGCACGTGCAATCCATGTGCTATCCAGTTGTGTAAAAGATGTGCTTATGAAGTCTGTGTGCTGTCCGGGTGTGTAAAATACATGTGTGTGCAGTCCGTGTGCTGTTCAGGTGTGTAACAGATGTGTGTGCAGTCCGTGTGCTGTCCAGGGGTGTAACAGATGTGTGTGCAGTCCGTGTGCTGTCCAGGTGTGTAACAGATGTGTGTGCAGTCTGTGTGCTGTCCAGGTGTGTAACAGATGTGTGTGCAGTCCGTGTGCTGTCCAGGTGTGTAACAGATGTGTGTGCAGTCTGTGTGCTGTCCAGGTGTGTAACAGATGTGTGTGCAGTCTGTGTGCTGTCCAGGGGTGTAACAGATGTGTGTGCAGTCCGTGTGCTGTCCAGGTGTGTAACAGATGTGTGTGCAGTCCGTGTGCTGTCCAGGTGTGTAACAGATGTGTGTGCAGTCCGTGTGCTGTCCAGGTGTGTAACAGACAGCGCACGGACTGAACACTGGCCCAATAAAGCTCAGGTCATGTCTGAATTTCTTCCTGTCCCATCAGTCCTGTGCAGAGAATCACAGCCCGCACTATTTTAGTCTGGTTTTCACGCTAAATGGACAGCACACGGACGCCATCCATCATGTGTGCGTTTTCATGGGCGGCTGCCAGGAGACATTAAAAAGAAGTGAAATCAGGTTTTTTATGGACGTAAAAAAAGAGACGGCAGCTGGAGATGAAATTCATCCAACACGGATGCAAAACGCGTCTGAGGAGTCCGTACTATGTATATTCACTAAAAGTCTTCTAATCTATGAGCAACGAGATCGGACGTTCTGGATCATCAAATGTTCTGGATTACCGAACGGTCAAAAAACTGTTTATAAAGATTACTGCAAGAACACGGGCTGAGAAATAACATATTATCACATATGTAATATCAGCTCATATCTACTCAGAGGCGTAACTACCATAGCGGCAGACCATGCGACTGCTATGGGGCCCAGGGCAACAGGGGGCCCAGATGGGATCATCTCCTCTTCTACTGGAGGTGAAAACTTGGTCAGGACTCTACCCTCTAAAGCAGGGATGGCCAACCTGCGGCTCTCCAGCGGTTGCAAAACTACAACTCCCAGCATGCCCGGACTGACTACAGCTATCAGCCTACAGCAGGGCATGGTGGGAGTTGTAGTTTTACAAAAGCTGGAGGACCGCAGGTTGGCCACCACTGCTCTAAGGAACAACTTTTAGCACATGAAGCAGTGGAAAAATGGCCCAAGGGTCATTGAAAAGGGTTTAGGCGGAAACCTTTCTGTCCTGTGTGGGGGGCCCCGGTTTGATCCTTGTTATGGGGCCCTTACTTCTCTATGTACGCCACTGTGTCTATCCATCCATCTCTCTCCTACCTATCTATCCATCCATCTAATATCTATCCATCTCACATCTCTCTCTCTCTGTCGCGGTCTCTCTCTCTCGCTGTCTGTCTCGATGTAACATCTAATAGATAACTCCCTCAGAACAGTCACCGATGTTGGTTAGTTGCGGTCCTATAAATGACAAACTCAGCTCTGCTACATCTGTACATGCATTACGTGGACATGTTTATCATACAAGAACATTGATCAGTTTACCCGTCGATCTCAGAGGACGTGCTCAGCTCCATACGGGTGTAGTCGTCCATTTTCTTACTAAGCCGAGCTTTCAGAAAGGAGTTGAACATGTAGGTGTCCAGGACCTGCGGCAGGAGCACACGGTTACTATGCGGACGCCCCATCACTTGTGATATTATGTGGACGTGCGATGTTCTGCTGATCCAGAACAAGGTGAACCAACCCCCCCAGTAAGGTTCACAACCCTTGTAAACACATCACGTTACTTGCACTGAGATGGGGTTACAGCAATTCTTTTACTACAGTCACATCCAGAGCTGCATTAAGAATTCCCTCTAGTCTCCGGGAAAGCTCTCAGGGTTTAAGACCTCAAATTTCCTAGCAGCCCACTGCTGGTACCGTGTCCAGGAAACTCACAGTCAGGTTTCCCCACTGATTACAGCTGATTGCTCGGAGGTCACAGCAGACGGTCACTTGTGATTAGCTTATTTCAAAGAGGAGAACCCCTTTAAGGGTTTAATGTAAACAGGATCCAAATTCAGCCATAATTAATATTATAATGTATCTTAATAGAGTTCAGAGATCCATTTTTTTCTGATCCATCTCCAGTGAGCTCCACCTAGTGGTGGCTTCAGACAGCCACAATTTTATCTTGTAGCTCTGTCTATACAGGGGATTTGGATCTCTGTATCAGAAAAATGGAACTCTGACCCTTATAAGGATATATTAAGAAATGAATCAGCTGGACTTTTTTTTTTGCAATTTAAGTTTAGAGTTCTGCTTTAAACCTCTTAACCTGCAAACTGCAACAATTTCTTCCTCTATTTCATCCCCATCTCATCTGTAATGTTTTCTTAAGGAATCACTGTGGATGGAATATGTAGGAACAGGGCAGGTTTTGCAGTCTGTTTTCTCCGGAGTTACTCCTCATCTGTATGTTTTTCTAGAAGGTTCTTAAGGATTTGGCGCTCGTCTAACCCCTCCATTAGGTACGAATGCAGAATCTGCTTCCCCTTAAAGGGGTTGTCTCACTTTAGCAAATAGTATTTATCATGTAGAGAAAGTTAATACGAGCCACTTACTAATGTATTGTGATTGTCCAAATTGCCTCCTTTGCTGGCTGGATTCATTTTTCCATCACATTATACGCGGCTCGTTTCCATGGTTATGACCACCCTGCAATCCAGCAGCAGTGGTCGTGCTTGCACACTATAGGAAAAAGCATCAGCCTCTCTGGTGGTCGGGACCGTGGGAGTGCTCATAGGCTGGTGCTTTTTCCTATAGTGTTCAAGCACGATGGAAACAAGAAGTGTATAATGTGATGGAAAAATGAATCCAGCCGGCAAAGGAAGCAATATGGACAATCACAATACATAAGTAAGTGGCTCGTATTAACTTCCTCTACATAATAAATGCCATTTGCTGAAGTGAGACAACCCCTTTAAGGTTGGTGGATTTAAAGCACAGCTTTGTATTAAAAGTACACTATATCTTAAACGAGGAAGACTCACATTTCTGTAGAAGGCCTGGTCTCCTGGACTTCTGGTCTTCAGAAACTCCCTGAGGTTAAACACCCGGTGCTCATAGTTCAGGTGCGCCTTCACATCTCTGCCAAACAAGTGGAGGAAAGGAATATTAAGTCATACATGGAAGTGTCTCCAGCAGGACATTCCCTTGAGTTCTACATAGATGTGACTCCACCAACAGAATAGTGAGTGCAGCTCTGGAGTATAATACAGATGTAACTCAGGATCAGTACAGAATAAGTAATGTATGTACACAATGACCGCACCAGCAGAATAGTTAGTGCAGCTCTGGAGTATAATACAGGATCAGTACAGGATAAGTAATGTATGTACACAGTGACTGCACCAGCAGAATAGTGAGTGCAGCTCTGGAGTATAATACAGGATGTAACTCAGGATCAGTACAGGATAAGTAATGTATGTACACAATGACCGCACCAGCAGAATAGTTAGTGCAGCTCTGGAGTATAATACAGGATGTAACTCAGGATCAGTACAGGATAAGTAATGTATGTACACAGTGACTGCACCAGCAGAATAGTGAGTGCAGCTCTGGAGTATAATACAGGATATAACTCAGGATCAGTACAGGATAAGTAATGTAATGTACAAAGTGACTGCACCAGCAGAATAGTGAGTGCAGCTCTGGAGTATAATACAGGATGTAACTCAGGATCAGTACAGGATAAGTAACGTATGTACACAGGGACTGCACCAGCAGAATAGTGAGTGCAGCTCTGAAGTAATGAAAGGTGAATATGTTTGTAGGAAGCATGCACAATGCGTGGTTGGCTCCTTTAGTTGCCAGTATTTAACATGGAGTTCATTATAGACAGTAGAGCACATTTTACCTGAAGATGTCCACAATGAGTTGCAATGCGATCTCCTGTATCTCACTGTTGAGGCTCTGCTGCCACAGCCGCCTCCGCAGTCTCTGCTCACCAATGTCCAGGACTGTTGAGCGATGGGACTGCTCCAGGTCATAGTGTAGCTGAAGGTTCTCCATACTGGGAGACAGAAATACAATACACAGTCTGTGATAGAGGCAGCCATGGAGAAAGCTATGAAATAAATACAGGTAAGATGCAGAAAAAAGAACTATTTCATCTGTACAAAGACAGATAGATAGACAGACAGGCAGAAAGAGACAGACAGACAGGAGATTTCGCAAAAATCACTTACCTGTATATAAAGGTCTCTGCAGCGGCTACCGGCATGTCCGGGACATCACAGAGCTCAGACTCAATCTCATTCCCAGAGAAGGAGATGTTGCCATTATCAATATCAATTAATATTAAATCGTCACCTTCCTGATAGAACAATTAAACAGAAACATATGGATAAGGTGGGAAAATGTCACAGGTCCAACCTATAATTCCACTGTGTTGATCAACAAGGAGGCAAAAAACCTTCAGGTGTTCTCCATGTCTCTAAGCCAACTCAGATGCCGTCATCTCAACTGACTACAGTATCTGAGGGGTTAAATGTCTATGACCGGCATGATTGCCTATCAATGACATTAGCCCAGCGGCTATGGCGCCCGGAGCACTCAGGAGTGAGCACCATTTTTAAAAAACAGACTTTCACTGTACATGTATGGCAGACGTCCTGAAGGGTTATTCCGGTAGGTACAAGTTATTCCCTATCCATAGGATAGCTGCAAACCCCAGTAGCTCGACCGTACTATTCAAAATATGAGGATCTTAAATGGGGCGCCTACCTGCCTCAATGAGTGAGGCTGTCATTGTGCTCATCCCGAAACCCGGTAAAGATGACAAAGAAGCTGATTCCTACAGACCTATCTCGCTCCTGCAGACTGACGTGAAACTGTTGGCGAAAGTGATGGCGAATAGATTAAATCAGGTCATTACGACGCTTATTCATACAGACCAAGCGGGCTTTATGCCAAATGCCTCCACTGCTGTTAATGTCAGAAGACTTTTCATTAATATCCAGGCGAGTCGGGTCCACACCTCGTGTGCGGCGGTCGCATCTCTTGATGCGGCCAAGGCATTCGACAGTGTGGAATGGCGATATTTATGGCTAGTACTGGAGAGGATGGGCTTTGGGCGCCAATACATTGAATGGGTACAGCTCTTGTATGCAACCCCAAAGGCTGTGCTACGAATTAATGGGGCCTTATCGGATCCCTTTCAATTACATAGAGGGACGAGACAGGGGTGTCCCCTGTCCCCGCTATTGTTTGCGGTGGCAGTGGAGCCCTTGGTGGAGGCTCTGAGGCAGGCGAGCTCGGTGAAGGGTTTTCAGTATGGGGAACTGACTGAAAAAGTCGCTCTCTATGCTGATGATCTGTTACTGTTCATGGAGGATTGGAGAAATTCCCTTAAGGAAGCCATGCAGGTTATAAATGATTATGGGGCATTGTCTGGTCTCCGTATTAACTGGACGAAGTCTGTAGTAATGCCATTTGCTAAAGGAGATGTCCCAAACCCGGAGGACGCCATGGGCTTAACGATAGTAGCTTCCTTTAAGTATTTAGGTGTCCAAATAACCCCTGATACTAGGGATTACGAAAACCTAAACCTGACGCCATTACTAAACAGATTCAAAGATAAAGTGAACACGTGGATCAAGCTGCCGCTTTCCATGGTAGGTAGGACCAACCTTATAAAAATGATTTTGATGCCCCAGTTACTGTATCTCCTACATAATGCTCCTTGCTGGGTACCGATTTGATTTTTCTATAAAGTGAATGCCCTGTTTAGGGACTTAATTTGGAAGAAAGGGGTCCCCCGTATTAAACTTGGCACTCTACGGCGACCAAAAACGAATGGAGGTCTGGCCTTACCGGACTCGTGGCTATATTATCTGTCGAGTCAGCTACAACATATTAGAGGATGGGGAGATATAGAGAAAGTGAACACGGTAGGAAAAGTAGTGAGATTTCTTGTAGGACGGACATGCCTGATGTCTGCACTGGAGGATGGTACCTTTCGTATTAAAGGGGAACGATATGGAGTACTGAACACCATTCACAAGGTGTGGTGGAAGGCCAGGGATGTCACAAAGATCACTGGGTATACGGCATATACCCCAATTTGGCCTAACTATATATAGTTGTACTCGGAGGGTATATTGAAAGAATTCGCACAGTTACAACAGGAATTTAATATCCCTAAGAAATTATTTTATTTATACCTACAGCTCCGACACGCCATAAAAACGCAAGACAAGTCTGAAAAAGTTGCCCCTGCTCCAAAACACAGTATTATAGACCTCACAGCGACAAGTGGTACCACTAATGGTGTTATTTCACTTCACTACAGTGTATTTATTGATATGCAAGTTAAAAATACACCTTTACAACTATTTGCCAAGTGGAAGTCGGACATATCGGACCTCACTGAAGAACAGTGGGAAAAAGTGTTAGAGGATTGCCCGTCGCTAGCTGTTAGTGAAGCGCAGAGAGTCTCCCAATTGTACTTACTACATAGGGTTTACAGAACGCCAGTGGTCTTGAAAAAAATGAGGTATAGGGACAATGACCGCTGCCCAAGATGCGACACATCCAATGCAGACTTGATTCATCTCATGTGGAATTGTCCAAGACTGAGGCGGTCATTGAAATAATAAACACTGTGTTTGAAATAAGGGTAGGTTGGGTTACCTTTGTTCTCAATATGCTTGTGAAAATCAAATAAAAATATCTGATTAAAAAAATAATAATATGAGGATCTGCTTGACCAAACAAACATTAACATTAACCCCTTAGTGACCACCCATACGTGTTTTTACAGCGGTCACTAAGTGGCCTTAGGCTGGGCCGCCGCTTTTTTATGGCAGCCCAGTCTAATCGCTGCACGGGGGACCTGGCTCTCACTGCCCGGACCGTCAGGAGTGCCGATCTGGGCTGTTAAAAACTTTACTTTTTAATGTGCTGACAGAGGGAGCGGACTCTCTCTGTCTCCCATCGGCACTGCGCAAATGCGATCGCAGGGTGCCAATGTGTGTGAAGGCTACCTGGGGTCTGATGTAGGCCTCAGACCAGCCTTCAGTCATTTCCAGCAGGCTGCACCTCTCTGGCGCAGCCTGATGGTCAATATTAGAATAGCATTGCCATTAAAATCCAATGCACTATAGGGATAATGCATTGCATTTTAAAAGCAATCAAAAAGCTGTCTGTTATAGTCCCCTTGTGGGACTATTAAGTGGTAAAAGAAAAGTAAAAAAAAACAACAAATTAATTCAATTAAAAAATCTGATAAAAATTTTACGCTTTTATGCCATTGAAAATACGCTTGAAAAAAAATCTTTCCCATATGTTTGGTATTGCTGCATCCGTAACGACCCAGACTACATAAATATCATGTAAATTGTCCGCTACGGTGAACGCCGTAAAAAAAAAATCTAATTTCTAATTTATTCTTCGTTGCCACCGAAAAAGTTTAATAACAAGCGATCAAAAAGCGACATTTACTCCAAAAATTTACCAAATGAAAAACCCAAGTCGTCCTGCAAAAATCAATCCCTCACACAACTCATCAGAAAGAAAAATAAAAAAAAGTTATGGATCTTGGGAAGTGGCAATGCAAAAACATTTTTTCTTTTTAAAAAAAAGGGGTTTTATTGCAAATAAGTAGTAAAATGTAAAAACAACTATATGTATTTGGTATCACTGTAACCGTACTGACCCAGAGAATAAAGACACTATGTTATTTATACCGAAAAATGAACGCCATAAAATTTATAACGTAAAAACGCAGTGGAAGTATTGCTGTTTTTCCCATCTCCCTCCCAGAAAGAGTTAATAAAAGTCTGAATGTTATGTGTACCCAAAAATGGCGTCATTAAAAACCTCAACTTGTCCCGCAAAAAAAAGTCCTCATAAAGCTATATAGACGGAAAAATAAAAAAGTTATAGCTCTTGGAATGCGAGGATAAAAAAAGGAAGAAAAACGCTTGGTCAGTAAGGCCGAAAACAGGCTGGTCACTAAGGGGTTAAAGGATAGGGAAAAAGTATCAGATCGGTGGGGGTACTACCGCTGGGACCCCCAACGATCATAAAAACGGGGCCCTGTACCCCCCTGCTGCTCCCTTTAAATGACCGGAGCAGCCGGTCGCACATGCGTGGCCGCTCCATTCATTTCCATGGGAGTTCCGGAGACAGCCGAGTACCGCGCTCAGAACTCCCGTAGAAATGAATGGAACGGCGGCGCACATCTGGTCATTTTAGGGGAGCAGCAAGGGGTCTTCAGGGGGTACAGGGCAGCGGTAGTACCCCCACTGATCTGATAGTTATCCCTATCCTGTGGATAGAGGATAATTGAACCTACCGGAAAACCCCTTTAATGTTATGTCTGTGTTTGGCCAAGCGGACCCTCATATTTTGGGGTTTGCAGCCACAATCAGACAGACCACACATGAAGTGGCACAATCTATGAAACTTTATTTCAGTGTGACCACAGAGACGCCGTCTAGTGTGACATTTGTGGAAACCGATTAGGTTGGGTAACTTTGTAGATTTTCTGTCTCTTTCGACACCAAGCAGCCGGGTGCTAGAATATTTCTCAAAGTCTTTCCCCTTCTGAAAGTGACCCCTGGGCGTTTCAGGATTAACTCAAATGGTTCAGAATGTTATTTAGGTGGAGTAATAAAATCATGGCTTCATCTATTCTCCGAGGTATGATCGGCATCCTCTTTTCTTGAGGTCAGACAATCATTTTGTGTTAGCATTACGTTCTCGTTGTAGGTGGAGGAAAGACTCTGTTTGGGACACAACCCGTCTAGCAGAGAGTTCCTGCAAACTCGGAGGCAGAACCTGCTTTCATCACGCCATTGGTTCCCATCGATGGGCGCATCAGAGTTCACAGGAGCGTCTACTGTCACACACAAGACCAGCGCCAGGTGTCGTGGTGGGGGGCGCCACTAGCTACCATGGACATTGCCATCTAATATTCATGGAGGGAACATTGACCAGCCTTCAGCAAGTCCAGGACATGATGGAACCAGTCCTAATGCCCTTTTTGACTCAGGAGATGTAGTGTCCAACAAGGTAACGCCGCTACACACTGCCTCCGCTACGCAACGTGCTCTTCAGGGTGTCTGGGAGAAACCCTGGCCAGCTCCATCTCCAAATCTCTACCCCATCGAGACTGGAAGGGGTGGCAGATCTTCCACGCAGAGCAGACAACAACCACCTTGGCTGAGCTTCAAATGACCACAGAAGGAGCTCCAGCATTAGTATGACCACCACCATGCCAGAGGGGCAGCCTGTATCGCAGCAAGGGGATATGCCCCCAGTATTAATGTGACCTCAGCATATACCCTGCTGCAGAACCCAAAATAAAGGGGGCACCACCTTGTGTGATCAGTGACCAAGCCCCACCAGCAGTTTATACTTCGTCTATCTCAGCTCAATCGCATTACATTTTCCAGGTGTTGTTTTTCGATTTTCGGGTAGTGTAATTAGGTCACCCCCTGAGCATGAATCACCCCACGTTTGATAACTCGTCCTCCCCTGGAAACCACTCATTCCCTTTATATCCTCGGCCACTATGTAACTGCTATTTCCCTTTAAATGCCGTTAGTTTACAGTAGTTTCCACTTATGACACAGCACGTGTTCACAGGTTTACAGGACGGCGAGCATTCCCCTGCCTGTAATCACAGTATTACGGTATACTGAAGGGCGTGCGGTGTAGAGGATGAAGAGGGTGAATCAGCCGAGGTCACTAAACTAAATGGTCACCAACTGAGTCAAGAAACAATTAAACCACAAAATACCAATAACGTGCGTCACGGATGAGAATGAGAGGGTAGAGCGCAGCCCCGGAGACCGTCTCACCAACAGGAAAAAACTCAACTAGTAACCACTCTGAATGACCTGTCCACCCTGCAATGTGACTGTCTGTCCTGAATACAATTTGCTCTCTTTAATGTAGAATTCTGCATTGTTACATTTCTTAAATTTAGCTGCACGGGGGTTGAAGTGTAAATTTTACTGACCCAGAGATCCAAATTCCCTGCAGAGACATAGAGTGAAATCATAACATTCTGCTACCTGCAGCCACCACTAAGGGGAGCTCCGGAGCTTGCACAGTATACAGTGTGCTCCTGAGCTTCCCCTCGTGGTGACTGCAGCAGCTACAATTAACACTATGACTAAACAGGGGATTTGGAGCTCTGTATCAGGAAAATAAGGTTTTGATAAACATAAGAATATATTAAAAAGCACAGAATTTTGAAATAGTGTTAAAGGTGGAGATTCACCTAAAAATCCAATTTGCTGCAGCCGAGCTGTTGTGGTCAGGGTATGCTAGGAGTTGTAGTCTTCACAAAACTGGAGAGCCACAGGTTGGAGATGACTCCCTAAGGGTGGGTTCACATTCCGTTTTTCCCATCCGTTTAACGTATACAAAAAACTTATGAGTTAAACGGAGTTCCATTGTAAAAAATAAATAAAAAGTATACTTTTTTTTACCAGTGCTGCATTTTTGTATCCTTTGTTTCTATCGTATACATCAAACAGAGGCATAAAACGTGATGTGAACCCGGCCTTAAAGAGGACCTGTAATCTCTCCTGACGTGTCTGTTTCAGTAACTACTTGCATTTCCCATGCAATAACGATTCTGAAGTATCTGTTCTTATGACTTGATGTTGTGTTGTTCCTCTCTTATTCCAGACTATAAGACACACCTAGGACCTAAAAAAAAAAAAATCCATCAAACCACAGAGCAGACCCCCCCATTCTTCATCAGACCCTTATCAGACCCTCAATCCTCATCAAACCCTTAAATCAGACCCCAAAATCAGCCCCCCAAGCTCCATCAGCCTCAGCCAGACCCCTCAACCTCTATCAGCCTCAGATCAGACCCCCCAGCCTCCATTAGCCTCAGATCAGACCCCCCAGCCTCCATTAGCCTCAGATCAGACCCCCCAGCCTCCATTAGCCGTAGATCAGCCTCCCATCAGACCCCTCCAGACTCAGATCAGACACCAAATCAGCCTCAGATCTGAACAACCCCCCAGCCCCAATCAGCCTCAGGTGGGACCCCACAGCCCCATCAGCCTCAGATAAGACCCCCAATCAGACCCTATCAGCCTCAGATCAGACCCCCAGCCCACTCAGCCTCAGATCAGACCCCCCCCCCAGCCTCCATTAGCCTCAGATTAGCCTCCCATCAGACCCCTCCAGCCTCAGAACAGACCCCCCCAGCCTCCATTAGCCTCAGATTAGCCCCCAGAACCCATCAGACTCAGATCAGACACCAAATCAGCCTCAGATCTGAACAACCCCCAGCCCCAATCAGCCTCAGGTGGACCCCACAGCCCCCATCAGCCTCAGATCAGCCCCCATCAGACCTTCAGCCCCACTCAGCCTCAGATCAGACCCACCAGCCCACTAAGCCTCAGATAAGACCCCCCAGCCCCATCAGCCTCAGATCAGACCCACCAGCCCACTTAGCCTCAGACAAGACCCCCCAGCCCCCATCAGACTCAGATCAGACCCTATCAGCCTCTGATATAACACCCCAGCCCCACTCAGCCTTAGATGATTCCAAATCAGACCCCCGGCCCCCATCAGACTCAGATCAGACCCTATAACAGTGATGGCGAACCTATGGCACAGGTGACAGAGGCGGCACTCAGAGCCCTCTCCGTGGGCACCCGCGCCTTGGAAAAAGTCTATGGCGTACCAATATGCTTTTGACTTTTCCTGCCCTTCATCAGCACAGGACGCACTATGAACAGCACAGGCAGCACACTGAATGTAGGCTATTAAGCTATTATAGCTATATGATAAAGTACATGAAAGATATACTATATTGGTATTCAGGTTAAATTGCTTTGTTGGCACTTTGCGATAAATAAGTGGGTATTTGGTTGCAGTTTGGGCACTCGGTCTCTAAAAGGTTCACCATCACTGCCCTATAAGCATCTGATATAACCCCCCCCAGCCCAACATAATTCCAGATCAGAACCCCCAGCCCCCATCAGACTCAGACCCTCATTAAGACCCTATGAGCTTCTGATCGGACCCCCCCAGCCCCCATCAGAAGTTTCAAAAACAAAAAAAACATTAAACTTACCTTGCTTGCTCCGGACAGCGCCACATATACAGGACTCACCGTTCCATCGCTTCTTCCAGGTCCCACTGTGTACTGTAACCTGACCCGTCTACGTGCACTACATCCTGCGACTGTGAACGGCCAGGACACCACAGCAGGACCCAGAAAAAGAGCAGGAAAGGTGAGTACAGCCAGCGATAGCTACCCTCACCTCCCTGTGCCTCCCGCATGCCAATGACCTGCTTCTATAATGGAAGCGGTCATTAGCATTCAGGTACCATAAGGCGCACCGCCACCTTTTCCCATTTTTGGAGGAAAAAAGTTGCGTCTTATAGTCTGAAAAATACAGCAGTTTGGGGGGTGTCCTTGCACAGTCTGACAATGGCAGCACTGATTGGAAAGTGTCAGACTGAGCAGGGACACACCCCAAACTGGTAAACATCCATCTGGACCTTAATTGTAATCTGCTAGTCATTTATTCATAACTTCCAGGAGTAATATTAGGAACGGCACAACATAGATTCATAACAATAGATGCTCCAGAATTGTTATTACATAGGGATTGCAAGTAGTTACTAAAACTGACATGTCAGGAGAGGGGACGGGTCCTCTTTAAGGTGTCCAGCTGGACGTAATGTATTGTGGGAAAATACTGACCTTACAAACTTCCTTGTAGTGATCCAGGTGGCAGCCCATGAGAAAGGACGTGGGCGCCATGATGAAATCCAGCATGTGGTGCGAGAGTATGGGCACAAAAGTGTGCTGCCACTTGATAGGGTGAAGATAGACCATGAAACACTCAGCGAGGAGGGTTAACAGGGCGAAATCTGAAGAGAAGAAGACAATTCTCTGCTCGGTCAGGATACAGGCCATGATCTGAGGAGAGACAGTACATGACGTGAGGTAAGTCCTTGTCATACAATATTAGGGGAGGGGGGTGTACTAAAGGCTGTATGTTAACTGTTGTACAAAAGACGCACATTCTTGCACAAGTAACATAAGTGATGTCGCCAACCGGGTCTGGGGTCCTCCAGCCACCACATGGTCTCTATGGTATATACGCTCTTTCCAATGGACCCCAAGGCCTCTCTCAATTTACAAATGATGTACGTTTTTGATTGGTGTAAAAAAAGTTGCAAAGTTTTGCAAAGGTGCAATTTATTTTTATTTTTTAAAGGGAGCAGTACTTAGCGTGATAGGGCAATCAAAGTCAGGCAAAGATGTGTTATATTATTGGGGGTGTCCACCTCTTAATAAATCAGGAGCATCTTACCTGTAATGGACTCTTGACCCCCAGTCTTCATAAATCTGCCCCTCTGTCTCTGGATATCGGACCCTGGGGCATAAAACAGCTGCACATCTGGGTCTAAATGACTTAACTGCAGGAAATCAAGCACTACCTACTAGATACAACCGTACGGATCATGTATCTAGTAGGTAGTCCTTCACTCCAGAACCAGAGTTGTCCGCCCCGCTGGTGCCACTTACCTGCAACACCTGTTTTGGGCTGAAGCAGAGAAATGGCAGGTGAAGATCCAAGTCAATTACTGGGCTTTCGAGATCTTCTCTTGATGGAAAAACAATCTGCAGAGGTTTCATGCTGAACACCTACGGGGAAACCATGGGAGAAAGCAGACACAAATAATGTAGCTTGTGGTGTGACTAGAGTACAAGATAAATCAGTAGTTACTGAGTCAACGAGTACCATGATGCTACCTTTAATGGAAGATTCTCCAGGAAGGTACGTAGGATGCCTAATGTGTCACCTCCCCCCCTTCCAAAATAAAATAAAAATACAGATGCCCTGTGCTCACGGATATCCATATACACCCCCTCATTAATCCAATCAGACATCGTAGTCGGTCATTACCAGATGCAGAGGTCCAGGTGGAGGACATGGAATCAGAGCCAACTTTGCTGCAAACTCCTTAATACGTTCATCAAGAATGACATTCCTGATGGACTTCAGTTGTGGAAGAAGGCTGAAAATGGTGACAGAGAAGAAAAAATGATAATGATCAATGACATGGTTTGTTCCATCATCTGACTGCTGCCGATCCAGCAGCTAAAAACTTCCAACAATCCGCTGCTGGCAGCCACACCTTTATCCAACAGTGGCCACTGCAGGAGACATGTGGTACTGCATGACACCCATGTGATACAAGGTTGACGTTTATCCTCCAGAGCGTGAGATGACCTTTGCAGTATCCTTCTGCTTTGGCTAATAGGGAGCCTAATAGAAGGGGTTTGAGCAGGAGATTTGCCCCTTTAGCGCCCATCTGCCCTGATTGGGTAAATGGAAAGGGTCATTCATCACATGTGGCCCCACTAGACTACTTACTGAGCTACCTATGCCAGCAGCAATGGGTCCTCCCACAATGTTGCAGAATAAACTTGGCGTTGTGTTGGGCCCCATGGTGGTTCCCTTTTCAAAGCACAGAATAGTAATATTTAGAGCACGTAGTTTAAAAGGCTTCAAAATACTAAAGGCTTTATTTAAAGGGGTTGTCTCATCAAGGACAATGGGGGCATATCGCTAGGAGTCCCATCGAGAACAGAGCCCCACAAGTGAAGGAGGGCGCACTGCGCATGCGCAGCCGCCCTCCATTCATTTTCTATGGGGCCGGCGAGGCTATTTTTGTCAGTCCCATTGAAATGAATGGGAGCGGGGGTCACGCATGTGCGGTACGCTCCCATTTACTTCTATGGGGAGCCGGTATGGTGGTGGCTGGACCCCTTCTTGCGCACCTATGAGACTATGGGGCATATCCTAGCGATATGCCCTCATTGTCCATGACGAGACAACCCCTTTAACATTGTGGCATCCCATACTGTGCGTATGGGCAAGATGAGGAGAGTTCAAACCCAACAGATACTTGATATCATTACATGTAAACCTTGTATTGCAACTGAATTGAACACCGCGGGCTCCCTCTCTTACCATGAGAGACAGTCCTTTAGAGCGTTGTAGTAAGGATATCTGGATATGACGCAAATGGCAAAAGGTACATAAGCCTCATATGTCTTGTTGCTTCCTATGGAGGAGTCCCAGTAAGCCTGCCCGCCGGACAGTCCCAGTGCATCCTGGAGAGACAGAGACTTCTATGTGCATAAGAAGAGCAATGAAGAAATAAAGATACAAGTCTAAACAAGGACGGCGTTGCTCCGGTTCACCGAGGACGGAAGCCATAATTATCTTGTCTAATGAATGGATCCTACAGCTATAAAAAGCACAGTAATCACAGGGTGCACAGTACAGAGAACTGCTCTACTACAATGGTCATACCTGAACAGATCGGGAGAACTGAGCAACAACCCCATATGTCCTGATCCCCAGAACATCTGTAAAGATAAGGAAATGGAAATGCTCCTCTGTGGGCTCTAAGGTCACTTGCAGCCCCCCTGTAAAGATAGAGAATAAGAAATGATACATTAGATAAATACAATTCAATAAATGTAACATCCTCTAGTCACAGCCAAAGCTGCATTCAAAATTCCCCAGGATTCGTATGAGCTCATTGGAGGACCCCATGTTTCTCTACTGCTTCTTTATATATATATATATCTGTGGCCCCAGCACCTGGAACCTAGTACCTATACCTAGTAGCCAATATTATATTTAGTAGCCCGGTCACCAGTGCGTGTGTATGGAGTGGTTAAGGCCCCTAGTCTGCCCAGTATAGAGCACTGGAAAAGTCTGTTTCTTGTTTTATGTACGTAACATTATACCATGAAAAAGTTTGTCAATTTCCTAATATACTTTATTGTTACAATTTTTCATCATCTCTGCTGGCAGTCACTGAATAGTCACAAGGTTTGCATTCTGATGCTGAAAAGCTGTCCTGAACTAATACTTATCATGCAGAGCACCACTGTTTGTCGTTATTTTTCTCGTGCTTCCAAGGGTCTCTTGGACTTTATACACACTTAGCAGTGTCGGCTGCGTTTTTCTTGATGGACTTTGTAATACTTATCATGGCTGAGGGTTTGCTACAATTGTATCCAATGCAGACAATGCTCTGTCTGTGAGACATGTATGCAAACTCCATTTTGCCTGCATAGACACATCGTGTGCCGCCTACGTATTGCCCACATTGGATACAACTGTAGCAAACCCCTCAGCTGTGATAAGTATTCACATAGAAAGGTAATAACGTATATAGGAGGATGCGTGTGCACCTGGGAAGCAGAGCTGGGGCAATCCAATGAGGTCGATGTCTTTGGGGACGCTGATCTCCTTCGGTGGTGGTCTCTCTATGATCCACGTTGTTACCGCTCCCAGACTCTACCTTGGGCCTCTCCTTCTTCTTCCGGAACGATCGCCTCCTCGCCACTCTTTGGTACGAGCTCTGAACTGCGGACGAGCTCTGCGCTTCCTCTTTCGGTACAAAAGGAGGGACGAATACAGAGGTGATCTCTGGTTCAAGTACCTGGAGGCTTCGGATACCTTTCTGGGCAACCTGAGAGCAACAGGAAAAAAACAAGGAACACACCGGTTACAAAATATTTATGTGCAGATCTAAGGAAATTCTTCACCCACTTCCTCTAATTTTATTGTGTAATACTTGAACCCTGGTCAACTAGAAAATCAATCTTCTATCCAGCTTCTCAAGGTTCTCTTGCAGACCGCAGCAGGTTTTTCATCTTCTGTGAATTGTGTTCTTCTGGTTCACAAACCTTCCAGCTTGGGTCACTCCTCCACACAGAATGATGCTGGCATCACTAGCTCTCTGGTTCTTAAAAGGGTTTTTCCAGTAAGAAAAATATCGTTGATGGTGAGCATTTCTTGAGACAGAACCAGGAAGTAGACATCCGGCTGAAACCCCACTTTAAGCCAGACATAAGTCAGAAGGTCCAGGAAAATATAAAAGCAGGAAGAAAACCTGCTGCTGTCTGCAAGAGAACTGCACCTCAAGAGATCCGTTTCCTAGGAAGCAGCCCTCACCATGGATGACTTTGTAGAAGACCTGATCAAGGCCAGACATAAGACATACTATAATGTGCCTGTAGCGGTGCACAGCCTTTTCGGGTTGGGGGCCACATTAGAATGATATTGAGGGCCGCGGGTTGTGAATCCCTGCTGTAGGGGATCCTTTGCATACCTTTTAATGTGATTTTCGGGACCCAAGGGCAAAGACGATTTTATTGTAATTCCTTTTTTATATAAAGCAATAAAATATATTCAAATTCTAGATTTTTATGGACAAAAATGTAAAATTGCAGGTACTTTTCTCGACATATACAGTTTATTTGACCTGTGAACCCGATGACCAAGCATTCAGTATATATCAATGGGGTATGGATGGGCGCTGCCTATTGTCAGCTCCACTATAATTAGCTGCAATGTCTGTTGAGTCTGAAGTAGTCTTACATCCAAGTACTGTCCAATCAGTGGATGAAGCTCTGTCCCTGCACATGCTTTACACTGCAGCTTTGCTCCATTAGAACTCAGCTATGATCAGGGACTTCACAATTTTAAACTGCACTGTGTATTTCAGAGCGAGGTTGTGGAAATCTACCTGCAATCCATCACTGGATTAGGCTTGTTGCACTGTCCCTCCTCCCTCATGCTTTACACTGCAGCAGGAATTCCACGCAGACATATTTATATTCTCATGATTTACCCACCAGTAAGAAACTGAAGATTGCTGAAGCGCATGAGACACAAAAATGGTAACAGGGGGGTAGCCTAGAGATATTTAAAGCGACAGCTCATCTAGGTTTAAGGGGTTACAGTCGGGTGCAGGAAGCCACCGCAGATGGGCCCCACATGATAACGGATTTACACCAGCATCTCAGGAAGGCACGACTGTGGCGCCACTAGTCCCGCATGTGTGAGACAAACATATATGTCCTCCCTCGTGGTCATAAGTAGCATATAAGGGTATCATTCTGCAAATATCCGATCCAAGCCTTTACAGTGCATCTCTACCTAAAAACCAGTCCCCGAGTCGTCTCCTTGTGAATGTACCAGTCATTTATAACCTACGGCAGCCAGTACAGCGGCCACGTGGGGAGGTCACCCAGCTTTTCACATAAGAGCCATGAACAAGGCAGAGTCACATTCCCCTTGTTCGCTCTCTGTTACTGCTTAGGCGTGTCTGAGTGTCAGTCTTCACTGCTGTTCTGGCATTCTATTCATGAACGAGAAAGCTCAGGATGAATGTGTTACAGACAGAACAGACAGAAGAGTGTGAGAGAAGACACAAAAACGGGAATATGCAGGGTTGGATGGACATGATATATAATATAAACGCTGCGGTGATCGTCTGATTGAAGAATAGAGGAGAATAAAGGGTAAAGCAGGTGATTTCTTAGAGGAGAGAAGCAGGAACCGGCGCGGTTATGTAAGGTGTGTCCTGACTAATGATCCTTACAAAGGAAGAAAACCACTGGTGCACAGCCGAGTGCACTAGTTAAAGGGGTATTCCAGTAATAAGTTATCCCCCGTCCACAGAATAAGAGCTGTAAGATTGTGGTGGTCTGACCGCCGGGACCCTCAGCAATTACAAGAAGAGGAGTCCTGTGCCCGCTCCATATGAATGGTGCAGCGATCGAGCAGGTGCACTGCTTCCCCATCCTCCTCGACGACTTCAGTCCCGTAGAGTCTGCCCACCGCAGGACACAGGACTCCGGTTCTCGCGGCTGGACCCCTACCGATCTAACAGCCATCCATAGAGATAGGGGAGAAGCTGTAAACCAAACGCCCCTTTAAAAGGGATGTCCCATTAGACCAACGCTTGTCCCTATGCCCTACACCAGGGCACAAGGACGTCATTCATATACAAGCCATGGATCACCCTCTATCATTCATGTATTATATGCATGACCTTTAACCTGAATGGACGCCATATAATACTTTTCCCTACAGCGATCCCAGATTTTGGGCTGGGGGGCTGTCGCCTATGATCAGTCACAGCACCACGCTTCTATCCTTAGGACAGTAGTGACAGCTATGACGGATCTGTTTCCGAATGGATCCCAACTAAACCAGGAAGATCACGTTTGACTTTCTACATTCTTACAATAAAAATAAAAAAAAGGCCGGAAACCCCTGCTGGAAAGAGAAAACGTAAATGTGAACACAGCCTTAACTGAGCAGAAGTATGGAAAGGAGACAAACTGGAGTGTGACTGCACGTGTTTGTTTGTAGTCTGTCACCATGGAAACACATAGCTCTGCAGAGGGACCGCCTCCGGTAATACAGTAACAGCCAAGTATTAGAAAATCTCATGTGCACTTAGCTTTTTTCTTCTTTACACTTTGCTTCTTTCCTACTGTGCGTTTTTTAAATCCACAGCATGTCAATAGTGCGATTCTAGTGCGGATTTCGCCCCTTTTCAATGGTGGAAAAATCCCATCAAAACCGCACCAAAAAACGCAAGTTACGCATGCAGTTTTTGGTGCAGAAACTCAAAGAAACCTGCACGGAATTCTGTGCGGATTTTCTGCAAGGCAGCCGGCGTCCGTGTGCAGGTAGCCTAGGCTCCAGAATAAAGGCGTCTTCTAGGTACAAAGACCAGCAATGGCTGAACAGAATGGAGCGGTGATGCCCTTTACCAGCAGCAGACTGACGCTAGGTATGTTGTATAAACCCACATGCAGCTCTGCTCACCTTACACAGAAGTGCCCAGCCTGCCAGCGGCGTCAGCGTTCACCTGCCTTTACCTGGAGCCGACAGGTGAGAGCAGAAAGGACGAATTTGCATAAAATAATGAATTACCTTATTGTTTAAAGGATGTGGCCCGATACGGCGCGAGGCTCCTTGGTGCCGCTTACTCTCTAACATAAATCCTTTCATATCCTCACACTTAGGGCTCATGCCCACGACCGTAGGAATTTTGCGGTCCGCAAAAAAACGGATCCGCAAAGAATACGGATGACGTCCGTGTGCATTCCTTATTTTGCAGAACGGAACAGCCGGCCCCTAATAGAACAGTTCTATCCTGGTCCGTAATGCGGACAATAATAGGACATGTTCTATTTTTTGCGGAATGGAATGCACACGAAGGAAAATACGTTTGTGTGCATGAGCCCTTAGCAAGATCTTGGATGGCTGTCAGTGAATGAATCTTTCCCTGGCCTTCAGCATGTCCTGATTACACAGATATCTGAGCAGGATAGGTTTCCTGCCTCTGAATCTTTCCATCCACTGACTGCAAGCAGTTACTGAACATACAGTACAAGCAACAAATCTGTCCCGTCCTGATGTCTATAACCTAGGAGTCAGGTCTGGGAAAGCTGAACGGCTATCAACATGGCCGCCGCCAGTACAATGGCCCCATCACCCGGATCTCCCACAATTTCTTAGTCTCACAGTTTTAGGCCGATACCGTCTAACAGGAAATACAAAGTACAAATATCAGCGAGGGGTAATGAAGAATGAAGTCTAAACCGGATCGGCAGGCTACGCAAAGGATCCTGTGAGCTTCATTGTGCAAGCGACCGGCAGTGTTGTCATAGTCCCACGACGTGCGCTCTGCACTCATCTCAGCCAGAACATTATATCCCTCAGGGCTCATGCACACCAATGTATTTTTTGTCAGTGTCCGCTCTGTTTTGTTTTTTAGGCCCGTATGCAGAACCATTCACTTCAATGGAGCGTCTAAAAAAAAAACAACAACGAAAATTACTCCATGTGCATTACGTGTCCGTATGTCAGTTCCGCTAAAAAATAAATCTGTCCTATTATTGTCCGCATTACGGAAAAGGATAGGTCTCTTCTATTATTCTATTCTATTACGCATTTAGCGAAACGCACATCTGTTTGCAGATTCACAACTTGCGGTTCACAAAACAACAACGGTCGCGTGAATGAGCCCCAATATTGTGCAGGTCCTCCACCAGCCGCCAATGCTCCTCGGATCCATCGAGGCATGGACTCCACCAGACCTCTGAAGGTGTCCGGCGTTACCAACAGCCGGGAGCTGCGACCCCCACTGATCGCTTCCATTTCAGCACCA
This sequence comes from Bufo gargarizans, assembly GCF_014858855.1. NCBI lineage: Eukaryota > Metazoa > Chordata > Amphibia > Anura > Bufonidae > Bufo > Bufo gargarizans. Next base: position 15,177,735 of record NC_058084.1, on the reverse strand, counting down.
CTAGGAGTGTTGTGCCCACACACTGGGACTGCAACCATTAAGCTTAGTGCCCACACACTGGGACTGCAACCATTAAGCTTAGTGCCCACACACTGGGACTGCAACCATTAAGCTTAGTGCCCACACACTGGGACTGCAACCATTAAGCTTAGTGCCCACTGTGTCTGTAACCACCAAGCTTATGTGCCTTCTGTAATTGTTATGCAATTGGGCCCCCTATAAAGCATCTCATTTAAAAGTGTACTCGCCTCCGCCCGCATTTATGCCCAGTGATAACTAGGTGCCAAAATTGGTGTTCTCTACACCTTGCAGAAATTAAAAGGGGTGCAGCTTTTTTATTAAGTGATTGCCTATCCCCAGCATAGGCCACTATTAGCTGATCGGTGGGAGTCTGACACCCCGCACCCCCCCGGCGATCAGCTTCCGGAACCAGACAGCTCTGTCAGTAATGGACGGAGGTCATCACTGCAGTACTGCTCCCTGCACTGGGATCGGGCGTGACGGCACCATATAATGCAGTGTGCGGCGGTATAATACGTATAGAAGTCGGGGAGCGCAATAATCTCACGCAACCTGAGGCGAGCATGGTTAAACCGTTTCCGAATGAATCATTCAATCAGATGACATAGAGTGGGTCATTTTTTCTTTTTGTTCGCAGGGTTCCTTAAAGAGGACCTGTTACCTCTCTTGACATGTATGTTTTAGTAACTACAATGAAGATCCAGCTGGGTGTAACCAGTTGGGGATGTGTCCCTGCGTAGTTCAACGCTATCCAACCAGAGACACATCCTTGACTGGTAACACCCATCTGGACCTTCAATGCAAATTGCTGGAAATTCATTCAGAAACTTCTAGCAGGAATAATACAGGAATGGCACATCATAGAGGTATATGAATACACACTCTAGAATTGATGCAAGTAGTTACTAATACAGACAAGTCAGAAGGGGTGTGAGGTCCTCTTTAAAAGTGTCAGATGAAAATTGGGGCCATTTTGAGACACAAGAGGATCTATGGCAAATGGGGGCCTATCCCTTACACCGAAACGTACATGCAAAACTGACCACCGATGGGTCTGCACCTCCCATTGTCACTTTTTCAAAAATGGCTGTAAACAGAAAAAGTCAAATACTCTATATAAAAACAGTATAACTACCGAACTGTGGCCATCGCTGACTCTATTCCTCATAGGAATGAATAACTAGCATGTAAAACGCGTGGTACATCCTTTTATGTCATGTGATCAACACTGAGCTGCACACATACAGGACATGTTGGAAATACTTGGAAACCCCTCCGGAGAGTAGAACAGGTTTACAGAAGCCGTGTGTGTATTCAGTGAGCGCTATTTGTTTAGTAGGCACGTCTTGTAATACAGTATAGTGGGGAGGGGGTTAGCGTGGCAGTATACTGTCGGCAGGAGGGCACTAAGAGAGACAAGATAGGTACAGGGAACACACCTGGTGTTGGGTGAAGTTTGCCTGTACAGGTAGTTTACAATGAAGACCTATGGACTGCTACTTATATATGGGGGTATTCTCCTACGCGTTTTGAGCCTCTTTACTTCCCAGCTACAGCCTGTTAGCTATAACAAACAGAACCAGAGACAGACGATTGTCTAGACTGGATACATTTGTATCAAAACCTTCAGGCCATAGGCCACGTGTCCTGTACAGCGCCATGCAGCGTCCCTTGGGGTACCTGTAGCCACCTTGTGTGGTGCCATATGGTCAGGGATGCACCTAGCCTTTCTGCTGCCTGAGGCGAAAACTGAAATGGCGCCCCCCCCCCCTTCCCAATGCAAATTTCTTAATCTAACCCCTTCCCTTCAGTCCATTGCCCTTCGGCTGCCCCCCTCTTGCACCTACCTGGTGCTGCCTGAGGCGATCGCCTCACCTGGCCTCATTGGTGGTGCACCCCTGCATATGGTACCTCTGCGAAGCACTGTACTCTCCCCAATAAGCAATAGCTCCGTAACATGGGGGAAACTACAGCACGTCACAAATTCCACTGCTAGGAGGATGACAGAAGGTCGACAAACCTATAGTTCTGTAACCTAACTGTTATCTGTCACGGACGTACCGAGACATACGGACGTCCCAGAGACAGTGAGTGGCAGGAGGTCTTTGAGACTGGCAACACATGGTTTGATTGGACATGTTTACCTTCTGGATCAATATGCGTCTGTGTTGTTTCTGATACTGGCCACATCTCTAACCTCCAGGTGTTGCTATTGTGGTCATTTAACTGTCCCTATTTATAGTTGTCTCTCCCACAATGCTGTGCAGGTTTATAGCTTCAGTTGGACCTGTGAATACCTGGTGTTTGGATCTCAGCTCGGAGTTCCTAGTGCTGCCACAGCTTCTTGGAAGTTAAGTGTTTTCTTTCCCTTTTGTACTTTATTTTGTCTTTTCTGTGTGTTGCATTTCCTTTGCGTTTTGTATTAGGCCTCAGGGAGACTCCTGTTCATCCTTCCTTTCGGAGGAACAGGTTGTCTCAATCCTGTCATTAGTACCAGGGTCCTTTAGGGCTAGATAGGACTCTAGGTATTCCTGTGTATGAACTCACCTACCTTTGGGGTCTGTTCATACTGGTAGTCAGTCAGGGCTTTGGTTAGGGTTTTTCCTAGGAGGTGTCCATCTTCCTTCCCTAGTTTTCAGGCCTTATTTATTTTCCCCTTTTCCTCCTATGTTTAGTGTGGGGTTTCCCTGCCACATTAGAGCGGAGTGACATTATCCTGACGAGCCATGAGCAGTGCCCCACCTCCAGCAGCCAAAAAGGTTAAAAAAGCAGAGCAGGAACATAAAGAACAAAAACTGCACAAGTTAAACGACAAGGCTACAAAAAGAAAACAAAAAAAGTGACACCTCAGCAGCGCACTTGGAATGTGGCCAGATAGGTTGTCACTTTCCTCTAGATTTACACAAGGATGCTGAATACACAGGCAGCCGCAGAGAAAGGCTGAGGAGTAGTCACATATGAACGCTGTCATAATAGATTACAGGGGCTTTCTAGGATGGCCATCAATACCATATTGGCAGGGGTCCGACACCCTGCACCCCCAACAGTCAGATGTTTAGCTGTAGCCCCGCTGCGGGAGGTCGACACTGAAACTACACAGCTCCACCCACTGTGTAGTGGACAGAGCTGGTTACTGCAGCACTGCCCCCATGGAAGTCACCGGGAACAGTGCTGCAGTAACCAGCATCATCCGCTACACAGTGGATGGAGCCGCAGAGCTCTGATGCCGACTCCCACCACCAGAGCAAATGCAGAACAGCTGCTCAGCGGGAATGTGAACAACCCGTCAAATTCATATTCCTGTACATAGCAAGCAGTATTATAGTAGTTATATTCTTGTACATAGGAGCAGTATTATAGTAGTTATATTCCTGTACATAGGAGGCAGTATTATAGTAGTTACATTCCTGTACATAGGAGGCAGTATTATAGTAGCTATATTCTTGTGCATAGGAGGCAGTATTATAGTAGTTATATCCTTGTACATAGGAGCAGTATTATAGTAGTTATATTCTTGTACATAGGAGGCAGTATTATAGTAGTTATATTCTTGTACATAGAAGCAGTATTATAGTAGTTATATTCTTGTACATAGGAGCAGTATTATAGTAGTTATATTCTTGTACATAGGAGCAGTATTATAGTAGTTATATTCTTGTACATAGGAGCAGTATTATAGTAGTTATATTCTTGTACATAGGAGCAGTATTATAGTAGTTATATTCTTGTACATAGGAGGCAGTATTATAGTAGTTATATTCTTGTACATATGGGGCAGTATTATAGCAGTTGTATTCTTGTACATAGGAGGCAGTATTATAGCAGTTATATTCTTGTACATAGGAGGCATGTCATGGTCTTACCTTCTTGCTGTCCTCCTTCGTTTGACATGTGCTGGCGGCCATCTTGGTTTCTGGGTTTCTTGTAGCCTCCCACCCTGCGGCTTCTCCTTCCCACTGGGAGGAGCTGGATGCCTAGCTCATATATATGAGAGGTCTGTGGCTTCAGTTCCCTGCTTGGTCCTCCTGTGTTCACATGCTTCTAAGACTGCTGCTGCTTCTGGTTCCTGATCCTGGCTTCGTCTGACTACCCTTCTGGTTCCTGATCCTGGCTTCGTCTGACTACCCTTCTGGTTCCTGATCCTGGCTTCGTCTGACTACCCTGCTGGTTCCTGATCCAGGCCTCGTCTGACTACCCTGCTGGTTCCTGATCCAGGCTTCGTCTGACTACCCTTCTGGTTTCCGACTTCTGGCTTCGCAAGACCCTGCTTCAGTTTAGCCATCCGCTTGGACTTTTGCCTTACGGCTTGACTTTCAATAAAGCCTTCTTATTTCCACTCTCTTGTTGTACGTCTGGTTCATGGTTCCTTGACATTAGGACCAAGCCATGAATTCTGACGGTACAGGGCCATCCTCGCTACCTACGCTGGTTGCCAGACTTGATCAGCAGGATCACCTGTTGGGTCGGTTCGCTGTGGCGTTGCAAACCCTGCTTGAACGCACGGCTCATTTAGCTTCCGTTGCCGATGGGTCGGTTGTCGCTCCTGGGCCCGCTCCTACTGCCGCTCCGGTTGTTGCGCCAGAGTCTACCCCGACACCTGTTGCTGCGCCTGCGGTGTTTCGGGGTATGACCGGTTCTGCCCCCCTTCCACAGCGCTTTGGGGGAGAGCCAACTCAGTGCCGAGGTTTCCTTAACCAGGTGGGCATTTATTTCGAGTTGCTGCCACATGCCTTTCCTACTGAGAGATCAAAGGTGGGCTTCTTGATCTCGCTGCTCTCGGACAAGGCCTTGGCCTGGGCCAGCCCTTTATGGGAGAACAACAATCCGGTGGTTGCCGAGTTTTCCGGTTTTGTTGCTTCTCTTCGGAAGGTATTCGATGTGCCGGCTCGTGCTGCCTCTGCTGCGAAGCTCCTTATGTCCATCAGACAGGGTTCACGATCCATAGCTGAATACGCCATTGAGTTTCGTACCCTGGCAGCAGAGGTGGGCTGGAATAATGAGGCTTTGGTCGCTGCTTTCTCTCATGGTCTCTCGGATGCCTTGAAGGATGAGGTTGCAGCTAAGGACCTACCAGTGGAGCTCGAGTCCCTTATTTCTTTCCTGATTTTGATTGACACCAGACTCAGGGAGAGACCTTCCTTTAAGGAGAGCCTGCGGAGGTCTTCTAACAGATTGGCGCCTACGTTTGCTGTCCCACCCGTGCCTCCCTCTCCTCCCACGCCTCCTGGGGATGACTTGTCTGGGGGTGAACCCATGCAGCTGGGGTTTGCTCGCCTGTCCGAGGGGGAGAGGGTACTCCGGAGACGCGAGGGCCGATGCATGTACTGTGGTCTCGGTGGGCATTTTCGGTTGGCATGCCCGAACCGTCCGGGAAACGCTCGCACCTGAGATCCTGTCGGGGGCAGATCTTGGGTGGAGTCTCCTCGTCCCCGGTTTCCCGTGTTGACAAACCACTGATCACTGTTGTCCTCTCCTGGGTCAGGGGCTCGCTGACGACCCAGGCGTTGGTGGACTCTGGTGCTGGTGGTTTGTTTATTGATAGTGTGTTCGCTGCCGCCAATTCCATTCCTCTGCAGCCTCGAGGTTCCCCACTGGCTCTTGAGGCGATAGACGGCAGACCCCTTCTGCCGCCACACGTGACTCAGGAGACCCTTCCAGTGGGGATGGCCATTGGTGCCGTTCACAGAGAGTCGGTCTGTCTCCAGGTTATTTCGTCTCCACACTACTCGGTGGTCTTGGGGTACCCCTGGCTCCAGAAGCATAATCCGACTTTCGATTGGAGATCGGCCGAGATCCTCTCGTGGTCACCGCAGTGTGGGGCTAGTTGCATCCATGGGCCTGTCAAGTTGCTGTGTACTTCCTCGGACTCTCTGTTGCCTCCTGAATACGAGGAGTACCGGGAAGTATTCGATAAGGTGCGTGCGGTTGCCCTACCTCCGCACCGCCCATACGATTGTGCCATAGAGTTACAATCTGGTGCCGTTCCTCCTCGTGGCAAAGTCTATCCACTGTCGGTAGCGGAGAATGAGGCCATGGAGGAGTACGTGAGGGAGGCGCTTTCACGCGGACACATTCGCAAATCCTCGTCCCCGGCAGGGGCTGGATTTTTCTTTGTGAAAAAGAAGGGCGGTGAATTGAGGCCTTGCATCGACTACAGGGGTCTCAATCGCATCACGATCAAGAACGCTTACCCGATACCCTTGATTTCCGAGCTGTTCGATCGCCTCAAAGGGGCCACGGTCTTTACCAAACTCGACCTGAGGGCGGCATATAACCTGGTAAGGATCAAGGCGGGCGATGAGTGGAAGACCGCGTTTAACACCAGGACCGGTCATTATGAATCCTTGGTTATGCCCTTTGGGTTGTGCAATGCGCCCGCAGTCTTCCAGGAATTCATCAACGATGTTTTCCGTGACCTGTTGCAGCAGTGTGTGGTGGTCTATTTGGATGACATCTTGGTATATTCTGAATCCATGGAGGCCCACATTCTGGATGTCAGACGAGTGTTGCAACGCTTACGAGAGAACAAGCTGTTCGGTAAGCTTGAGAAATGCGAATTTCACCGATCCCAGGTAACCTTCTTAGGTTACATCATTTCCGCTGAGGGGTTCTCCATGGATCCTGAGAAGGTTTCGGCTGTCTTACAGTGGCCCCAGCCCAGTGGGCTTCGTGCCCTGCAGCGCTTTTTGGGCTTCGCCAATTATTATCGGAAGTTCATCAGGGACTTTTCCATGCTAGCCAAGCCTCTCACGGATCTGACCAGGAAGGGCAGTAATCCCCAGGTCTGGCCGCTCGAGGCCATCCGAGCTTTTGAGGCTCTAAAGTCCGCCTTTGTGTCGGCTCCGATTCTGTCGCATCCCAACCCTGGGTTGCCTTTTGTCCTCGAGGTGGACGCGTCTGAGACGGGAGTAGGCGCCCTCCTGTCTCAGCGTAGCACACCAGAGGGTCCTCTGCTTCCTTGTGGGTTTTACTCCCGGAAACTGTCTTCCGCGGAGTGCAACTATCAGATTGGTGACAGGGAGTTATTGGCCATCGTGCAGGCCCTTAAAGAATGGAGGCACTTGCTCGAGGGCTCGGTGGTTCCGGTTCTCATCCTGACGGACCACAAGAATCTGACCTACCTCTCTGAGGCCAAGAGATTGACACCACGTCAGGCCAGATGGGCTCTGTTCTTGTCACGTTTTAATTACGTGGTCTCCTACCTACCCGGTTCCAAGAACATCAGAGCGGATGCCTTATCACGGCAGTACTCCGAGCTGTCCGGGGAGGAGTCGATTCCGACTTCGGTCATACCTCCGAATCAGATCCTGGCCGCTATTCGCACCAGCCTGACCTCTCCCCTGGGTGAGCAGATTTTGGCGGCTCAATCTGGTGCTCCCTCTGGGAGACCCAACGGCAGATGTTTTGTGCCTGAGGAGTTGCGCACTCGGTTGTTGCGAACCTACCATAACTCCAAGGCCGCGGGGCATCCTGGAAAGAATCAGCTGTCCTGGGCTGTTTCACGTCTGTTCTGGTGGCCTTCTCTACGTTCCGACATCGCCGCATATGTAGCGGCATGCTCCGTTTGTGCCCAGAGTAAGTCCCCTCGGCACCTTCCGTTGGGCCTTTTGCAACCCATAGCCACCGGGCAGCGTCCATGGTCACACCTGGGGATGGACTTCATTGTGGACCTCCCTGCATCCCGAGGCCATACGGTCATTCTCATGATTGTGGATCGGTTTTCCAAAATGTGCCACTGTGTTCCTCTCAAGAAGTTACCCTCTGCACAAGAGTTGGCCTCGATTTTTGCCAGGGAGGTCTTCCGGTTGCACGGTTTGCCCAAGGAGATTGTGTCGGATCGGGGGAGTCAGTTTGTGTCCAGGTTCTGGCGCGCCTTTTGCTCCCAGTTGGGGATTCATCTCTCTTTCTCCTCGGCCTACCACCCTCAGTCCAATGGGGCCGCAGAACGATCCAATCAGGCCTTGGAGCAATTCCTTCGTTGCTATGTCTCCGATCACCAAGACAATTGGGTTGACCTCCTGCCTTGGGCTGAGTTTGCCAGGAACACGGCGGTGAACTCTTCCTCTGGGACGTCTCCCTTCATGGCCAATTATGGGTTCCAACCTGCCGTGTTACCGGAGGTATTCTCTCCCCAGGATATTCCGGCTGTGGAGGATCACCTTTCCGTCCTACGTGCTTCTTGGGTACAGATCCAGAGGTCCCTTGAGGTCTCTGCGCAGCGCCAGAGACTCCAGGCTGATCGCAGACGAGCGCCCGCTCCTTCCTACCAGGTCGGAGACCGCGTATGGTTGTCCACCCGCAACCTCAACCTTCGAGTGCCCACTCCCAAGCTGGCGCCTCGCTTTGTTGGTCCCTTCCGAGTGCTTCGCAGGGTAAACCCGGTAGCCTATGCCCTCGCGCTTCCTCCTGGCATGCGGATCTCCAACGTGTTTCATGTCTCCCTGTTGAAGCCACTGGTGTGTAATCGTTTCACTTCCTCGGTTCCTCGGCCTCGTCCGGTCCAAGTGGGCAATCGTGAGGAGTATGAGGTGAGCAATATCCTGGACTCACGCCTGGTCCGCGGTCGGGTGCAGTTTTTGGTCCATTGGCGTGGTTATGGTCCAGAGGAGCGTTCCTGGGTTCCCTCCGCAGATGTCCATGCTCCTGCCTTGCTCCGAGCCTTCCACGCACGCTTCCCTCAGAAACCGTTCTTTACTCCGCGGAGGAGGGGCCCTTGAGGGGGAGGTACTGTCATGGTCTTACCTTCTTGCTGTCCTCCTTCGTTTGACATGTGCTGGCGGCCATCTTGGTTTCTGGGTTTCTTGTAGCCTCCCACCCTGCGGCTTCTCCTTCCCACTGGGAGGAGCTGGATGCCTAGCTCATATATATAGGAGGTCTGTGGCTTCAGTTCCCTGCTTGGTCCTCCTGTGTTCACATGCTTCTAAGACTGCTGCTGCTTCTGGTTCCTGATCCTGGCTTCGTCTGACTACCCTTCTGGTTCCTGATCCTGGCTTCGTCTGACTACCCTTCTGGTTCCTGATCCTGGCTTCGTCTGACTACCCTGCTGGTTCCTGATCCAGGCCTCGTCTGACTACCCTGCTGGTTCCTGATCCAGGCTTCGTCTGACTACCCTTCTGGTTTCCGACTTCTGGCTTCGCAAGACCCTGCTTCAGTTTAGCCATCCGCTTGGACTTTTGCCTTACGGCTTGACTTTCAATAAAGCCTTCTTATTTCCACTATCTCTTGTTGTACGTCTGGTTCATGGTTCCTTGACAAGGCAGTATTATAGTAGTTATATTCTTGTACCTAGGAGGTAGTATTATAGTAGTTATATTCTTGTACATATGGGGCAGTATTATAGTAGTTATATTCTTGTACATAGGAGGCAGTATTATAGCAGTTATATTCTTGTACATAGGAGCAGTATTATAGTAGTTATATTCTTGTACATAGGAGGCAGTATTATAGTAGTTATATTCTTGTACATAGGAGCAGTATTATAGTAGTTATATTCTTGTACATAGGAGCAGTATTATAGTAGTTATATTCTTGTACATAGGAGGCAGTATTATAGCAGTTATATTCTTGTACATAGGAGCAGTATTATAGTAGTTATATTCTTGTACATATGGGGCAGTATTATAGTATTTTCTTGTAATTAGAGAACCATATTATAGGAATTATTATGAGGCATGATGCAAAGGATATAAAAAAATGTGAGGGATTTAGTACAGTATTTTAAAGTGAAATTTAAGAAGGTTTACTTTAAATTGGACATTAACTCCTCCATGCACAATGTGTTCTATGTACTTTTCAGGGTGCTTTCTCAAATTCCAGTCAGAGTTGTAATAAATTGTTCCTTTTTTAAGGACTTAAAAGACAATTCTAGTCATTATTGTTTCTAAGTCGTGGATCTCCTGTGAAATCTCAGAATCAGCTCCTTCAAAGTGTGGACAAGACCCTTGTATCACTAGAATGATTGTCTACCTCTCACACCATCCATCCTCCTCCCCAAGTTTCCTGTTGTCAGCTGTCAAAACTAAAAAATAAACCACAGATTTTACAATCCATATTTTGTTCCTCTTTTGATTCTGCAGTTTAGAGGTTCTTGGTAATTCTCTCGCTGGCGACCAAGTAGTTAGTGAGATGAATTTGTAAATCTTTGTTCTGTCTTCTCTTTATAGGAGTAAACATTGTCCATGAATAGGCCGTGGGGCGAGCACTACAAGGACTTACTGTGCCCATTAATCACAGTCACACAGTGTTATTAACCCCCTCTGTGCTGTGATCTCTATAAACCTTCTCTCACAGAGGACAAAGCTGGAGAAGGAGAGGCTTAATAAGCCCTATACCTGGCGGTGGATCCACCGGAATTATGAAGAGGCGCCGGCCCCCTCATAACTTCGGCGGATGCACAGCTGATCCTAAATGTAAGACAGCTTCCTTGCTTTCTTACATTTAGACCATTTTCTACGCCTAAAACAGGAAAATGGTAAATGAGACGGTACTGCCTGCACGTCCCCTTTCCCGCCCGGCCCACTATTTTAGAGTGAAAAGTCACAGACTGTGGCGCAAAGGACCTTTGCACCTGCAATCTGCACCAGAAATACGCCTATATTAGCTGCCCTAGACCACCAGGGATGTTGGCATTAACCTTTTACTACCCTAGGCCACAAGGGATGTTGGCATTAACCTTTTACTGCCCTAGACCACAAGGGATGTTGGCATTAACCTTTTACTACTCTAGATCACCAGGGATGTTGGCATTAACCTTTTACTGCCCTAGACCACAAGGGATGTTGGCATTAACCTTTTACTGCCCTAGGCCACAAGGGATGTTGGCATTAACCTTTTACTACTCTAGATCACCAGAGATGTTGGCATTAAAGTGGTTTTCCAGTATTTAAATACTGAAGGCCTAACCTCAGGATAGGTCATAAGGCAGGTGGGGGTTCGACATCCCACATATGAGCTGTGTCAGGTTGGTGCTGGAAATTATTCAGTGCAGTGGCTGCGCCGAGATACTGCAGCCCAGCTCCCATTCAAATTACTGGGGGTGGGGTGTAGTACACTGGTCCTGGAAACGACACAATGGACACGCTTTCAGTCCACTGTATATTTGGTGGGAGTGCTGGGAGACCCCCACTGATCTGATGCTGATGACCTATAAGAATAGGTCGTCAATATCTAAGTACTGGAAAACCCCTTGATGCTTTCACTACCCTGGACCATTGGGATGCTGGCATTGGCTCCTTCACTGTCTAGAACCTCTGTGGAGGATGGCATTAACCACCAAGGATGTTTGCATTAAACACTTCACTAGTCCAGACCACTCGGGATATTGGCATTAGTTCTTTCACCACCGTACACAAAAGAGAAAGGGGGTTTCCCAAGACTAAGATATTACTGACTTGACCATAAGTCTGACCCCCAACGGATCAGCTGTTAGTGGCTGCTGCAGTTCCAGGAAGTAAACAATGTACAGGGCCGGAACATTGCAGCTCCATACACCAGGTAGTGGCCATTCTCGGGTACTGCAGCTGATGCTCCTGTTCAAGTGAAAGGGAGCTGAGCTGCAGTTTCCAAAGACCGCGACTACACAAGTGTATGGACCTGTGGTGTTTTCCGGCTCCGTACGCTGTGCACTGCCTAGAACTGTGGCTGCAAGAAACTGCTGACTGTGGGGACGCTGCATCATATGTGTTCGAGTAGAGAACTCTCTCAGTCCAGGGCTTTTGGTGGGTGCTAGTCTTCTGCCCCCTTTCCACCAAGAAATCTTGAACAATCCAAAATGCGCCAGGACACCGATCTGCAATTAATATGAATTTATTGGTCCAGCCGGGCAGTGCATTGCATGCCACATTTTGGGCTTTGGATTTAAAAAACTTGTGCTACCTTGGCATGGACTGTGTGGGCATCTTGCAGATCGCGAGGGTGCATGGCATTGGCGCACTATTTAAATGCAGTCTGCAAGATCCCCATATACAGTCCATGCCGATTTCACGGACATTCCCATGGCGGGTACCAGGAGATCACAGAGACTGGCAACCCGTGGGTTAAATTGACAAGTTCACTGTGGATCTTATTGTGTCTGTGTTTTGGTGAATGGCACACCCCTTGCTTCAGGTGTTGCTTGTTGATAATTTACTGTCACCACCAGACATCTGAGAAGCTCTGACAGACGTCCTTCAGAACCTCCTCCTTGAGGTTCCTTTTGTTTTGCTTTCATTTTCTCATCTCGTTAGCCTCTCTCAGCTGTCGTGTAGTTGCACTGATTGCATCCCTTTAAATCCCTCCCCATACTGCATCACTTTGGGGTTTATATTACTTCCTGGAGTGTGTGCATGCTGATGCTACTTCTGAGTCTTCAACAGATAAGTTTTGTTCGTTCATTTGTGTTTTCCTGTTTGCTGGATCCCAGGTGACCCTGACTCCCTCCGTATCAAGTGTAGGGAGCCGGTGGTCGTGTCCCCTCACTATTATAGGGTGTTCAGGTGTTATACAGTCGAAGTACGAGGATATGCGATCATCTACCATTGGGATTTTCGCATAGGCTGAGCAGTTAGGGAGAGAGCCAGGTCTGATGCAGGGCTCTCCCTTTTGTTCCTTAGTTTTGGATCCAGTCAGTCGGATCTTCATTTTGTGTCTTCTAGTTTTCTGTACACCTTCCGTGACATTATAAACCGCCAAAACCGTCTCAAGCATGGATCCGGTTTCACTTTTGACTGAACACATGCAGGGTCTTTCATTGGAGGTAGTAGATCTCCGTAAAACTGTATATCAGTTTCAGGTGACCGGTTCAGCTTCCGTTCATGGAGTTTGTTCTGAGCCTAAGATCTCGCTCCCGGATACGTTCTCCGGGGGTAGTGAGAATTTTGTTCGTTTTAGAGGCGCTTGCAAACTCCATTTTCGCCTCATTCCTCTGGTGATGAGGAACCGCGGGTGGGGATCATCATCTCACTGCTCAGGGATAACACTCAGTCCTGGGCCTTTTTGCTGCCGGTGGGGGCATGGCCCCTCTGTTCAGTGGATGAATTCTTTTAAGCCCTGGGTCAGATATATGATGATCCGGATCGTATTGCTCTGGCTGAGTCTAGACTACGTCTTTTATGTCAGGGTAAACAATCCGCAGAGATATACTGCTCAGAATTTCGGAGATGGGCAGCTGATACTGGTTGGAATGATGCTGCACTCCGAAGTAAATTTTGCCATGGTCTTTCAGAGGGATTGAAAGATGCATTTGCCTTTCATGAGAGACCTACCTCCTTGGACTCTGCCATGTCTCGGGCAGTTCGTATTGACAGGCGTCTTAGAGAGAGAGGAGAGATCACTCCTTCCTGTCATACTCAGTCCAAGGACAGTGCGGCGGTCTCATTCAGTGCACAGGGGTCTCAGTCGCTCTCAATCCCTTCTGAGCAGGGGCCCATGCAGCTGGGTTTGCTTACCTCTGACAATAGAGGATTCAGCTCTCAGAGGAGGGTTTGTTTCTGTTGTGGAGGTATAAATCATTTGGCAAATGTTTGTCCCTCTAGGAGATTCAGGCAGTTTTTTGAGAGTAATAAAGAAACAAAAAGAAAAGAATCCTCTAAAAAGGTTCCATCTGTTACTATTGGCAAGGTTGATGCGGAAATTGAAGGTTTTCCGTTTGCTTGTAGTTCCTGTTTTGTCCTACCTGCCAGGGTGGCGCTAGAGAGCAAGAACATTTTTTGTGAGATTTTTGTAGATAGTGGAGCAGCGGTCAATCTCATTGATAGTCAATTTGCTATAACACATGGTTTCCAGGTATGCATTTTGGGAAAGGATATACCTGTTTTTGCTATTGATTCCGTTCCACTTTCTCAGAAATCGTTAAAGGGCATAGTTCACAATATCCGTTTGATTGTGAGTGATACTCATGTTGAGGATGTGTCATGTTTCGTCCTTAGCGGGTTGCCTACTCCTCTAGTGTTGGGGCTACCCTGGCTCACTAAACATAACCCCACCATTGATTGGCAAGCGAGGCAAATAAATGGTTGGAGTGACTTTTGCAGAGAGAATTGCCTCACGACATCTGTTTCTGAGGTTTCTACTAAGACTGTACCATCTTTTCTCTCTGAATTTTCGGATGTGTTCTCTGAGAGTGGTGTTCAGGAATTGCCCCCTCACAGGGAGTACGATTGCCCTATTAATCTCACCCCAGGCGCCAAGCTGCCTAAATCTCGTTTATACAATCTCTCCCAACCTGAAAGGGTCGCTATGCGTGCTTATATCTCTGAGAGTCTGAGAAAGGGACACATACGACCCTCGAAGTCACCTGTTGCCGCTGGTTTTTTCTTTGTTAAGAAAAAAGATGGTTCTTTAAGACCATGTCTGGATTTCAGGGAGCTGAACAGTATCACAATTCGTGACCCTTATCCGCTTCCTCTGATCCCGGACCTGTTTAACCAGATTGTTGGGGCTAAAGTTTTTTCCAAGTTGGATCTAAGAGGGGCATACAACCTGGTCAGGGTCAGAGAAGGAGATGAATGGAAGACGGCCTTCAATACCCCTGAGGGCCATTTTGAGAATTTGGTTATGCCTTTTGGTTTGATGAATGCTCCAGCCGTCTTTCAGCATTTTGTGAACAGCATTTTTTATCATTTAATGGGGAAATTTGTATTAGTGTATCTAGATGACATTTTGATTTTTTCCCCTGATTTCAAAACTCATAAGGAACACTTACGTCAGGTCTTGCTCATCCTGCGGGAGAATAAATTGTACGCTAAACTGGAAAAAATGTGTGTTTGCGGTTCCAGAAATTCAATTTCTGGGGTTTCTTCTCTCCGCTTCTGGTTTTCGTATGGACCCCGAGAAGGTCCGCGCTGTGCTTGAGTGGGAGCTTCCTGAGAATCAGAAGGCGCTGATGCGTTTTTTGGGTTTTGCCAATTATTACAGGAAGTTTATTTTGAATTAGTCCTCTGTTGTTAAACCACTCACTGATATGACTAGAAAGGGGGTAGATTTTTCCTCCTGGTCGGTAGAGGCGCGTAAGGCCTTTTCTAATATCAAGGAGAGTTTTGCTTCCGCTCCCATCTTGGTACAACCTGATATTTCTCTACCCTTCATAGTTGAGGTTGATGCTTCTGAGGTGGGTGTGGGTGCGGTCTTGTCTCAGGGTCCCTCTCCTGCCAAATGGCGACCGTGTGCCTTTTTCTCGAAGAAACTCTCCTCCGCAGAGAGAAATTACGATGTGGGAGATAGGGAGTTGTTGGCCATCAAGTTGGCTTTTGAGGAATGGCGCCATTGGCTAGAGGGAGCCAGACACCCTATTACCGTGTTTACTGACCATAAGAATCTGGCCTACTTGGAGTCAGCCAAGCGTCTGAACCCGAGACAGGTCAGATGGTCTTTGTTCTTTTCAAGGTTTAATTTTGTTGTCACGTTCCGCCCTGGGGTTAAGAATGTGAAGGCGGATGCCCTGTCACGCTGTTTTCCAGGAGGTGGGAATTTTGAAGACCCGGGTCCCATTTTGGCTGAAGGTGTGGTGGTCTCTGCTCTTTATCCTGAATTGGAGGCAGAGGTTCAGGGAGCCCAGTCAGAGGCTCCTGATCTTTGTCCTTCTGGGAGGTTGTTTGTGCCTCTCGCTTTAAGACACAAGATTTTTAAGGAACACCACGATACTGTCCTTGCTGGGACACATCTGTCCATGGACTTCATTACGGACCTGCCTCGTTCCTCGGGGAAGACTGTGATTCTGGTGGTGGTGGACCGTTTTAGCAAAATGGTGCATTTCATTCCTTTTCCTGGTTTGCCCAATGCTAAGACGCTGGCGCAGGCATTTATTGATCACATTGTCAAATTGCATGGTATTCCTTCAGACATAGTCTCTGATAGGGGCACACTGTTTGTTTCCAGATTCTGGAAGGCTTTCTGTTCTCGCTTAGGGGTTGTCATTCTCTTCTGCTTTCCACCCGCAGTCGAATGGTCAGACAGAACGAGTCAATCAGAATCTGGAGACATATCTGCGCTGTTTTGTGGCGGAGAATCAGGAGGATTGGTGTTCTTTTTTTGTCCCTTGCTGAGTTTGCTTTAAATAACCGTCGGCAGGAGTCCTCTGATAAGTCACCATTTTTAGGTGCATATGGGTTTCATCCGCAGTTTGGGACATTCTCTGGAGAGGGGTCTTCTGGTTTACCTGATGAGGACAGATTCTCCTCGTCTTTGTCATCTATTTGGCAAAAGATTCAGGATAATCTAAAGAGCATGAGTGAGAGATATAAGCGTGTGGCGGATAAGAGACGTGTGCCTGGTCCGGGACTTGAATGTTGGTGATCTGGTGTGGTTGTCTACTAAGAATATCAAATTGAAGGTTCCCTCCTGGAAGTTGGGTCCTAAGTTTATTGGGCCTTACAAAATCTTGTCCGTCATCAATACTGTTGCCTACCGTCTTGATCTTCCTCAGACTTGGAAGATCCATAATGTTTTTCATAAGTCCTTATTAAAACCTTATGTCCAACCCATTGTACCCTCATCTTTGCCTCCTCCTCCGATTGTGGTTGATGGTAATCTTGAATTTCAGGTCTCTAGGATTGTGGATTCTCGTGTTGTCCGTGGTTCTCTCCAGTACCTCGTTCATTGGGAGGGTTATGGTCCTGAGGAGAGGATGTGGGTCCCAGTGACGGACATTAAGGCCACTCGTCTCATCAGGGCTTTCCATAGGTCCCATCCTGAGAAGGTGGGCTCTGAGTGTCCGGAGTTCACTCGTAGAAGGAGGGGTACTGTCACCACCAGACATCTGAGAAGCTCTGACAGACATCCTTCAGAACCTCCTCCTTGAGGTTCCTTTTGTTTTGCTTTCATTTTCTCATCTCGTTAGCCTCTCTCAGCTGTCATGTAGTTGCACTGATTGCATCCCTTTAAATCCCTCCCCATACTGCATCACTTTGCGGTTTATATTACTTCCTGGAGTGTGTGCATGCTGATGCTACTACTGAGTCTTCTACAGATAAGTTTTGTTCGTTCATTTGTGTTTTCCTGTTTGCTGGATCCCAGGTGACCCTGACTCCCTCCGTATCAAGTGTAGGGAGCCGGTGGTCGTGTCCCCTCACTATTATAGGGTGTTCAGGTGTTATACAGTCGAGGTACGAGGATATGCGATCATCTACCATTGGGATTTTCGCATAGGCTGAGCAGTTAGGGAGAGAGCCAGGTCTGATGCAGGGCTCTCCCTTTTGTTCCTTAGTTTTGGATCCAGTCAGTCGGATCTTCATTTTGTGTCTTCTAGTTTTCTGTACACCTTCCGTGACATTTACTTTTCCCATAAGTAGCCGCTTCTCACTCTTGGAGGTGCGGTTTATAGATGTTCTTCCTGCCTTCTAACCAGTTGGTCGGTTGTACTCTGTGGTGCTTCTGGAGTTGCCCGTTTTCTACTTTCAGATAAGTCTTGTCTTTTCTTATTGTTTTGTGTTTGTTATATTCCCTGTTGTTTGTATCTGGGGCTGAGACATAGACTTCCATTCGTCCATATGGGGAGGAATGGGTTGTCTCTGGTCCTAACCTGAATCCAGGGCCTTATAGGGATATAAAGGCCTAGGTATCCTGCATATGGATATTCCTACCTTCAAGGTCTATTCATATTGATAGGTAGTTAGGGGCCAGATTAGGTTTGTGTTCCTTCCCTAGTTTCCAGGCCCAGTTACTGTTCCCCTTCCCTCTTGTGTTTAGTGTGGAGTTTTTCCCCCACACTGATCGTAACGGCCGAGGAGCCGCATGGGGGGTTCTAGGTGTTGGACCCCCCCACTGATATTGATGATCCATCTATTAATTTTTGGTCTTGGGAAACCTCTTTACCACTTCACTACCTTGGACCACCAGGATCACTGTCATCATTTCCTTGTATTCACAGACCACTAGGGAATCGGCTAAGTATCTGGACCCTGTGTGGCACTGTGTATGTGGCACTTCATGGCTAATCCTCTGGGTGCCACGTGGCAGTGTTTATCAGGTGCTACTTCAGATTGCCAGGATCCGAGGGAGAAGCGCCCAGAGCTACAGAAGCCCCAAGTGGAACATTGCTTCCAACCCAGAAACAGAGCAGCAACCTAGAAGCTTAACCTTAGAGTGTATGTCTGTACTTTTCTAATATAACCTGCATTTCAATTCCTATTTTCAAGACCCCCTGCTTGCTGTCAGTGAATGAAAAAAGGATCTTCTTGATATTCAGAGACAGAAGAAAAATGGTAGAGGCAGCTGGACCAGCTCCAGACAGTAAGGCAGGATGGACCATTGGAGCATCTGATTGTTCAATCTATTTCTTCCCTGTGAGAAAAAGGGAAGGAATGTGTTCCTCAGATGGAAATTTTGTGACATGGCCGAGCAAGAATTTCCAACTATTTAAAATGCAAGTTTTGCAAGATTTTGGTGCATTCACAAGTACATTCAGGTCAGACCTTCCAGTGGAGATGTGGTCTGTGCTCCACTCCAGAGTGAATTCAACTTTGTGGAACGGGTGCGGACCTATTCATACGGTCGTGTGAATGAGCCCCAATACAGTCCCAGCAATGTGTATGAACTCAGACAAATCTAATGTACACCTTGCTTCTTTTTCTTCAGGTGCGGAAATTGAACATACAGGTCCTTCTCAAAAAATTTGCATATTGTGATAAAGTTCATTATTTTCTGTAATGTACTGATAAACATTAGACTTTCATATATTTTAGATTCATTACACACCAACTGAAGTAGTTCAAGCCTTTTATTGTTTTAATATTGATGATTTTGGCATACAGCTCATGAAAACCCAAATTTCCTATCTCAAAAAATTAGCATATTTCATCCGACCAATAAAAGAAAAGTGTTTTTAATACAAAAAAAGTCAACCTTCAAATAATTATGTTCAGTTATGCACTCAATACTTGGTCGGGAATCCTTTTGCAGAAATGGCTGCTTCAATGCGGCGTGGCATGGAGGCAATCAGCCTGTGGCACTGCTGAGGTGTCATGGAGGCCCAGGATGCTTCAATGCGGCGTGGCATGGAGGCAGTCAGCCTGTGGCACTGCTGAGGTGTTATGGAGGCCCAGGATTCTTCGATAGCGGCCTTAAGCTCATCCAGAGTGTTGGGTCTTGCGTCTCTCAACTTTCTCTTCCCAATATCCCACAGATTCTCTATGGGGTTCAGGTCAGGAGAGTTGGCAGGCCAATTGAGCCCAGTAATACCATGGTCAGTAAACCATTTACCAGTGGTGTTGGCACTGTGAGCAGGTGCCAGGTCGTGCTGAAAAACGAAATCTTCATCTCCATAAAGCTTTTCAGCAGATGGAAGCATGAAGTGCTCCAAAATCTCCTGATAGCTAGCTGCATTGACCCTGCCCTTGATAAAACACAGTGGACCAACACCAGCAGCTGACATGGCACCCCAGACCATCACTGACTGTGGGGACTTGACACTGGACTTCAGGCATTTTGGCATTTCCCTCTCCCCAGTCTTCCTCCAGACTCTGGCACCTTGATTTCCGAATGACATGCAACAGTCCAGTGCTGCTTCTCTGTAGCCCAGGTCAGGCGCTTCTGCCGCTGTTTCTGGGGAATGCGGCACCTGTAGCCCATTTCCTGCACACGCCTGTACACGGGGGCTCTGGATGTTTCTACTCCAGACTCAGTCCACTGCTTCCGCAGGTCCCCCAAGGTCTGGAATCGGTCCTTCTCCACAATCTTCCTCAGGGCCCGGTCACCTCTTCTCGTTGTGCAGCGTTTTCTGCCACACTTTTTCCTTCCCACAGACTTCCCACTGAGGGGCCTTGATACAGCACTCTGGGAACAGCCTATTCCTTCAGAAATTTCTTTCTGTGTCTTACCCTCTTGCTTGAGGGGGTCAATGATGGCCTTCTGGACAGCAGTCAGGTCGGCAGTCTTACCCATGATTGCGGTTTGGAGTAATGAACCAGGCTGGGAGTTTTTAAAAGCCTCAGGAATCTTTTGCAGGTGTTTAGAGTTAATTAGTTGATTCAGATGATTAGGTTAATAGCTCGTTTAGAGAACCTTTTCATGATATGCTAATTTTTTGAGATAGGAATTTTGGGTTTTCATGAGCTGTATGCCAAAATCATCAATATTAAAACAATTAAAGGCTTGAACTACTTCAGTTGGTGTGTAAAGAATCTAAAATATATGAAAGTCTAATGTTTATCAGTACATTACAGAAAATAATGAACTTTATCACAATATGCTAATTTTTTTAGAAGGACCTGTATATGATTTTGAAATCAGTTGTTACTTCGTTTTTCATGAAAAGATTTCACCCTTTTCAATGGAAGGTTGAGATGTGCGGAAAATCTGCATCATAGCTGCACCAAAAAGAAAAAAAAAAAAAAAACACATAAAAAACGCACCGAAAACTATATAAAGGGCTTATGCACACGACCATTGGATTTTAGCAAAACACAGATGACGTCCGTGTGCATTCCGTATTTTGTGGAATGGAACAGCCGGCCCCTAAAAAAAACTGTCCTATCCTCGTCCGTAATGCGGACGATAATAGGACATGTTTATTTTTTTTGCCATGCGGACATACGAACACGGAATGTTTTTTTAATGCCCCATTGAAGTGAATGGTTCCGCATATGGGCCGCAAAAAAAACTGAACGGACACGGAAAAAAAAAAATACATTTGTGTGCATCAGCCCAAATAGTGTGGATTTACGTACTTTTTTTGTGCCGTGTTGATGCGGATTTCATGCACAGAATTGTGCACCGTGTACAGTCACGATTAGGTAATAATTAGAAACCAACCCATGATGATCTACCTAGATCAGTGACGACTAACCTTCGGCACTCCAACTGTGGTGAAACTACGACTCCCAAGATGTTCCATTCATTTCTGTGGAGTTCTGAGAGCAGCTGAGCAAGTGTGCATCTTGTGAGTCGTAGCTTTACCAAAGCCGGAGGTTAGCCATCACTGCTCTAGATGGACCTCCTCTAGGTACAACTGTCTGACTTGACCAAAAAGATCATTTTAGATCATGTGGAGCTCGAATAGGGCCATGAGTGGGGACTGCAATGTGAGCAGAGAGGACGCAGGGAGGTCTTCTCCATATGTCACCGTCTCAGATCTTCACTTTCCTGCTGTGGCAAAAAATATAACATAAGGAAGTGACGGAAAAAGCTACGGCGTTTCTTCATGTACAGTATTTCACCACCGGCCGACAACCTCCACAGGCAAAAGCCTACTCAAAGCGTTGTCATAAGGGGTAGTGGCCAAAAATGGGATCTAAGGAAAAGCGGAAAAAGTTTTCATAGGGTGCTGCCAGGTTATGTTTTTATCCTGGCCCCCCCAAAAAAATACATCCAAAACTTTTTGGGTAGTTTTTGCCCTAATTGTGTTTTAAAGGTGTTATTGGCGTGGCGTTTTTTTTTTAATATAGTACAGTATGTACCCCCCCAAATGTCTCTTACGCTTTAGATGGAAAAATACATTGATAGCACAAATGCTGTGCAAAAACCAGGGGACAAAACCAAGAGAAAATGAAGGCAAAAACATCAATAAAAAAACAAAAACACACCACTAAAAAAGACTTGTCCTGCATTTTATGTTTTCCATAGACTTCCATGTAACTGTAAAATTGAAAAAAAACGGCCTTAGAGCAGGTTTTGAAGGATTTTTTTTTTTAGCTGATCCAAAAAGAAGGAAAAGTAGGAGAAGGAGCAGAGTGACGCTTCCCCTCCATTGTATCCAGTCCTGCGTGTGTGATTCCTGCCTTACACTCCTCCATGTTATCACAGTGTCCTGAGGTCACGGTGACCGTCCTACAGGCGATACCCATGTCTGAACGTCCTAGTGGAGTCAGTAGCTGCTCGCTTGCAGGAGCGGGCCGTCTGTGACAGCAGGGCTCCCTATAGAGAAGACAGAAATTCTTTTGGGGGTACCGTCCCGGTCATCTCTAACACTATACACAGCACTGAACGAGTATTATATATACAGATCAGGGGGCGGTAATGCTGAAATTTCCCGCTCCGGTCCTAGTGATCATGTGACTGCTGGGGGACAGGAAACTGCATGAGCTAAATATTATGTAATGTTAAATGGTGATCAAAGAGGCACAAAGTGTAAAATAAATGTAAACAATAAAAAAAAACACCCCCACACACCACATTGCAGCTTCTAGCTCCGCCCCCAGCGATCATAAACTGTATATCAAAACGAGCGTTACGTAAAGGGGTCATGATGTGCATATATATTTTTGTTGCAATTTGTGCCATTAAAAAAATGGGGTAGACTATTAATATTTTCCTGGGTATTAAAAAAAAAAAAAAAAAAAAAAGAATCTGATAATTAGATTTTAATAAAGTATAAATACCAGGGTAATAATTCAAAACAATATAAAACAATCAGAACTGCCATTTATAGGCAAAAATTTTTATCAAAATATATATTAGTGTATAATTTATATTAGCTTATGCCTATGAATGAAAGTTCTGATTGTTTTATATTGTTCTTCATTTTTACCCTGGTGATTATACTTTATTAAAATATAATCAAATTTTATTTAGCCCTGAGCGCCAACTATAATTATTTGGATATTTTCTATTTTTGCGCCTTGGTACTGGAGTGTAGACAGCGCTCAGCGCGCTTATACCATAACAGGAAATTGTGTGGACGCTTAATTCTTATTTTTAAAATAACAATGACTGAAAAAATGGTGCAAAAATTAATTACTTAAAGGGCTTGTCTCATGACGAATGTAAAAAATTAAAATCAGGCATCACGCAGTATACAACAGTCTTCTTCTACCAAACTTCGAACCAGCCCTGTTCACATGGATCCAGAGATCTCCCCATTGATTGCTCTGCTAGATTTATATCAAGCTGGCAGCTCAGGGGGCATGTCCTTTCTGCTACAGCTGGTGGCAGTTAAAGGATGGAACTGAGCATGTATTTCAACCTCAGTGAGGGCTCTTTCACACTTGCGTTGTCCGGATCCGGCGTGTACTCCACTTGCCGGAATTACACGCCGGATCCGGAAAAACGCAAGTGAACTGAAAGCATTTGAAGACGGATCAGTCATTAAAATGCGTTCAGTGTTACTATGGCAGCCAGGACGCTATTAAAGTCCTGGTTGCCATAGTAGGAGCGGGGAGCGGGGGAGCGGTATACTTACCATCCGTGCGGCTCCCGGGCGCTCCAGAATGACGTCAGAGCGCTCCATGCGCATGGATGACGTGCCATGCCATCACGTGATCCATGCGCGTTGGGGCGCCCTGACGTCTCTCTGGAGCGCCCCGGGAGCCGCACGGACAGTAAGTATACTGCTCCCCCGCTCCCCACTACACTTTACCATGGCTGCCAGGACTTTAGCGTCCCGGCAGCCATGGTAACCATTCAGAAAAAGCTAAACATCGGATCCGGCAATGCGCCGAAACGACGTTTAGCTTAAGGCCGGATCAATGCCTTTCAATGGGCATTAATTCCGGATCCGGCCTTGCGGCAAGTCTTCAGGATTTTTGGCCGGAGCAAAAAGCGCAGCATGCAGCGGTATTTTCTCCGGCCAAAAAACGTTCCGGTCCTTAACTGAAGACATCCTGATGCATCCTGAACGGATTTCTCTCCATTCAGAATGCATTAGGATAAAACTGATCAGGATTCTTCCGGCATAGAGCCCCGACGATGGAACTCTATGCCGGAAGAAAGGAACGCAAGTGTGAAAGAGCCCTGAGCTGGACAGAGAATTTAGAAAAATGGAAAACAGCAGGTGGCGCCATATAGATAGATTTCATAGACATGCAATTACAAAAGTAGTCAGATATAGGTGCCGGTTAGAAAAAAAAAAGTTGAATATTTATCATAGGAGAACCCCTTTAACCAAATGGAAAAAAGCTATGGCTTTCAAAGACCACCTGGTTTGGAATGGGGAGGGGGGAGGAAATGGTCTGGTCTAGAACTGGTTAAACTGTGTGTTTTTTCTAATGACACTGCACTGTTTATTAGTACATTGTATTTATTTTATATTAGAATATACTGTATTTGTAAGTTTATTATTACATTGTATCTTATTACATTTATGTTCATTTTACGCTGTATTTCAAGTTCTAGACTCTGACTGATGTGTGGGCCATGTAGAGAACGCTCTACCCTGCTGCTCCATACTTGGTGGTGTTGTGAAGACGACAGTTCCTTGGGGAGCTCGGTGTCAGACACACGTTCACGTCCATCCTCGGAGAGCTGCACAGAATAGACTTCCCTTACTGGTTCCATAAATGCCACATCCTCAGAAATACCACCACACCAGGTTTACCAGTGATGCCACCAGGTTTACCACCAATACCCTCTCTCCACCTGTCCTCCACAAATAGGCAGTACTTTGGATGTAAGTCTAAGCCAAATTTAATTTTGGCATTGTAAGGTCGTCTTGTGGTTCCACGCGTCTAACCCGATGTATTAATTCCATACCATTCATCGGCATGACAAATCCACGTATGTACAGTAACTCACAGAGGTAAGAAATTCCTCGACCACATTCAGGAAGAGGTTTAGATTCATCATGAACTTCCCTACATCATTAGTCATATGACTCATCTTCCCCGATACTTCAGGTCATGCTCTCAAGAAGATACCTGAATCAGTCTGACACAATCCATGACTGGACAATATCCTGGACTCGTGCAGATATGACAAAGAAGAGTGGACAGGGTTAATATTGTTAATTTAATTGTAAAGGTCATGGTTCCATCTCGGAAAGTGGTTGTTAATCTAGCTAAGACCTCAAGTGTCCAACTGTTTAAAAAAGGGTCTTGCCATTGAGTATTTGTCAAGATCTTGGTGATCTCCAGGTCTTACAATCCCTGATTCTACCCTACAGACAATGGGGCCCGGAAGTGGGCCCCTAACAGAAGCTATTAGTGGTATGGAATATGTTTGATTCCAGACATGCAGTTAGTTGATCGGCCAAACATCATGAGATGATATCATCAACCCCAGAGCAAGATCAGTGATGTCATCCCAAGATCAAAGAAGAAGATCCCTGGTTTCTCACTTCTATCCCAAATGTGGCTACTACCAATAATCTATGTGGGCGGCACTGTGATTCAGGTAGGGGGCAGCACTGGGGTCTTGGGATTAAATCCGACCAAGGACAACGTCTGCACAGAGTTTGTATGTGTTCTACAGGTTTGCTTGATTTACTCGCAAGCTGATTGTTAATTTGGAGCCTACATCGTGAGCTCCATTGAGGACAGGGACCAATGTGAGTGATGATGACAATCTCAATCGTCAGGAGTAAGGATCTGTATGTAATGATCCGAAACGCGTAGACACTGTTGTCTGTCTATGGCCTTTTATCCTTTTGCATAAATAAACTAGGTATTTTTATGGAAGCTGGATTTTTCCATATTTTTGTGATGACAATCTCTGTACAAGCTCTGCAGAATATGTCAGCACCAAATATATTAATATAAATACTCATAGCAAACCTGGAAATTAGAGCAGAAGTCTTCATGAGGACCATAATTCTCCACCTACCTTGTCTATCTGTCTGATCTCATCGGTGGGGGGTCCCACAAGGACACAGATCTCCAGCAGTCCAGAAGGAAGTTGTGCGTCTTCCATGTCTTAAGATTGTCCAACAAGACCGATGGAGCACAAGGAACCAGAGCTCAAGAACAAACCAACCGGAGAAGATAGTTTCCACTGTGAGTATTAGACATTGATGCAACGAACATATGGATGGTCACATAGACAACAAATGGGCAGAGAAGATAATGTTACATGGACCTGGCAACATCCGGGCAATTTATCACTAGGCAGATGGTCCATGCATGGTTAAAGCTGGACTGGCATCTCCACTGGCACAAAATGGGTAAACTGGATGATGCAAGCAGCAGAAGACTATATGATGTATCATGTCATGGATGATAATACGAGGTAGATACTATAGTCCTATTTAGTAATCTGGCAGTAACAAGCAAAATGTTTAGCAAATGGCTACAAAGTAACTTCTTCAAGAATTGATATAATGAGTTCCAAGGGTAAAACAGTCCTCAGGAACACCTATAGGTGGGCATCCAATGTCCTACTAGCTACAGATGCTTAAGAAGCTTATCTAGATGGTAATCCATGTCCAAAAAGATTCTCCTGGAGCAGAGCCAGATTGGTACTCTGGAGAATTAGTGTGGTGAGATGGTACAGAAAGTCTCCGGGAACGCACTGTAATGGTGGTGGCTCATGAGTAGTCTCATAGCACAGAGGGTCTACAAAGCCACAAGTAGAGTGGAAAGACCAAGGGGTTCTGTAGGTTAACACAATGGTTGGTCCCTCAGCCCTTAATCAGAGTGCAAGGGCACTGAGATTCTCCTCTAGTGCACTTTGGGGGGGGGGGGGCGGACTACTACAAGATGTTTAGGTTTCCAATAAGGTAGACATCTAGGTTCAGCAGCCTAGACCAGAGGCATGAAAGTTCTCTAGGGACTTCAGCATATGGGTACCCAAAATCACCCTCCTAGACCAGGGGCATGAAAGTTCTTCATGTGCACATGGAGCTGGATATCCAGAACCAGCAGCCTAGAGCAGGGGCATGGAAGACCTCCAGGAGCACCAGCATGTGGATATCCACAATCAGCACCTGTAACCAGGGGCACGAAGGTTCTCTAGGGGCTCCAGAATGTGGGTATCTAAAATCAGCAGCTTAGACCAGGAGCACAACAGTTCTTCAGGTGCCTATGCCAGGGGCACCAAGGTTCTCCAGGGGTATTAGAATGTAGATATCCAGAATCAGCAGCTTAGACCAGGAACATGAAAGTTCTCTAGTGGATTATGGAGCTCGATATCCAGAATAAGCAACCTAGACCAGGGCTGGTGCAAGGATTTTTGCCACCCTAGGCGAAAGCAAATTTTGCCGCCCCCTTGACCCCGCCCCTTGACTCCGCCCAGTCAGACCCCCACACTGCCCTCCATTATGTATTTGCCCCCCCAGTGCCCCCACTAAGTAATACTGCCCCCACAGTGCACAATGCCCATTATGTAATTTGCCCCCACTAAGTAATACTGCCCCCACAGTGCACAATGCCCATTATGTAATTTACCCCCCAGTGCCCACACTTAGTAATACTGCCCCCACAGTGCACAATGCCCATTATGTAATTTTCCCCCCAGTGCCTACACTAAGTAATACTGCCCCCACAGTGCACAATGCCCATTATGTAATTTGAAATTGCCGCCAAACAACCCCCCGTACGTACTTGTGTCGCTCGCTGACGCTGATGATCCTGTAGTGATATTTCCCTACCCCGTAATATTTCAATACCCTGAGTCGTCACGTCACTTCCTGTTGTCCCCCGGATATGACGTTGGATAAGATACGATCATGAGTATCGGCACGAGACCCGTGACCTCCGGTCTCGCGTGATTTTGCGCCGAAGTGACTGAAAAAAAACTCATGCCCGCGCAGGCGCACATCCCAGGACATCCTTGATCCGGCCGGCAAGTACAGGAGGAGTCAAGAAGCCGCAGATGAATGATGTCAGATTTGGATCACAAGTAGGGGGCGTGGCGCGGGCGGTGGCTAGTCGGGAATCAGAGGAAGATGTTACTTAGATGGATCACAAGTAGGGGGCGTGGTGGCGGCTAGTCGGGATTCGGACTCCAGAGCGCAGGCGCCCCCAGGCAGAGTGCGCTCTACGCGGTGGCCTACTCTGCTTATGGGTAGCGCCGGCCCTGACCTAGACCAAAGGCATGGAAGTTCTTAAGAGGCTCCAGAATGTGGATATCCAGAATCAGCAGCCTAGACCAGGGACATATGAAAGTTCTCCAAGGACACCAGAATCAGCAGCCTTGACCAGGGATGGAAGTTCTGTAGAGGCACCAGCCTAGATGTGGGGCATGAAAGTTCTCCAGGGGCACATGGAGATGGATATCCATAAGCCTAGACCAGGGTCATGAAACTTCTCCAGGTGCATAGTGAGCGGGATTTCCAGAAGAAAGAGCCTGGCTTCAAGGGCTGCAGTCGTTCAGCTAGGCTGAGTCCGGGGTAGCAATGGGGACAGCCTCGCAGACCCGAAGTTTCCGACTCCAGCTGCCGACCAATCTTGTAGACAGGACCCAACCTGTGCCGCCTCCAGCACCGCTCTCCTCAACTGATACCATAACCGAGGCGTCACCGTCCTGTACTCACAGCCCCGCCCACAACGAAATTCAATAATCCCGCCCTCTCCGAAGACCATTGTTTACAGTAGCGATGCCAACAATTATAGCCACGCCCACAATGTGGCGTATCTCAGCCAATGAAAACGCCTTCATCACATGCGCGTCGTCATGGTAGAGAGGGGCGTGGTTGCTACGTGAAACAACTATGCTACCTGCGTAATGACACACACAAAGCCCGCCCCTTTCGCTAGATAGGTGTGGTTTCTCCCTTCCTGCCTGCATTCTCATAGGACGCTTAAGGTGTATGTAAATGAGGTTGATCCCTCCTCCTGGCTGACGAAAGGGCGGGAAGTCTAGTCACCTCAGCTGTGTGGTGGCAGTTTTACCTCAGGAATGTCGCCTGTCATGTGAGGCGCTGCCACCTCAGCAGTGCTGGCTGTTAGAGCTTATTACCTGAGGGCCTAACAAAGTCATGTGAAAAGGATCATATTTTAAGGAAATATATAAGAATAAATATAAAATAGAAATAAATGATTTCAATGGAAAATTGAATAACTTGGACCTCATTAGGAATTAATGGCCGATTCTCAGGTCGAGCTATTAATAGTAGGCTCCTTTTACACTGGGGGTCATTTATCAATACTTTTTTGTTCCTTTTACACCGGCATTGCTGACAGAAGATGTGTCTAATGTATGAGGGGACGTGCACCTGGTCGTAATTAAGAGCAACTTCGGTAGTCCTGGCTGGCGTAGGCTTTCTGCAGCTTTTTTGCATTTTTACTTTAGTAAATTTGATGAGTCCCGGCCCCTTCACTACCTCAACATTCCTATGTGTTGAACGCAGCGTAAGAACACCCGTGCTACAAATATTGTCGCATTGGCGTTTTAAAATTGCAAAAAAAGGGTTGTGCAACACTTGCGCCAAAAAAAGGCATAAAACTGTTGGTAAATGACTCCCATTTTGTGAGAAAATCTACCAATAAATCAGCAACGTATGCAGCAGTCTGCCTCATGTTATGCATAGGCTTCAATGTAAAAAAAAGATTCCCCATGTTATACATTTATCCTATAGATTAACCACTTCAGCCCCGCTAGCTGAAACCCTCTTCATGACCAGAGCACTTTTTACACTTCTGCACTACACTACTTTCACCGTTTATCGCTCGGTCATGCAACTTACCACCCAAATTAATTTTACCTCCTTTTCTTCTCACTAATAGAGCTTTCATTTGGTGGTATTTCATTGCTGCTGGCATTTTTACTTTTTTTGTTATTAATCAAAATGTAACGTTTTTTTTGCAAAAAAATGACATTTTTCACTTTCAGCTGTAAAATTTTGCAAAAAAAACGACATCCATATATACATTTTTCGCCAAATTTATTGTTCTACATGTCTTTGATAAAAAAAAATGTTTGGGCAAAAAAAAAAAATGGTTTGGGTAAAAGTTATAGCGTTTACACACTATGGTACAAAAATGTGAATTTCCGCTTTTTGAAGCAGCTCTGACTTTCTGAGCACCTGTCATGATTCCAGAGGTTCTACAATGCCCAGACAGTAGAAACACCCCACAAATGACCCCATTTCGGAAAGTAGACACCCCAAGGTATTCGCTGATGGGCATAGTGAGTTCATAGAACTTTTTATTTTTTGTCACAAGTTAGCGGAAAATGATGATTTTTTCTTTTTTTTTCTTACAAAGTCTCATATTCCACTAACTTGCGACAAAAAATAAAAAATTCTAGGAACTCGCCATGCCCCTCACGGAATACCTTGCGGTGTCTTCTTTCCAAAATGGGGTCACATGTGGGGTAGTTATACTGCCCTGGCAATTTAGGGGCCCATATGTGTGAGAAGTAGTTTGCAATCAAAATGTGTAAAAAATGACCGGTGAAAACCAAAAGGTGCACTTTGGAATATGTGCCCCTTTGCCCACCTAGGCTGCAAAAAAGTGTCACACATCTGGTATCGCCGTACTCAGGAGAAGTTGGGGAATGTGTTTTGGGGTGTCATTTTACCTATACCCATGCTGGGTGAGAGAAATATCTTGGCAAAAGACAACTTTTCCAATTTTTTTATACAAAGTTGGCATTTGACCAAGATATTTTTCTCACCCAGCATGGGTATATGTAAAATGACACCCCAAAACACATTCCCCAACTTCTCCTGAGTACGGCGATACCAGATGTGTCACACTTTTTTGCTGCCAAGGTGGGCAAAGGGGCACATATTCCAAAGTGCACCTTTCGGATTTCACAGGCCATTTTTTACACATTTTGATTGCAAAGTACTTCTCACACATTTGGGCCCCTAAATTGCCAGGGCAGTATAACTACCCCACAAGTGACCCCATTTTGGAAAGAAGACACCCCAAGGTATGCCGTGAGGGGCATTGCGAGTTCCTAGAATTTTTTTTTTTTTGTCACAAGTTAGCGGAAAATGATGATTTTTTTTTTTTTCTCTTTTTTCCTTACAAAGTCTCATATTCCACTAACTTGCGACAAAAAATAAAAAATTCTAGGAACTCGCCATGCCCCTCACGGAATACCTTGGGGTGTCTTCTTTCCAAAATGGGGTCACTTGTGGCGTAGTTATACTACCCTGGCAATTTAGGGGCCCATATGTGTGAGAAGTACTTTGCAATCAAAATCTGTAAAAAATGACCGGTGAAATCCGAAAGGTGCACTTTGGAATATGTGCCCCTTTGCCCACCTTGGCAGCAAAAAAGTGTCACACATCTGGTATCGCCGTACTCAGGAGAAGTTGGGGAATGTGTTTTGGGGGTGTCATTTTACATATACCCATGCTGGGTGAGAGAAATATCTTGGCAAAAGACAACTTTTCCCATTTTTTTATACAAAGTTGGCATTTGACCAAGATATTTTTCTCACCCAGCATGGGTATATGTAAAATGACACCCCAAAACACATTCCCCAACTTCTCCTGAGTACGGAGATACCACATGTGTCACACTTTTTTGCTGCCAAGGTGGGCAAAGGGGCACATATTCCAAAGTGCACCTTTCGGATTTCGCAGGCCATTTTTTACACATTTTATTTGCAAAGTACTTCTCACACATATGGGCCCCTAAATTGCCAGGGCAGTATAACTACCCCACAAGTGACCCCATTTTGGAAAGAAGACACCCCAAGGTATGCCGTGAGGGGCATTGCGAGTTCCTAGAATTTTTTTTTTTTTGTCACAAGTTAGCGGAAAATGATGATTTTTTTTTTTTTCTCTTTTTTCCTTACAAAGTCTCATATTCCACTAACTTGCGACAAAAAATAAAAAATTCTAGGAACTCGCCATGCCCCTCACGGAATACCTTGGGGTGTCTTCTTTCCAAAATGGGGTCACTTGTGGCGTAGTTATACTACCATGGCAATTTAGGGGCCCATATGTGTGAGAAGTACTTTGCAATCAAAATCTGTAAAAAATGGCCTGTGAAATCCGAAAGGTGCACTTTGGAATATGTGCCCCTTTGCCCACCTTGGCAGCAAAAAAGTGTGACACATGTGGTATCTCCGTACTCAGGAGAAGTTGGGGAATGTGTTTTGGGGTGTCATTTTACATATACCCATGCTGGGTGAGAGAAATATCTTGGCAAAAGACAACTTTTCCAATTTTTTATACAAAGTTGGCATTTGACCAAGATATTTTTCTCACCCAGCATGGGTATATGTAAAATGACACCCCAAAACACATTCCCCAACTTCTCCTGAGTACGGCGATACCAGATGTGTGACACTTTTTTGCTGCCAAGGTGGGCAAAGGGGCACATATTCCAAAGTGCACCTTTCGGATTTCACAGGCCATTTTTTACAGATTTTGATTGCAAAGTACTTCTCACACATATGGGCCCCTAAATTGCCAGGGCAGTATAACTACCCCACAAGTGACCCCATTTTGGAAAGAAGACACCCCAAGGTATGCCGTGAGGGGCACTGCGAGTTCCTAGAATTTTTTTTTTTTTGTCACAAGTTAGCGGAAAATGATGATTTTTTTTTTTTTCTCTTTTTTCCTTACAAAGTCTCATATTCCACTAACTTGCGACAAAAAATAAAAAATTCTAGGAACTCGCCATGCCCCTCACGGAATACCTTGGGGTGTCTTCTTTCCAAAATGGGGTCACTTGTGGCGTAGTTATACTACCATGGCAATTTAGGGGCCCATATGTGTGAGAAGTACTTTGCAATCAAAATCTGTAAAAAATGGCCTGTGAAATCCGAAAGGTGCACTTTGGAATATGTGCCCCTTTGCCCACCTTGGCAGCAAAAAAGTGTCACACATCTGGTATCGCCGTACTCAGGAGAAGTTGGGGAATGTGTTTTGGGGTGTCATTTTACATATACCCATGCTGGGTGAGAGAAATATCTTGGCAAAAGACAACTTTTCCAATTTTTTATACAAAGTTGGCATTTGACCAAGATATTTTTCTCACCCAGCATGGGTATATGTAAAATGACACCCCAAAACACATTCCCCAACTTCTCCTGAGTACGGCGATACCAGATGTGTCACACTTTTTTGCTGCCAAGGTGGGCAAAGGGGCACATATTCCAAAGTGCACCTTTCGGATTTCACAGGCCATTTTTTACACATTTTGATTGCAAAGTACTTCTCACACATATGGGCCCCTAAATTGCCAGGGCAGTATAACTACCCCACAAGTGACCCCATTTTGGAAAGAAGACACCCCAAGGTATGCCGTGAGGGGCATTGCGAGTTCCTAGAATTTTTTTTTTTTTGTCACAAGTTAGCGGAAAATGATGATTTTTTTTTTTTCTCTTTTTTCCTTACAAAGTCTCATATTCCACTAACTTGCGACAAAAAATAAAAAATTCTAGGAACTCGCCATGCCCCTCACGGAATACCTTGGGGTGTCTTCTTTCCAAAATGGGATCACTTGTGGCGTAGTTATACTACCCTGGCAATTTAGGGGCCCATATGTGTGAGAAGTACTTTGCAATCAAAATCTGTAAAAAATGACCGGTGAAATCCGAAAGGTGCACTTTGGAATATGTGCCCCTTTGCCCACCTTGGCAGCAAAAAAGTGTCACACATCTGGTATCGCCGTACTCAGGAGAAGTTGGGGAATGTGTTTTGGGGGTGTCATTTTACATATACCCATGCTGGGTGAGAGAAATATCTTGGCAAAAGACAACTTTTCCCATTTTTTTATACAAAGTTGGCATTTGACCAAGATATTTTTCTCACCCAGCATGGGTATATGTAAAATGACACCCCAAAACACATTCCCCAACTTCTCCTGAGTACGGAGATACCACATGTGTCACACTTTTTTGCTGCCAAGGTGGGCAAAGGGGCACATATTCCAAAGTGCACCTTTCGGATTTCGCAGGCCATTTTTTACACATTTTGATTGCAAAGTACTTCTCACACATATGGGCCCCTAAATTGCCAGGGCAGTATAACTACCCCACAAGTGACCCCATTTTGGAAAGAAGACACCCCAAGGTATGATGTGAGGGGCACAGCGAGTTCCTAGAATTTTTTTTTTTTTTGTCACAAGTTAGCGGAAAATGATTATTTTTTTTTTTTTCTCTTTTTTCCTTACAAAGTCTCATATTCCACTAACTTGCGACAAAAAATAAAAAATTCTAGGAACTCGCCATGCCCCTCACGGAATACCTTGGGGTGTCTTCTTTCCAAAATGGGGTCACTTGTGGCGTAGTTATACTGCCCTGGCAATTTAGGGGCCCATATGTGTGAGAAGTACTTTGCAATCAAAATCTGTAAAAAATGACCGGTGAAATCCGAAAGGTGCACTTTGAAATGTGTGCCCCTTTGCCCACCTTGGCAGCAAAAAAGTGTCACACATCTGGTATCGCCGTACTCAGGAGAAGTTGGGGAATGTGTTTTGGGGTGTCATTTTACATATACCCATGCTGGGTGAGAGAAATATCCTGGCAAAAGACAACTTTTCCAATTTTTTTATACAAAGTTGGCATTTGACCAAGATATTTATCTCACGGGTATATGTAAAATGACACCCCAAAACACATTCCCCAACTTCTCCTGAGTACGACGATACCAGATGTGTGACACTTTTTTGCAGCCTAGATGTGCAAAGGTGCCCAAATTCCTTTTAGGAGGGTATTTTTAGACATTTGGATCCCAGACTTCTTCTCACGCTTTAGGGCCCCTAAAAAGCCAGGGCAGTATAAATACCCCACATGTGACCCCACTTTGGAAAGAAGACACCCCAAGGTATCCAATGAGGGGCCTGGCAAGTTCATAGAATTTTTTTTTTTTCGCATAAGTTAGCGGAAATTGATTTTTTTTTTTAGTTTTTTCTCACAAAGTCTCACTTTCTGCTAACTTGGGACAAAAAATTAAATCTTTCATGGCCTCAATATGCCCGTCAGCGAATACCTTGGGGTGTCTTCTTTCCAAAATGGGGTCAGTTGTGGGGTGTTTGTACTGCCCTGGCATTTGAGGGTCTCCGCAATCATTACATGTATGGCCAGCATTAGGAGTTTCTGCTATTCTCCTTATATTGAGCATACAGGTAATGAGATTTTTTTTTCCGTTCAGCCTCTGGGCTGAAAGAAAAAAATGAACGGCACAGATTTCTTCATTCGCATCGATCAATGTGGATGAAAAAATCTCTGCCAAAAAAAAAAAAGGAGGGGAAAGGCGTCTGCCAGGACATAGGAGCTCCGCCCAACATCCATACCCACTTAGCTCGTATGCCCTGGCAAACCAGATTTCTCCATTCACATCAATCGATGTGGATGAATAAATCATTGCCGGGATTTTTTTTTTTACATACAAAGTGTTTGCCAAAGCATAGGAACGCCGCCTCCTCCTCAGCTCGTATGCCTTGGCAAACGTATCTGTTACTGCAGAGTAGAAATCTCGTCTTGCAGCGCCGCATACACCGACTTATGTGTAATCTGACAGCAGCGCAATGCTTCTGTCAGAATGCACATCGGTGCTGCAGCTAGTCGATCGGTTGGTCCACCTGGAAGGTAAAAAAAAACCAAAAAAAAAAACCAGGCCGCAACGCAATAATTTTATTAACTTTGCAACAGAACATATAAACTTTAACTTTTTTAACTGAACATTAACCTTTTTGCTTACTGGTGTTTTTTTTTTTGTTTTTTGTTTTTTTACCTTTATAGAACAAACCTCTCCTTCCCCATGGGTCAATGTGCAAAGCGCAAATCGCCCAAAGATGTGGCGAAGTGCGTTATGCACTTTGTCCCAGGTGAAAGGAGAGGTTTGCAGCAGCTGTGTGAGTGAATGGGCCCTAATAGCCCTGTGTGCCTGTCCTGGTGAGATGATCCCTATGCTAGGTGTACCTGTGTGTGGTACTTCCGGAAACACTCTCCAAAGCATAGGGCAGGGTGGTCAGGACAGTCAGGACAGAAATAGCGGGTGTCACGCCTTATTCCACTCCTGCTACAGACACAACATTTTTTTCGGGGTGGTGGTCGGTTTGAGGTACCAGGAACGACACTGGGGATATGTCGCTCGTGTAGACGGCTAACTACACTGGTGGATGGGGCCACGGAACCTCCTGGGTACAGGAGGTTCTCGATGATCTCTTCCTGAAATTTGAGGAAGGATCCAGTTCTCCCAGCCTTACTGTAGAGAACAAAACTATTGTACAGAGCCAATTGAATTAAATATACAGACACCTTCTTATACCAGCGCCTGGTGCGTCGGGACACTAAATACGGAGCCAACATCTGGTCATTGAAGTCCACCCCTCCCATGAGCAAATTATAGTCGTGGACTGAGAGGGGCTTTTCAATGACACGGGTTGCTCGCTCAATTTGGATTGTCGTGTCTGCGTGAATGGAGGAGAGCATGTTAACGTCACGCTTGTCTCTCCATTTCACCACAAGCAGTTCTTCGTTACACAGTGCGGCCCTCTGCCCCCTTGCAAGACTGGTGGTAACAAGCTGTTGGGGGAAGCCCGCGCGACTAGTTCACGCGGTACCACAGGCGCCAATCCGTTCTAGAAACAAATGCCTAAAGAGGGCCACACTTGTGTAAAAATTGTCCACATAAAGATGGTACCCCTTGCCGAATAAGGGTGACACCAAGTCCCAAACTGTCTTCCCACTGCTCCCCAGGTAGTCAGGGCAACCGACCGGCTCCAGGCTCTGATCTTTTCCCTCATAGATCCGAAATTTGTGGGTATAGCCTGTGGCCCTTTCACAGAGCTTATACAATTTGACCCCATACCGGGCGCGCTTGCTTGGGATGTATTGTTTGAAGCCAAGGCGCCCGGTAAAATGTATCAGGGACTCGTCTACGCAGATGTTTTGCTCTGGGGTATACAAATCTGCAAATTTCAGGTTGAAATGGTCTATGAGGGGCCGAATTTTGTGGAGCCGGTCAAAAGCAGAGTGGCCTCTGGGACGGGAGGCGGTGTTGTCACTAAAGTGCAGGAAACGCAGGATGGTCTCAAATCGTGTCCTGGACATAGCAGCAGAGAACATGGGCATGTGATGAATTGGGTTCGTGGACCAATATGACCGCAATTCATGCTTTTTTTGTCAGGCCCATGTTGAGGAGGAGGCCCAGAAAAGTTTTAAATTCGGAAACTTGGACTGGTTTCCACCGGAAAGACTGGGCATAAGAGCTTCCCGGGTTGGCGGATATAAATTGTGTGGCATACCGATTTGTTTCGGCCACGACTAAGTCCAAGAGCTCCGCAGTCAAGAACAGCTCAAAAAATCCCAGGGCCGAACCGATCTGAGCTGTCTCAACCCAAACTCCAGACTGGGCAGTGAAAGGGAAAACTACAGGTGCGGCTGAAGTTGGGGACTGCCAATCAGGGTTTGCCAGCACCTCTGGGATTCTAGGGGCTCTACGGGCACGTCTTTGCGGTGGCTGCGACGGGGTCACTACTGCTCGTGCCACCGTACCAGCTTCAACTGCCCTTCTGGTGCTCGCCACTTCACCAGGTTGTACGGCAGTGCTGGTACTAGGTCCAGGAAGGGCTGGGCTGCTGGTGTATGCCTCACCACGTAATCCGACAGCACCAGCCCCACTCTGCTGCTCTTGAAGCGGATCCTGCGCAACCTGCGGTCTAGCGACACGGGGCCGGGTACGCCTGGTGGTATCAGGGACCTCAGCCTCCTCGTCCGAACTTTGGGTCAGAGAGCCACTGCTTTCTACAGGTTCGTATTCTGACCCGCTGGATTCATCAGATGAGGGTTCCCACTCCTCATCCGACTGGGTCAGAAGCCTGTAGGCCTCTTCAGAGGAATACCCCCTGTTAGACATTTGGGCAACTAAATTTAGGGGTATTCCCTGAGACTACCCAAGAAAAAAAAGCAAGCCTGTCTTACAAAGGGGAGGCTAGCGAAGTACCGGAGGCCGCTGCGGTTGATAAAAAATATCAAAGCTGATTTTTTTATCGCCGCAGTGCGTGTAAAGTGAATGTGCAGTGATCAAAAAAAATAATTTTTTTGTCACTGCGGTGGGGCGGGCGTGGGTGAACGCACGTGTGGGCGACCGATCAGGCCTGATCGGGCAAACACTGCGTTTTGGGTGGAGGGCGAACTAAAGTGACACTAATACAATTATAGATCTGACCGTGATCAGTTTTGATCACTTTCAGATACTATAAAAGTACAAATGCTGATTAGCGATACGCTAATCAGCGAATAACGGACTGCGGTGCGGTGGGCTTGGCGCTAACTGATCGCTAAACTACCTAACCAAGGGGCCTAAACTATACCTAAAACCTAACGGTCAATACCAGTGAAAAAAAAAAAGTGACAGTTTGCACTGATCACTTTTTTCCTTTTCACTAGTGATTGACAGGGGCAAGAACGGGTGATCAAAGGGTTAAATCGGGTGCTGGTAGGTGATCTGGGGGCTAAGTGTGGTGTTGGTGGGTACTCACAGTGATGTGTGCTCCTCTGCTCCTCTGCTGGAACCAACCGACCAAAAGAAGGAGCAGAGGAGCACAGCAGCCATATAACCACATCATATTTACTAATATGATGGGTTATCTGGCTGCTGATTAGTTTTTTTGAAAATCATCAACCTGCCAGCCAATGATCGTGGCTGGCAGGTTGATGACGAACTTGTTCTTTAAATTTTGCCGGCCCGCGATGCGCATGCGCGGGCCGGCTTACCCGGAAATCTCGCGTCTCGCGAGAGGACGCACCGGCGCGTCCACCCAGAAGAGCACGACCGCCGAGAAGACGCAATCCTGCGTACGGCAGTCGTGAGCAGGTTAAACAAGAAACGTATGGCGGTGTACACCCGAGCGGTGAATGCCAAAATAACACTCCAGGTGTCCTGTCAGGGCTGTGTCTGGTATATGTGCTGAATGTGCACATCTGTTGCAAATCCGTGGTAATATATAGTACAATACGTGTGTTTTCGAAAAGCTATTTGCAAGGAGCAGAAAATACTCGTAAAATCCTACAGAAATTCATGAACTTGACACCACAACCCCATGCAGATGATTATTTTCAGTCACAAAAATTTTTCAACTAAATCTGCCACATGTGAACACATCCTAATAAGTCAGCGTTAAGGGTGGGTTCATATCACCGTTATGGATTCCGTTTTTGTTTTCCATTATAACGGAATCCATAAGACGGAAGCTTTAGAGGCATTCCGTTTTGATCCGTCATAATAGAAGTCTAGGGGCAAACATAACGGATCCGTCTGGTTCCCGTTATTGTCAACATAACAGAAACTAGACAGATCCGTTACGATTCCCATAGACTTCGGAAAGCAAAACGGAATGCCTTTTAAAGGCTTCTGTTCTGACCCGTCATAATACAAGTCTATGGGCAGCATTACCGATCCGTCCTGGTTTCCGTTATGCACAACTGGACTCCTGCATAATAGAAACCAGGACCGCTCCGTTATGATTGCCCATAGACTTTTATTATGAAGGATCAAAACAGAATTGTCACGGTCTCTCCTGTGAGAGAGGTGAGAAGATCGGATAGACTTGCTGCACGTGAGGCTATCTGACAGGTCTCTCTGTTTTCTTTTTTGTATGTTGTTGTTTGGCAGGATCTCACCTCTCCTCAGGTGCTGCTCGTTATCAGTGATGAGGCTCTATTTAGATCCAAAAATTGAACATATACTCAATTGACCAAAAATTCCTTTTAGGGGTCCTATTGTTTATATTAACACTACAAACCTTATTATTAAATAATTAAAATACTACTCAGAGAAAACAATACTATTGAGGGGTTTAAAACTATCAGGAGACAGTAAGGGTCCATTCACACGTCCGTGGTCTGTTGCGGACATGCAAATTGCAGATCCGCAACACACCTGGCCGGCACCCGCTATAGAAATGCCTATTCTTGTCCACAACTGCGGACAAAAATAGGACATGTTCTATCTTTTGCGGAGCTGTGGACCGGAAGTTCGGGGCCAAAACCCGGAACTTCGGGGGCCGCGCACCGCAAATGCGGAAGCGGAAAGCAGATAATGTGCTCTCCGCTTCACGTCCGGGCCCATAGAGAATGAATGGGTCCGCACCTGTTCCGCAAAATTGCGGAACGGGTGCGGACCCTTTTGCGGACGTGTGAATGGACCCTTAAGGGCTTGGATATGTTCACTGTCTATCTGAAGTGGTCTCTGTGACTAGGCTATACACTCTGTTTGAAGGGTATGTAGCCTACCAAATACTCTATAGCTATTGCTAGCAGTGTATTGATTAACAGGTGCTAGATACTGTGGATCCATTAGAAAGATAATGGCACTACTCCTCAAATAGGTTGTGTAATAGCGCCGCAGCTTACTATGTGTCAGACTCTATGGTATGGCCCCTGATGGTGAATCAGTGATGTCCTGATGGACACTTATAAATAGAAAATTCCTATTATTGATGGGTTGGATATGCTCCTAATTCCCTATATTTCAAGCATCCATCATTCATTCACACCGTCTGACACAAAGATGTGGCATGCTCAACCTGCGGCCCTCCAGCTGTTGCAAAACTACAACTCCCAGCATGCCCAAACAGCCTACAGCTATCAGCCTACAGCAGGGCATTGTGGGAGTTGTAGTTTTATAACAGCTGGAGGGCCACAGGTTGAGCATGCCTGCACTAGACAGACACTATCTAGATAGCCGAACAGTGTTTGCGACCCTGCAAGGTATAATTTGTAGCCCTATTGCTGTATCCTGCCTAAAAACCAATAACTATCACTACCCCCACCCGACATGTTTCGGCGCGATGTGGCTTCGTCAGGGGAGTTGGGGTAATAGCGTGGCGCGCTAAATAAACTTTCTTTCACCTCCTCACCCGTCCTCTCCACCAGTGAGAAGTAACCACTGTGGATTGACAGGTGGAACGTTCTTACAGTCACTGGGATACCGCTTACATTTCACCTATCATGCGGTATGCATCAAAGTTGACAGGTGGCTCGTACAATCAGGAGGCACAACATCATCAGAGCGTGCCCGCCTCTCTGCCAATGATACATACTGCATTGCGGCCATGCCTCCAAACACCGCTCATACTGCTAGTATTTCATAGCAGGGGTGGGGAATTGAAGTAGCGTCACGCTTCAGTAAATAACCCTTTCCTTGCTGTTGGTATGATAATCAGTAAATGACCCTTTCATTACTGTTGCTATAATAGTCAGAAGCTGTACACAATTGCAGAATCTCTGCAATACAGTAGGTTATGTAAAGGAGCGGAGGGGATATTGATTCATATTAACCTAGCAGGCTGATGCACCCAATAAGTAATAGGTTCTCCAAAATGGTAATGTAAGATGTTAAATTACTTTATAAAAATCACTTCTGGCAGCGTGTGGATACGAGCTACTGAAATAGACCCAAGTCTCCTAAATGAAAGCTGTATACGAGAAGCCCTCATTGAGACCTCTCATTGAGATTGTAATCCAAAGATCCATCTTGCTTCCTCCTGCAACAATTTCAAATCCAAGTTTCCACTTCTCGGTCCTAATTTCAGTTTTGCAAGGCCCCAGAATTTTAACACTTCAGGATTATCATTGTGTGCATAGGCAATGTGCCTCTACAGGGGAGTGTCCTTTTTAGTATTGTTGGCACTAACATGTCCTGAAATTCTTCTTCTTAATTCCTGTACTGTTTTGCCTACATATAGCTTAGGACAAGTGCACGTCGCCACATACACAATGCCGCTGCTGTGACAATTGAAAAAAGTCTCTGATTATGTATTCCCGTCCATCAACTGGATTACTGAATTTTTTTATCCTGGGTATTTGCAAAAAGTGCAGTTCCCACTTGGGAATGAGCCCTGCACTTTCGACCTCAGCCATAATGCATTATCCGTGTGTATTTTAGGCAGAAAACTATGGACTTCTTCGATTTCCGAATTCATTCCTGTTGTTATAAGTTCAGCCAACTCCAATGCAAGCGCATCAGAGCTCCAGTCTGGGAATCGTGTGTTTGCGAAGTGGCGCCAGCCTCGTCCGGCTCATGACAAATCCTATATGGCATTGTTCTTTGATGTCAATGGTCTTTAGGTATGCTACGGCAGCAATTGCCTTGACTGAAGCATCACAGAAGATATACAGTCATTGCATCTTGACTTCAGTTGATGGCCCGGAAGCATAGGGTCATGCCAGGTAAATGCTGGTCAAAGCTTCGAGAGACTTCTTCCAACCTGTCCACAGGGCCTTTTTCTCTGTTGGAAGAGGATCATCCCAATCAGACGGTGGTGGTGAAGTCTCTTAACATCAGTTTACCCTGGATGGTAACAGGCGCTACGAATCCCAGAGGATTATATAAGCTGTTTATGGTGGACATAACTCCTCTACGTGTGAAGGGCTTTTCTTCCTTGCTGATTTGGAAGGAGAACATGTCTGCCTTTAAATCCTAGTGCAAACGGAAGCTCCGCTGCATGGGAAGGGAGTCGGTGCTAAGATCCAAGTCCTTTAGATCACTTGAATGGTCTTGGGGTGAGAAGGCTTCCATTAACTAACGGTTGTTATAGGCAATTTTGTGCAACCTAAAATTAGATAAAGCGAGCGTCTCTTGAGCCCTTTTCAGGAGACTGATTGCGGTCTCGTTTGTGGGTGTGGATTTCAGTCAGTCGTCCACATAGAAATCTTTTTCCACAAAGGATCTGACATCTAACTCATACTTTGCTTCACCCGCTCAGGCTGAATGTCTGAGACCGTAGCTAGCGACTGTAGGGGAAGGACTGTTTCCAAAGATGTGCACTCTCATTCGGTACTCTACAATGTCTTCATTTGGGTCGTTGTTGCGGTACCAGAAGAACCTCAAGTTTCTGTGTTCTTCCTTGACGAGGAAGCAGTGGAACATCTGTTGTATGTCGGCCATAAATGCGGAATTGGAGAAGTACCTCTAGAAGTCTGTTGTTGAGGACCAGACAGTTAAACATCATTTTGCGAGACGCCTTCGCACCTGGGGCTTAAGTCGAATACTACTCATATCTGCCCTGGTTTTTTAGGATGATACACTCCTCAGAGTCTTGGAGCGCGGGTGCCAATTCTTTCCATGAAGGTAACGAAATGTTCTCTCGTCTCTGGTGTCCTCTAAAGTTAGTGCTTGAGGTAGATGAATCGACTGTAGACAAGTTCTTTGTTGTTAAGT
Source organism: Bufo gargarizans (assembly GCF_014858855.1). Lineage (NCBI taxonomy): Eukaryota > Metazoa > Chordata > Amphibia > Anura > Bufonidae > Bufo > Bufo gargarizans. The sequence continues at coordinate 15,135,077 of NC_058084.1, read as the reverse complement.
AAGCCTTTTCTCCGGGGTTTAAACGGTAAAGGTGCAACCCAGTTTTTTTACTTGTCTTTTTACTATTCATTGATCCATGATATCCAAGAACAGACTGTCTTCTATAGACATTGCAACCCCGTTGTCTTCTCTTGTCCTGTGGAAGACTGTGCACCCTAAGTGATCTTGCACCCAATCGCAGGCGTGGTCTTCACAGGAGGTATCTGCGAAAGGACAAGGCACAGGAGCGCTGTGTGGCAATTATTTTATCAGGAAAACCCGGCGACATGGCTGGAATAGGGAAGGACGTCCATTTTCAAGTGTGTTGGTGAGCATACTATTGACTGAAGTCGGCTTGTGTGCTCCTCCTACATAGACGTCTCCTATGATGACCCATCCTAGGTCAAGTCTCTAGGCGTATGGAGCGTTTTGGGAACAGTTAATCTATCCTCTAGCCTTATGATTTCGTAGCATGTCTCTTCCAAGGAGTAGACTATCGGGGCTTCTGGGTCTAGTTCCGGTACCAGGTGAGCTATACACTTCAGGTGGGGGTGGTATGCCGCTACCTCTGGTGTAGGTATCTCAGACTGGTTGTCAGGAATGTGATTGCACTCCAGTATGGTTGGCAGTGACAAGCAGGTCTGACCAGCTATGGACTCTACCTTGTACCCAGTTGCCTTCCTCCCCACCGTATCAACGGTACCTGCATATATCCTTAAGGAGTAGGGAGAACCGGGCCCTATGATGTTGAAGGTGTCGAAGAAGGTGGATTTAGCTAAAGACCTGTTGCTTTGATCATCTAAGATTGCATATACCTTGATCGCCTTATCTCGGCCGACCGGATTACACTCTGACAAGGCAGATTTTTTAGCAGGACTTCCCTCCTGCAAGTCCTTTACAGATCTCTGTACAGTGAGAAATAACTACTGCAGTGTCTATTTCAGTGTCTATCTGCTTCCCGTCATGCTCCTCTGCCTGGGGTGATGCCTGAGAAGGTGGTCAAGGGTGTAAAGCCGTGTTTTGTGTTCTGTACTACCGCATTCTGTGCATGTCACACTGACCTTACAGTTCCTGGCGAAGTGCGATGTTGTAGTGTAGCACCTGAAGCAGATGTTGTTTTCTTTGAGGAATTCTTTGCAGTCCTCTAAAGACTTCTCCCTGAAGGCTCTGCATTTTAGTAGAGAATGTGGTTTCTTGTGCAGGGGGCATTCTTTGGTAAGATCTTTGTGTTTGTTATCTTCTTGAGAAGACTTAAACGGCCTGTAAGGAGAAACTGTGGAGGCAAAGTTAGTTTTGTGGACTGCCACTGGTGTTTTATGCGGTTTGACACCAGGGATAGTGGGGCATGACATGTAAAGTCAAAACTGGGATCCTTTCTAATCTTCACCTGTTGAGTAACAAAGTCTACAAACACCACAAAAGGGGGGGGGGGGATGGTACATTATGAAACTGTTTATAATGGGAACCAATGCGTGATTCACTTCTCTTGTAGATTAAAAGGGAGTTTTTGGACAATCGGGTTGACACTTCTGTCGGTGTCCAAGAATGCTAGCCCTGGCAGATCTCCTTATGCCTGATCAACCTGTACCTCTATCAACAAGTCGCTGAGTTCCCTGAGCTTCTGGTAACCCCTACTCAATATTCTGGGGAAATTATCAATTCTCTTATATAAGGCATTATCTATAGCTTCTATTGACCCATAACAACACTCATCAAGTCTTTTCCACACCATCTTTAGGCCTTTGTCCGGATAGTTTATGTTAATGTCTCTGATTCTTTTGGCATGTTCAGCAGACTCGCTTACAAGCCACTTTACCAAGAGCTATAACTCCTCACTACAAGAAAGATCTAAGTCCCTTATGGCGTTCTGGAAGGAGGCTCGCCATGCCCTTTGGTAACCAGTCCTTTGGTGACCAGCTCCCGTTTAGCAAAGAACTTAACGAAGTCCATGGCGGCCTGGTTAGCGCCAATACTACCCTGTGTGCTGTTGTTATGCTGCGTGTGTGGTGTATCACCATGCTTTTTAGGCAATCTGCTTACGGCAATCTGTATAATATCGTTCTGACGCAAAGGGTGTCTCTTTAAGTTGAAACGAAGGTTGTAGCTTCTGTTTTGTAGGGTGGTAGTTGGGGTCAGCATCGTATTGTCGCATACCGTCCTGCTGGAGGTACTGAGGTTCAAAGTAGGATCTTTGATACTCTGCATAAGCTGGCTGATATACTGGCTTAAAGTTGTCATCTGTCTTGGGATGCTGATGAACATATTCTGAGACGCGCTGTCCTGCATCTTGTTGACCTAGGTCTGGCCCAAGTACTTGGCTGTGTTTCTCGGATTGGGGGAACTTCAAGGCTCCTAGGAACTGTGCTTTGGCCACTGCGGCTGCTTCTTCTTTCTCTGTGGCGAGTTTCTCTAGTGACGCCTGCAGGCATACTGTTTGTTTTTCCACTAATGCTTTCTCTTTTTCCTTTGCCGCTCTCTCTTTCTCCTTTGCCGCTTGCAAGCATGCTCTTTCCTCTTCCAGTAAGGCTCTCTCTTTTTCCTTTGCCACTCTCTCTTTCTTTAATTGCATCTCTTGTGCAGCAAAGGAAGACCTTACTTTTACAGACTTAGCTTCTGCACGGGCGAGAGCAGCCTTTTCTCATATTGAGGACTTGCTAGAGCAGCTTGCACGTGACCTGGTCCTGTATGATGATGCCTGGCTAGCGAACATTGTGTTCCTTTTGCTGGCTTCTTAATTTCTGTGTGCGGACTCAGTCTATGTAGAAACGGACTTAGCGTCGTCTAGATCGTGCTACACTTGCTGGGGGCTGCACTCTCACTTCTTGTGACTGTATGGCAGCCGCTGCAATCTTGTAAGCAAGGCGACGTGTGTGTTGGCAACTCCATATAGTCAGATCCACTATCGCTGGTGACTAGCATCTGTTTTACTGTTTTGTCTTCATACAGGTTCACACAGTGTGCAATCTGACATTCAGTATAAACCATTCCTGTCTTCCAAATAAGAGGACTGTTCTTTGTAGTCTAACTTGTTTATTGGTAAAACAGGAGTATTTGATGGCAAGACAGGATTGTATGATTGGTAAAAAGTTGGGACACTATACAAATCGTGAATAAAAACTGAATGCAATGATGTGGAGGTGCCAACTTCTAATATTTTATTCAGAATAGAACATAAATCACGGAACAAAAGTTTAAACTGAGAAAATGTACCATTTTAAGGCAAAAATATGTTGAATCAGAATTTCATGGTGTCAACAAATCCCCAAAAAGTTGGGACAAGGCCATTTTCACCACTGTGTGGCATCTCCCCTTCTTCTTACAACACTCAACAGACGTCTGGGGACCGAGGAGACCAGTTTCTCAAGTTTAGAAATAGGAATGCTCTCCCATTCTTGTCTAATACAGGCCTCTAACTGTTTGGTCCGGATGACATGGCGTCCCAGATTTCCAAAAAGAACTTTGAATCGTGACTCGTTTGACCACAGAACAGTCTTCCATTTTGCCACACTCCATTTTAAATGATCCCTGGCCCAGTGAAAACGCCTGAGCTTGTGGATCTTGCTTAGAAATGGCTTCTTCTTTGCACTGTAGAGTTTCAGCTGGCAACGGCGGATGGCACGGTGGATTGTGTTCACTGACAATGGTTTCTGGAAGTATTCCTGAGCCCATTCTGTGATTTCCTTTACAGTAGCATTCCTGTTTGTGGTGCAGTGTCGTTTAAGGGCCCGGAGATAATGGGCATCCAGTATGGTTTTACGGCCTTGACCCTTACGCACAGAGATTGTTCCAGATTCTCTGAATCTTCGGATGATGTTATGCACAGTTGATGATGATAGATGCAAAGTCTTTGCAATTTTTCGCTGGGTAACACCTTTCTGATATTGCTCCACTATCTTTCTGCGCAACATTGTGGGAAATGGTGATCCTCTACCCATCTTGGCTTCTGAGAGACACTGCCACTCTGAGAAGCTCTTTTTATACCCAATCATGTTGCCAATTGACCTAATTAGTGTTAATTGGTCTTCCAGCTCTTCGTTATGCTCAAATTTACTTATTCCAGCCTCTTATTGCTACTTGTCCCAACTTTTTGGGGATTTGTTGACACCGTGAAAATTTGAATCAACGTATTTTTCCTTTAAAATGATACATTTACTCAGATTAAACGTTTGATCTGTCATCTACGTTCTATTACAAATAAAATATTGACATTTGCCATCTCCACATCATTGCATTCAGTTTTTATTCACAATTTGTTTAGTGTCCCAACTTTTTTGGAATCCGGTTTGTATAAGAATACAAATAGCAAGTATAAATACAGAGTATAGTTAGCATGTACTATAACATTAACAGTCATCAGTGAAAGCATATGGTAAAATGGCTGCCTGTACATAAGATTGCATGGCTAGCTAACAGAAATAACAACTTCCCTGAGTAACAATTACACCTAGTTGAACAGCTCTGCATAACATCATGTCCCTGAAACAAAGGTAGGTCTCTCACCAGATATGATTTTACAAGGATGGTGGAGTTTGAGAAGGAGATATGCAACAGGACAGCTCTGCTGATGTGCCCTGGAGACTGGAGGTTTTTCTTTCCCAGGATGCTTTGCACTCCACAATGCTTTGCACCACCCACAAGGCAGCAGTCTTTGTAACAAGGAAAACAAAGTGCAATACAATTTAACACCACTAGATGGTGCTATAACCACATTAATCACTACAGGGATACTAAAACTGGAGCAGACATGATCTATAGTCATTTTCCCTTACCCTGCTGGGTAGAACAGAACTCTTGGAAAAGCCCTTCAAGTCCATTTGCTGTCTGTTGTACGCTGGGAGGAAATACCACTTGTCTGAATAAGCCCTTAGAGTCCCCGGAGAATTCCTTTAACCAGTTCATATTCCAAAGAGAAGTCTTACACCTTTAACCTCTTCAAGACCTTGGGAATTTCCATTTTTTCCATTTTAGTTTTTTACTGCCTACCTTCCCGAAGCCACCTGGAGAACTTGAGGACTTGTTTTTTGCGGAACAAGTTGTACTTTTTAGTGACACCATTTTATGTTGCATACAATGTAGTGGGAAGCTGAAAAAAAAACAAAAAAAAACGCAATTCAGCCATAGTTTTTATGGTTTTATTTTTATGTTCTCTATGCTGGGAAAAACTAACCTGTGCCCCTCATTCTCTGGGTCAGTACGGAATCCATAAGACGCAAGTCAAAATGGAAGCCTTTAAGAGGCATTCCGTTTTGATCCTTTATAATACAAGTCTATGGGAATCATAACGGATCCTGTCGACAGGACTTTGTTTTCCGTCTTGCATAACGGGAACCAGACAGAGCCAACTGTCTATTACTAAGATGCTTTTTTGTTGCAATGGCAAGAAATTTTGTCAGAGTGATCGATGAAATTAATGCAGCTTAAAATTCAATTTGAAGATCAAACTTTATCAGATTTGCGGGAGGAAATTAGAGTCACACAAGAGTCATTATTGGTTCATGTTGACAAACCATTGTTTTCCAAATTTCCAAATCAAGTACTCCACGTTCTATTCTGAGAAGAAAAACACGCTTCTTCTATTCTGAGAAGAAAAACAACATTCTTCTAAGGTTTCCTTCAGGTCCACAGAACTAGACTCATCAGATTTAGCAACAGAAAACAGTCAGGATTCTTCCCACTTGCATGCCGCTGCTACACATGCATCCTCAACATCAATTCCACACCATAAAAGAGCATCATCAAAAAACGGAGGGCGGGAAAAAAAACATAGAAAAAGCTCACCGTTACCCGGCACGAAACAAGAACGATTAGAGGATGTACAAGTGATAAATTTATCGGCCACAATTCTGTCACAGGATCAGATGGACCTATTGAAAAGAGGACTGTCGTTTTTACTAACACATCACTTTAATTTATATCAAACCATCGTGGATGTAAACCGTTTGGCACGTAATTTAACTCTAAAAAAGCACTTTCAGGCTGAACAGGACTTAAACATTGATATTTTGAAGCTGGTACCAATATCCAGATGCAAAATAAGGTTCAAATTAGTGGAGATCCAATAGGAGAACTACAGAGTTCCATGGACTTTGGGGAACTGGCTCATGTCTGTCATCTTCAGGAGATGCGGTCTGAACAGGAGAACGATGCACTTGTTAATACTGCAGTATATTTCAAAACATCTAACAGGGATTTTTATCCCATACAGTCTAGGTCTCCTGCTCTGGACCGTTTCCAGAATTTGATAGAAAAGTATTTATGTTTATTACATGACAGAGTTAAACTAGAGAATATGCAGGTGGGGTTAGCTCACACAGATAAAAAAAAAAACAACCAATAAACATGTCTTCCAAAGAGTTAAGTGCACTACAGGAACTAATGAGGAGGTCTGATCTGGCCATTAAGGAAGCGGACGAGGGTGGAGCGGTTGTGGTGATGGATAGTTTTATTTATAAGATGCAAGTTCAAAATATGTTGGACGACTCAACTACTTATATTCCATTGAGCTACAAACCCTCTCTCCGAGTTCCAAACTAAGGTGTTTCAGATCTTATCAAAAGGTTCTGAGTTAGGGCTCTTTCACACCTGCGTTCTTTTCTTCCGGCATAGAGTTCCGTCGTCGGGGCTCTATGCCGGAAGAATCCTGATCAGTTTTATCCTAATGCATTCTGAATGGAGTGAAATCCGTTCAGGATGCATCAGGATGTCTTCAGTTCCGGAACGGAAAGTTTTTTGGCTGGAGAAAATACCGCAGCATGCTGCGCTTTTTGCTCCGGCCAAAAATCCTGAAGACTTGCCGCAAGGCCGGATCCGGAATTAATGCCCATTGAAAGGCATTGATCCGGATCCGGCCTTAAGCTAAACGTCGTTTAGGCGCATTGCCGGATCCGACGTTTAGCTTTTTCTGAATGGTTACCATGGCGGCCAGGACGCTAAAGTCCTGGCAGCCATGGTAAAGTGTAGGGGGGAGCGGGGGAGCAGTATACTTACCATCCGTGCGGCTCCCGGGGCGCTCCAGAGTGACGTCAGGGCGCCCCACGCGCATTGATGACGTGATCCCATGGCACGTCATCCATGCGCATGGGGCGCTCTGACGTCATTCTGGAGCGCCCCGGGAGCCGCACGGACTGTAAGTATACTGCTCCCCACTACTACTATGGCAACCAGGACTTTAATAGCGTCCTGGCTGCCATAGTAACACTGAAAGCATTTTGAAGACGGATCCGTCTTCAAATGCTTTCAGTTCACTTGCGGTGTTACGGATCCGGCGTGTAATTCCGGCAAGTGGAGCACACGCCGGATCTGGACAACGCAAGTGTAAAAGAGGCCTTAGGCATTCTGAGCAAAAAGGAAGTGGATTATATTTATGTGGAGCACCCCATCATTTCCATTTTCCATTCCTTGCCTAAAGTCCATAAGGGGGTGTTCCCACCCCCCTATGAGGCCAATTGTAGCTGGAATCAGCTCATATTCATAGAGGCTTTCCGAATGGGTGGATTCTCTCCTTCAGCCTTTGATCCCCTTAATCCCTGATTATTTGAAAGACACCAGATCGGTCTTGCAATCCTTTGCTGATTTTAAGTGGCTTAGCAATTATATATGGATTGCGGCTGACGTGGTGTCTTTGTACACAAATATACCACATAATCTTGCGCTAGTGGCTTTACAATGGTGACTACACTCTTGTACTTCAGGAATTTATTACAGAGGTGGTGGATTTCCTGCTCAAACATAATTTTTTTATGTTTAATGATTATTTTTATTTCCAGGTTTCAGGTGTGTCGATGGGGGCTAGGTTCAGTCCCTCCATAGTCAATATTTTTATGGCATGGTGGGAGAGATACTTTCTTTTCATCGATTCACACCCTTTTTTTTAGGACATTTGCTGGTATGGATGCTACATCGACAACCTGCTCTTTGTTTGGTCGGGCGATGCGGCAGACATACCATCGTTCGCTCTGTATTTGAATCATTGCATTGAGTCATTGTCATTCAGTTTGCATCGTGAATGGTTGTCTGTCAATTTTTTGGATTTGTGTCTGAAGGGTGATATAACAGGATCTAGAGTTTGTACATCTACTTTCAGAAAAGAAACAGCAGGTAATACCATTCTTCTGGCTACTTCTTGCCACCCTCCACATGTTATTCGAAATATATCCAAGGGGGAAATGATAAGAGGCAGACGTAAATGTTCCAGTACAAATACTTTTTTACAGGAGGCAGAAGATATTGCTAGAAGATTAAGTAAGAGATCTTATGCTACACAAAAAACGCAGGGAGCTAAAAACTGGGCATTATCCTTGGATCGGAAAACTCTTGTTTTTCCCACAAAACAACAATCACACAAAAAGAAAAATGTTGTGAATATGTCCAAGCAAAAAACAGTGACCTTCACCACGAAACATAGTGAGGAATACAGGGAAATCTGTAAGATAGTTAAACAACACCTCCCGGTACTAAGTTACGATAAAGAATGGACTAGATTAGTGACAGGAGGTATTAGATGTGCGGCTCGCAAAGCTCCTACTTTGGGGCAGATGATCAGTCCTAGCATGTTTCGGGACGGTCCAAACATTAAACCCATGTGGCTTAGGGCTCTTTCACACCTGCGTTCTTTTCTTCCGGCATAGAGTTCCGTCGTCGGGGCTCTATGCCGGAAGAATCCTGATCAGGATTATCCAAATGCATTCTGAATGGAGAGAAATCCGTTCAGGATGCATCAGGATGTCTTCAGTTCCGGACCGGAACGTTTTTTGGCCGGAGAAAATACCGTAGCATGCTGCGCTTTTTGCTCCGGCCAAAAATCCTGAAGACTTGCCGCAAGGCCGGATCCGGAATTAATGCCCATTGAAAGGCATTGATCCGGATCCGGCCTTAAGCTAAACGTCGTTTCAGCGCATTGCCGGATCCGACGTTTAGCTTTTTTAGAGTGGTTACCATGGCTGCCAGGATGCTAAAGTCCTGGCAGCCATGGTAAAGTGTAGGGGGGAGCGGGGGAGCAGTATACTTACCATCCGTGCGGCTCCCGGGGCGCTCCAGAGTGACGTCAGGGCGCCCCAAGCGCATGGATGACGTGATCGCATGGCACGTCATCCATGCGCATGGGGCGCTCTGACGTCACTCTGGAGCGCCCCGGGAGCCGCACGTATGTAAGTAAGTATGCCGCTCCCCCGCTCCCCGCTCCTACTATGGCAACCAGGACTTCAATAGCGTCCTGGCTGCCATAGTAACACTGAACGCATTTTGAAGACGTATCCGTCTTCAAATGCTTTCAGTACACTTGCGTTTTTCCGGATCCGGCGTGTAATTCCGGCAAGTGGAGTACACGCCGGATCCGGACAACGCAAGTGTGAAAGAGGCCTTACGTGTAAAGGTAGTTATAAATGTGGGCATATGAGGTGTATTTGCTGCGACCACATGAATGTGAACAAAACGTTTGAATCTGCGGCCAATGGCAAAAGCCACATGATTAAATCTTACATAAATTGCAACACAAAATTTGCCATTTATGTAATTACATGCACAATTTGCTCACTGCAATATGTGGGTTGCACAACTAATCAGATAAAAACTTGAGTGCGTAAACGTATTTCAGATGTTCCGCACTTAAGACCCGTAATGTCTCTGCAGCCAGCTTACACTTTGCTACAGTCCATGAGGGTGATACAGCGGCGTTAATAGTTCAAGGAGTGGAAAGAGTTACTCCACCTGTAAGAGGTGGAGATCACAGAAGAAAGCTTCTCTGGATGTTTGAATTAGGAACCTGCTTTCCCTCTGGTTTGAATAAAAAACATGACTTGTTCCTGCAATATCACTGACAAATTGCTTGCAGCAAGTAAGTTTTTATGAGAATGGGAATTTTCTGTTCACTCTTTATTAACTTTTCTACTTTGAAGATCACGAGATGTTGTAATCCCTAGGGATTGGTGTGATAGGGGTATATAGGATGTAGAAAGTTTTTGTAATGTTTGTCATGAGTAAGGACCGGTACAACGTGGTCCGAAACGCGTAGACTGTTTACCTTGCATTTGTTTGGATTTTTATACCGCATGGACTAAAGGATTACTTGGGAGCTGGACCTTGCACCTTTTTTCTTCAGTTCATCCACAGCCGTGTCCGTGCGCCTAACAAGCTTTTTATTACTTTCTCCTGTGGCGGCGCTGTGGGGGAATTGAACACTTGCTGCTGGGTTACGCCACAGCAGATCGGTGGGGATCCCGTCAGTGGGGCATCCTGTAATCAGTTCATTTTTGGGACCCCCTAAGGCAGGGATAGCCAACCTGAGGCTCTCCAGCTGTTGCAAAACTACAACTCCCATCATGCCCAGACAGTCTACAGCTATCAGCCTACACATGGTGGGAGTTGTAGTTTTACAACAGCTGGAGAGCCACAGGTTGGCCATGCCTGCCCTAAGGAGTTCAGCCATATTTTAAAGCCCCCACAGCTGCATGCACTTGTGGATGCTTTCATAAGATCTGGGAGACTTGCAGCGTCCTCCTTGAGAAGCAGCACTTTGCGGTGAGCGAGCAGCCATGAATGCATGTGTAGGAAGTGTGAAGGTGTCTGGCAGACCGAGCAGGTGTGAGCGATTGATCCTCCCAGGGGTACAACCTCTACGCTCAGTTGGTTCCAGTCTGAGAAAGTCTTGATTTTCATGTTACTTCCAGTAACTTAAAATCAAATTGAGATTTGAATGAGAGGCAGAGCAATCTTTCCAAAATGTACATTTATTTTGCTCTGGTTTTATGAACTAATATGAGCTAATATTGTAAAAAAAAATGACATCACTGAAGATTTTTTATTTTTTTTTGCATTGCTCATTTAGAGTAGTGGTCGCCTCCATATGGCCAGCTGCGCACGTTGCAGAATATGTGACGTTTTTCCGCGCGGATTCTCATGCGCAAAAAACACAGCGTAGCACATTACCACCAAAGTGTATGAGATGACACAAATGTACACTTTGCAGATTTTTTCCATGCGGAAATTGACCTGCTGCGCAGAATGCAAAATAGGTAGCGCCAATTATGCAGCAGAGAGAAAAAAGACATGCTTGGCAAACGCCGTCTTACAGAGATCGCCCTGACGTTCGGCAGACGGGCTCAGATGGTTTTGTACAAAATGCATTTGCTTTATAAATAAGCGTAGCATTAGCACTATAATATTTTTTGTGACTATGACATTATTGCACTTTATCTGATTTGCAGGGTGCTGCTGCATTGCCTTTTTTCTCTGTTTTCAGCCATGGCAGCGTGCACCCGCGCATTGGGAGGTGCTGACTAACCCCATTTTCTTTGCAAATTATGCAGCAGAAACGCACAAAAATTTCTTCTGTACTTTATAATTAATGGACTCTTCTTTTGTTTCATTTAGTGACTTTTGTGACCAAGGTCTGGATTTGACCGAAATGTCAATATTTATAGTCACATTTCATAACAGGCATTCCTTTTCTTTTTTGCCTATATACTATATGGAGGATATGTCATAATAAAATAATTTATATTTGCACGAAAGCCTTGAGTGTGCAGTGGTACTTCTCTCATGATCATATCCACTCCACTGAAGCACCTCACCCTGTGGACGACGAGTGCAACCCAGTCCATTTCCATTGGTTTTAAAGAGATTATCCTGAAAAATATAATGATGACTTATCCTCAGGATCACATCAGCAGGGGTCCAAGTACCGGTATCCTCACCGATCAGCTGTTTCAGGGAGCCGCTGTGCTCACCGGAGATCTGGTGAGCGATGCAGGCTCCCGGCAGCTTTCCAAGGACAGCGCCGTACATGGTATAGTGGCTGCGCATGGAATTGCAGCTCAGCCCCATTGACTTGAATGCAACTAGGCCATGTGACCGATGTACAGTGATGTCACCAGCCTAGAAAGAGGCTGCGGCGCTCAAGGCCTCTTCTAACGCTTGATCGGTGGGGTCCTGGGTGTCACATCCCCGCAGATCTGATACTGATGACCTTAAATATATTTTCCTTGATAACCCCTTTAATGTGTTTGTTCAGTGGAAAACTCAGAGACATGCATTACTTTGGTCCGTGCTGCAGACCAAACGCGCCCATTGAAGTTTATGGGTCCATGAAAAACCATGGACACAACACAGATGGCGTCCATGTTTTGTAAGTGTTTCCCAGACCATTAGTGAGAGACGCTCTGGAAATTAATTTTCAGCAATGTTGCGCGACTTTCGTGTTGCTGTGTAGCCGTCCCCTAATACTGCGCTGAGACTTATTAAATATGTATTTATTTATTTTTTATTTATTTTTTATAAGATCCACTCATTTTGTCACTCGCTGTACTGACTATTTCATCGATACTTGTCAGAGGTCAGGTCCGATAAATTGGCGGCTCTGTGGCCAGTGTCGTTCTTGAGGGTGAGAGGCAGATTAGCAGCAGATGTCATCCGCTCCTTTCTCTGACTCATCACTATAACAGCCAAAATGGTGACTCGACTCCTGATGACATCACTTATCCTGAGGTCACATGATGCAGCCCATTAAGGCAGGCAGATGACCCATCTCATTATCACCAGGCAAGGGGTCCCATCTCTGTTGTACTGTGATAATCGTCATCTACAGAGGGATCTCTTGTCTCCTCTCAATATAGTGCAGCGTCAGGCAGCGCATGACTTCACTCAACCTGATTTTCCGGTTTCTATAAGCTGAATATTCGGAGATCGGATGATCGCCTGCTGTTTCTGCTCTACTGGAAAACCCTCTGTGTGGTGAAAGTGTTAAAGAGGACCTGTCATCACAAAATGCAATGCAGGCAGCAGCTTATAGAGCAGGATGAGCTGAGCAGATTGACCTATAGTTTGGTGGGAAAATATTCAGTAAAAATGACTGTACTGTTTATTGTAGTATTGTCTGTTTTGTTTGATTTTATATGATGTATAATCTTGTCTTTTCCTTTTCTCTTTTTCTTTTTGTTTGTTACATGCCTGCCTCTGGAAAGGTACACTTTGTATAACTTGGAAAAAATCATTAAAGAAATATTTTAAAAAAAGTTCTATATTTTTGCAGATGCCATGGAAAGGACATACGGATGCGGACAGCACATCTTTTGCGGCCCCGTTGAAGTGAAGGGGTCCGCATCCGGCCAACAAAAAATGCGGATTAGATGCGGACAAAAATTTTGTTCATGTGCTGGAGCCCTAGGTGTGTATACAGAGATAGCTGTCAGTCACTGATCGCTTTACCTGGGGTGGTCTTAAGTTTAGAAATGTAAAAATTACAAGTTTTACTGAATTTTTTCTCTACATACCGTAACTGTGTATACCGTATTCTTTGCTTTATAAGACGCACCCCAGGTTTTGGAGGAGGAAAATAAGATTTAGTTATTTTCTTCAGCCCATAGATCAGACCCTCAAAAATATCAGATTAGACCCCCATATTAACCCTCCATGTCAGACCCCCATCAGACCTTATATTAGCCCTTTATTTCAGACCCCCATCAGACCTTATATTAGACCGTTATTTCAGACCCCCCATCAGACCTCAGATCAGCCCTCAATGTCAGACCCCCCAGAGTTTCTTGCCAAAACCTTCAGACTTCAGATCAGACTAAAATAAAAATCTCCTCTTACCTCTCCTGCGCCGCGGCTCCTCTCCATCTCCAGCGGCGCTCCCATGTCTTCTCCGAGCCGGCCCCATTAAGGAAGACCAGGGAGGATGAGCACCGGAAGTGCTCCCAGCACCTAATGCATACTAGTGAGCGCTTCCATAATGGAAGCGCTCCCTAGTATTCGCTTTATAAGACGCACTGCCATTTTCCCCCCACTTTTGGGGAAAAAAGTGCTTCTTATAAAGTGAAAAAAACTGTAATTCTGCTCGGCTCCTCCTGCTCTCTAACATTCTGCCTCTTTAAACCATAATTTTTTTTCCCTGTGCTGATCAGAATTCTGATCACCATCTCATTCGGGTCGTTAGAGAGCCTATTTATGCTTTGCAATTATCAAAAAAAATTTGCTCCGTACTGGAATTTATCATCATGACTTATACATTGAAGGCCTAGTTTTTCAATGACTGTGGGTCAGTGGAAAAATATGAGACATGCATTACTTTGGTCCGTGATGCAGACCAAACGCGGCCATTAAAGTCTATGAGTCCACGAAAAACCACTGACACAACACAGCTGGCGTCTATGTTTTCTAAGGGTTTCCCAGACTATTAGTGAGAGACGCTCTGGAAATTAATTTCCACAGTGTCTGTAGAATACAGATGACACACGAAGGGCAAAAAACGGACACACGGATCAAAGATGGATTCTTTACAGACATAGTCACGGATGAGACATGCTCAGATTTCCCACGGATGTCAAATGGGCACCGAAATGTGAATGAGGCCCTAGGGCACTATTATCCAGTGCGACTTGGATGGATTTTTTGTGACTGTAGTGTTGCAGTTGCAGCATGTTGCATTGCGATACCATTGAAATCCATAATATAAAATGTTGCGCTTCTTTCATGTTGCTGTGTAGCCGTCCCCTAATACAGCCCTAACAAACGCTCAGCGCTGAGACTTATTAAATATGTATTTATTTATTTTTAATTTTTTTTATAAGATCCACTCATTTTGTCACTCGCTGTACTGACTATTTCACCGATACTTGTCAGAGGTCAGGTCCGATAAATTGGCGGCTCTGTGGCGAGTGTCGTTCTTGAGGGTGAGAGGCAGATTATCCTAGGTTTACAGCAGCAGATGTCATCCGCTCCTTTCTCTGACTCATCACCATAACAGCCAAAATGGTGACTGATGATGACATCACTTATCCTGAGGTCACATGATGCAGCCTATTAAGGCAGGCAGATGACCCATCTCATTATCACCAGGCAAGGGGTCCCATCTCTGTTGTACTGTGATAATCGTTATCTGCAGGGGGATCTCTTGTCTCCTCTCAATATAGTGCAGCGTCAGGCAGCGCATGACTTCACTCAACCTGATTTTCCGGTTTCTATAAGCTGAATATTCGGAGATCGTGTGATAGCCTGCTGTTTCTGCTCTACTGGAAAACCCTCTGTGTGGTGAAAGTGTTAAAGAGGACCTGTCATCACAAAATGCAATGCAGGCAGCAGCTTATAGAGCAGGATGAGCTGAGCAGATTGACCTATAGTTTGGTGGGAAAATATTCAGTAAAAATTACTGTACTGTTTATTGTAGTATTGTCTGTTTTGTCTTAATGTTTGATTTATATGATGTATATGCAGTACGCCGCCCTGCAGGGTATTGAGATGGTAAGGTCACGGTTACTTAGGCAAACGAGGGTTGCTCTGGGTTACTCACAGTTTATGGGAGACCCTGGGCAGACGTACAGCAGTGATGGAGAGGCTGGCACAGGGGACCTCTGGGGCACTCTCTGTGTATAGGGACCAGGCCTGATGGTAGATGAGGTGCCCTGGATGTTGCAGGTGTTTAATGTGCCGGTGGCAAGATCCCTATAAGATTCGTGACGCCAGTGCCGGTAACGGTGGCACACCGATTTATGAGAGGAATAATTGAGGAACACGATGTTGTGGTGAACCAAAACTTCCTTTTACTGGAAACAGTCAACTATTTACAGTCTGGGTTCAGTTCCACATGGCAGTAGCAATTATAAGCAGGCTTTTACAAATGGCAGGCACAATGTTCTTGCAAGATACTCAGAGGGTTAAAACACTTACAGATCAGGCTGCACTTTTCCTCAGAAATCCTGTGCACTATTCCTCAGAACTCCTGTCTGTCTTAATCCCAAGGCCCGTATGCCCTATTGATGGCTTTATCCTTGGCCACCAAAACTTCCTTAGGTATATATATATATATATCCTTGCATTAAGTAAGATCCTTCTGCCCTTCAGCCCTCAGGTTGGCTGGTTACACTTCTGCTCTGCTCTGCACTTTGGTTGTGGGAACTGCAGGTTTCTCAGGAGGTAACTTCTTCCCCTGGTGGCAACTAGAAGCGTGGTCTGTCTAGCTGCATGTCAGGAGGTGGCCCTCAGCTCCTCTGTGCTGAAGTGCACACTCTCTTCTGTCTCCTCACAGACTCCTGACTACACAGAACCCTTCCCTGCACAGGACCTGACTATTTATACTAGAGGTTCCCTAGCTCCCTCTACTGTCTAGGAGGAGGAACTACACCCTAACAAGCCTGACACCCAAAATACATGGAGAATATACATAAAAACATAGCAATATACCTAAAAATGGACTGTAAAACACAATGCCACTGTTCCACAGGAGGTGGAGAACAACGTGGCCCAATTAAACCCTTGTGTAGTGCCCACATTTACCTAGCGGGACACTACATACACCGTTGCTTTAACGTTGCCCATCCTCGGCACAACACAAGGGGCCCTACCCAGCTGGAGACTGCAACCTGAAAGACAAAAATAATGCAAAGCAGGCACACACATCTACATTTGCAATAAATATCAGGCAGCTCCACTGGAAAAAGGAACAAGTGCGGTGAAAAGGGGCGTCGTTCTTATCATACAGGATAGAACAGGGAACATGGGCACTGACCTGGTACAGCATGTCAAGGATTACCAGGATAGTCCATAATAATACACAATAGTCCATAAAACAGCATCTTAGAGGCCCACATGAATTAGGGTCATCTCTGGGCACGTTTCTTTGAGTTTAAGATTGCACATATAAAAGTCACAGCACATAAAGTCCACATCTCAGGGGGTATTTTCCCTGGCATATAAAATAGTGCTGTAATATCCCTATTCAACCTGAAAAGGGGGTTAAAAAGGGGTTAAGTGCAAATAAAGTAAACAGGCACAACTTGGCTTTTAGAATACTTTAAGCAGGCAGGGGGTCCTGTAAACTGGATGGCAGCAGAGCACTTGGAATACTCAGTGGTTTTTAACGACCACTGGGCCGTGGGGAACTGGCAGCAGCTCAATGGTGCCAAAACAAAAGACTCCTGTCCTGGAACAGTTAAATCCTCTGTAAGGGTCCTTCAGCAAAATCAAACATGGCCTGGCAGGCCTACTCACAGGTATGTGTCGAATCCACTCTGGTCATCACTGGTGGTACATCCTGGTTCTGCTGGCAGTCTGGGCCTGACACGAGGATCCATGTATGGCTGGGCCCACAAAATAGTGTTAGCTGGTAGTTGCAACATAAATGGGCCTCTCACTGGTATAGGCCCCATAGGTCTGGGGGTGAACACTGCAGGAGGCCTTAATGCTTCAGGAGGCTCACTGGACCTGGGTGGCGCTGGCTATAAGCGACAGACCCGACTCCTGGCGTAACAGAGTCTCTCCGGTGCCGCGATGGCGGGCTCAACTGCAGGGGTCACCCAACTGGCCGGGACAGGAACCCTGACTTCAGGTTCAGGGACATCTGGGTTCTTTGGCGGTTCCACTTTATCCGTTGGCGTAGGCGCCGCTCTGGATGCTACAAGCCGGCGCAGGCTATGAAGATGGATTTCCAATCGGGAAATTTGGTCCTCCAGTCTCTCAGGCGCTGCGTTGCTGCTGGAATCCGTCAGTTTCAGCAGGTTCAGGTACAAGATGCAAGCTCTCTGGCGCTCTCTGGCGCTGCATGGAACTTTTCTAGGTTCTCTATGTCTTTCAAGGTTTTTTCCCGGCGGGGCAGTTCAGGTGAGGGGTACAGACTCACCCACTTTTCCAGTACAGTAGGCTGCCAAAACACATTCGGGCCAATGAAGGATATTTTTTTTGCGGTGCAAAGGCACGGCCAGAAACACCAAGGAAGCACTCCATAGTGCTTCCATGGGGTTCCGATCCATGCTTTCGTTACGCATATCTGTGATTGCGGACCCATTCAAGGGAATGGGCCCGCATCTGTGATGTAGAGTGCACATGGGCCGTGTGGCCATGGGCACACAGCGGCCGTGTGCATGAGGCCTAAAACATAAACTTCTATTAGAAAATAATAATCAATAATACACTTTATTGGCAAAAATTCATAAGAGTAAAATTTCCTCTTATGAATTTTTGCCAATAAACTGTATTAATTGATTTCATGGGTTCTGGTATTTTCTTATAGGAGTTTATATTGTGTTTTAGACCGAATGCACACGGCTGTGAGCGGTCCGTGGTATCCCGACCTGGCATCCCGCTGAGAGCTGGAGCGTACGGCGTCATTGGTTGCTATGCCGCTGTGCACTTCATGCTGCCGCTGCACTACAGTATTACACTCGTATAGATCATACGAGTGTATTAATGTAGTGCAGCGGCGGCATGAAGCGCACGGCGTCATAGCAACCAATGACGCCGTACGCTCCAGCTCTCAGCAGGATGCCAGGCCGGGATACCACGGACCGCTCACAGCCATGTGCATTTGGCCTTATAGGCATGATGTGTGCTGCTGATGCTGAGCAAGAGCAAAGCAACACATGGTAAGTGTTCTTTATTCAATTATTGGCTCCTTTGAGCCTTTATTTAGGTGTTTTGGTGTAGATAGTGACTGTGAGTCGTGACACTCACTGTAGCCCCATGCGGCAGGCCCCCCATTCATGTAACATAAATACTACAAGAACTGGTCTTTCTGTGACTGTCTGTTACTACTAGTAACTTACTAGACTTACTAGTTCACCTGAATTCTAAATTTAAAACGAATTCCAGCAACAGCACTGCAGCAGCATTCAGCTTTGTCTGCTTTCCTCTGGGCGCCAGGTTTCCAGCTCTGGGCTCGGCTATCAGTCCTGTCTTCTGCAGCTGCGCCGAGACGAGTCCTGCTGCTGGCTGGGGGCGGGCTTACAGTCAGTCAGACTCAGATGATGATCATTGATCTGTGCGGGCGGCGTGCGCTGCTATGGAAACTGCAGTGCCTGGACTCAGAGTCAGAAGGTCACGTGAGAGAGGGGCCGGGCGCTGCGCAGCATGAATGAATCGGGCTGTATGCAAACATTTTAAAGGGGCCGCCGTGGAGACGAGTGGGCCCCCTAACTTACAGTGGGCCCTGGCACTTGCCCGGGTTTGCCGGGTTCTGACGCTGGCCCTGCCACTAGTAACAGTGACCCAATCTTTGTGTGTACCGTTAATAACCACCCTCTGTTTTCTATCATTGAGCCAGTTACTTACCCACATACAGATGTTTTTTCCCAGTCCGAGCATTCTCATTTTATATACTAACCTTTCATGTGGTACAGAGTCAAATGCTTTGGAGAAGTCCAGATACACGACATCCATTGATTCGCCGCTGTCAAGTCCAGAACTTACCTCCTCATAGACACTGATTAAATTAGTTTGACATGACCGATCCCTCATGAAGCCATGCTGATATGGCGTTATTTGCTTATTTTCATTGAGGTATTCCAAGATAGCATCTCTCAGAAAACCTTCAAACAGTTTACCCACAACAGATGTTAAACTTACCAGCCTATATTTTCCGGGCTCTGTTTTTGGACCCGTTTTGAATATTGGCACCACATTTGCTATGCGCCAATCCTGTGGAACACTCCCTGTCAGTATAGAGTCCTTAAATGTCAGAAATAAGGGTTTGGCTGTGACATTACTTAATTCCCTTAGGATACGGGGGTGTATGCCATCTGGTCCTGGCGATTTGTCTATTTTAATCTTTTTAAGTCGCTGTTGTACTTCTTCCTGGGTCAGACAGGACACTTTTAATGGGGAATTTACTTTTACATTCTGCATTTTATCTGACAGTTTATTTTCCTCAGTGAATACAGTGGAGAAAAAAATATTGAATAGCTTTGCTTTCTCCTCGTCGCTCTCTGCAACTCCCCCCTCATTACTCTGTAAAGGGCCGACACCTTCAGATTTATACGTTTTACCATTTATATAATTCAAGAACATTTTAGGGTTAGTATTACTCTCTTTGGCAATTAATCTCTCGGTCTCTAGTTTGGCCGCTTTTATTTGTTTTTTAAATATTCTATTTTTTTCCTTATAGTTTTTCAGTGCTTCCTCACTACCCTCCTGTTTTAGTGATTTCAATGCTTTCTTTTTGTCATTTATTGCTTTCTTTACAGTTCTTTATTGCCTTCTTTACAGTTCTTTATTGCCTTCTTTACAGTTCTATTTATCCTCATTGGTTTCTTTTTGTTCCTTAACCTTTTATTCCCATAAGGTATGTACCTCTCACAATTAGATTTTAGGATGCTTTTAAAAATATCCCATTTTGTGGCTGTATTTTTATTTTTGAGGATTTTGTCCCAGTTAGTTAGGCCTATGGCCTCTCTTAGTTGGCAAAATTTTGCTTTTGAAGTTTAGTATTTTTATTCCTCCCTGAAGAAACACTCTTTTGAATGATAATTGGAAGGTTATTACTTTATGGTCACTCTTTCCCAGGTGTCCCCCAACCTGCACGTCTGTGGTTCTCTCATGTATATTGGTTAATACTAGGTCCAGTATGGCCGTCCCTCTAGTCGGGTCCTGAACCAGTTGGGAGAGATTATTGTCTTTGGTTATTGCCAAGAACCTGTTTCCTTTATGAGATGTACAAGTTTCAGTTTCCCAGTCTATATCTGGGTAGTTGAAGTCCCCCATAATAACCACCTCATTATGGTTTGCCGCCTTGTCTATCTCGTTTAGTAGTAGATTTTCTGTGGACTCTGGTATATTAGGTGGTTTATAGTAAACTCCTATTAGTAATTTATTATTGTTTTTGCCTCCATGTATTTCTACCCACACTGACTCCACATGTTCATGTCCCTCACTTATATCTTCTCGGACTGTGGGCTTTAGACAGGACTTTACATAAAGGCAGACCCCTCCCCCTCTCCGGTTTTAACGATCCTTTCTAAGTAGACTGTAACCCTGTACATTAACCGCCCAGTCATAGTTATCATCCAGCCATGTCTCAGTTATTCCCACTATATCATACACCTCCTCACACATCACTAATTCCAGTTCCAGTTATTAGTCAGGCTTCTGGCATTAGTATACATACATTTGAGAGGTTTATGTATATTTTTTACCCTACACCTTTCCTTCTGAACTGTTCTAGTCCCTCCATCCATTCCTTCCCCAGTCCCATTACCTTGCCCCCGGTCTCTATCTGCACTATCTTCCCCTCCTATACCTAGTTTAAACACTCCTCCAACCTTCTAGCCATCTTCTCCCCAACACAGCTGCCCCTTCCCCATTGAGGTACAGCCTGTCCCTACGATAGAGACTGTAGCCGATAAAGAAGTCGGCCCAGTTCTCCAGGAACCCAAACCTCTCCTTCCTACACCAGTTCTTGAGCCACTTGTTAATCTCCTGCTGCCTTTCTTGTGTGGCTCATGGTACCGGCAGTATTTCGGAAAATACTAACTTTGAGGTCCTTGCCCTAAGCTTTTGACCTAAATCCCTAAAATCATTTTTAAGCACACTCCACCTTCCTCTAACTTTGTCATTGGTTCCAATATGGACCATGACCTCTGGATCTTCTCCAGCTCCTCCCAGTAATCTGTCAACCCGATCCGCGATGTGTCGAACTCGAGCGCCAGGAAGACAACACACTGTTCCGCGATCACGGTCTTTGTGACAGATCGCACTATCTGTACCCCTAATAATTGAGTCTCAAACTACAAGCACCTGTCTGACCTGCCCTGCTCTCCTGGTCCCCTGCTTACTGGAACCGACATTCCCCTGAATGGCAGAGGAAGTGTCCGGCTACAGCAGTGCTCTCTCTGAACTGACATCCCCCTCATCTGCCAACCTTGCAAACTTGTTGGGGTTTGTCAGATCAGGGCTAGCCTCCCTGGCACTCTTCCCTCTACCCCGCTTTCTAACTGTTACCCAGCTAGCATAGAATAGAAGAGAAGCTGGAAGTAAGTAGATCTGATCTGGGGTTTGAATTAATTTTGGGGTCTTCTGGGGTCAAAATACATTTTGTGGTCTAGTCTAGAGTCTGAATTCATTATATGGTCTGGTCTAGGGTCTAAATTAATTTAGGGTGTCTATGTCTCCATACTGCAATTTCTACTTAACTGGCTGGTGTGTGTGGGGTCTACTTGTCCCAGCATGCGCCACTCATTTGCTATGAATGGGCTTTTTAATAGCAGAGTTAGGCCTCATGCACACACACGTTTCCATGTCCGTTCAGGTTTTTTTTTGCGGATAGGATGCAGACCCATTCATTTTAATCAACATCAAAAGCAGAAGAAACTTTATGGAGAAGTGATCCTTAGGTTTGGCACACAGAAAGTCAATGCTTCCTTTGGTTAATGCAGTTAAATGTGGTGGAAACCAACCTAAAGGAGGTCAATAAGTCAGCTGGATGTGAGGAACTTGGTTAGTTTGCTATAGACAAGATGCTAAGGTAACTGGAAGATCATAGTAAGCAGAGTTCAGAGATGGGTCCACCTTGAGGGAAGATTTCTTTAGAATGAGAAGCAGGATTGTACGGTTGAAGGCTGAGAAGATGTCGGTGAAGAAGAGGTTCAAGAGTCCAATCAGGGTTGGGGCACAGAGTTGACGTTGGCACAGAGTGACTGGCCAGGAGGGCACATTACTTTACAAAATGTTTCAACCATCATATTTACAGGGTACACAAGCTTGCGATTATGTTGCTAAATATGAGGGCATAGTACTCTTGCTGGTTACAGTCTCTTAAAAGGCACATCTAGCAGATCACTTCTTATATAACAGGACTATCTCTTCAAGACATGTCATGCTTTACAGTTACTAACAGGCATAGTGCATGAAATATTTACAGTCCGTTTTGACAGACCATAAATCCCAAGGGATTCTGCCATCTAGTGGCTACTAGAACACATATTACTGTATTATCATGCTCTTATAAATGTAGTTTAATTTTATAGACTTTTATCATATTTACCTATAACATTTTAGAAAGAAAAATTACTGTTCAAACAATACTTGTTACTAGAGATGAGCGAATTTCATATTTTGAAATTAATTTGCGATTCGTTTACTGGTAAAAGCAATTACCATGGACCATAACGCAATTCTATGACGGAATTCCGTTATTTATTCCGTCATAATAGAGGTCTAAGGGTTGCATAACGGATCCGTCCTGTCTCCGTTATGCAGGGGAGTCCTCTATTATGATGGAATGAATAAAAGCATTCTGTTATGCATTCCGTCATAGAATTGCGTAATGGTCCATGGTAACGGAATCCATAATGCAATTCTGCTTTTATCAGTAAACGAAACGCAAACGAATTTCATAAGCGGAAATTCGCTCATCTCTACTTGCTACGAGATTGAAACAGCATTTACAAACAAACATTTTCACTAGGTGGTGCTATTAGAGTAATAAAGAATTATACTAATTATAGAATTCAAAACTACATATGTACAGCTGGTATAACGTATACATCTTCTTGTATACAGTGATATGGAGCATGCTGGTATAACCTGGGCATCTCCTGTATATAATTATATAGGTACAGCTGGTATAAGTTATACATCTTCTTGTATACAGTGATGTGACCCATGCTGGTATAACCTGGGTATCTCCTATATATAATAATATATGTACAGCTGGTATAAGTTATACATCTTCTTGTATACAGTGATGTGACCCATGCTGGTATAACCTGGGTATCTCCTATATATAATAATATATGTACAGCTGGTATAAGGTATACATCATCTTGTATATAGTAATATGGACCATGATGGTACAAACCGGATTCCAAAAAAGTTGGGACACTATACAAATCGTGAATAAAAACTGAATGCAATGATGTGGAGGTGCCAACTTCTAATATTTTATTCAGAATAGAACATAAATCACGGAACAAAAGTTTAAACTGAGAAAATGTACCATTTTAAGGGAAAAATATGTTGAATCAGAATTTCATGGTGTCAACAAATCCCCAAAAAGTTGGGACAAGGCCATTTTCCCCACTGTGTGGCATCTCCCCTTCTTCTTACAACACTTAACAGACGTCTGGGGACCGAGGAGACCAGTTTCTCAAGTTTAGAAATAGGAATGCTCTCCCATTCTTGTCTAATACAGGCCTCTAACTGTTTGGTCCGGATGACATGGCGTCCCAGATTTCCAAAAAGAACTTGGAATCGTGACTCGTCTGACCACAGAACAGTCTTCCATTTTGCCACACTCCATTTTAAATGATCCCTGGCCCAGTGAAAATGCCTGAGCTTGTGGATCTTGCTTAGAAATGGCTTCTTCTTTGCACTGTAGAGTTTCAGCTGGCAACGGCGGATGGCACGGTGGATTGTGTTCACTGACAATGGTTTCTGGAAGTATTCCTGAGCCCATTCTGTGATTTCCTTTACAGTAGCATTCCTGCTTGTGGTGCAGTGTCGTTTAAGGGCCCGGAGATCACGGGCATCCTGTATTGTTTTACGGCCTTGACCCTTACGCACAGAGATTGTTCCAGATTCTCTGAATCTTCGGATGATGTTATGCACAGTTGATGATGATAGATGCAAAGTCTTTGGAATTTTTCGCTGGGTAACACCTTTCTGATATTGCTCCACTATCTTTCTGCGCAACATTGTGGGAATTGGTGATCCTCTACCCATCTTGGCTTCTGAGAGACACTGCCGCTCTGAGAAGCTCTTTTTATACCCAATCATGTTGCCAATTGACCTAATTAGTGTTAATTGGTCTTCCAGCTCTTCGTTATGCTAAAATTTACTTTTTCCAGCCTCTTATTGCTGCTTGTCTCAACTTTTTGGGGATTTGTTGACACTGTGAAAATTTGAATCAACGTATTTTTCCTTAAAAATGATACATTTACTCGGATTAAACGTTTGATCTGTCATCTGCGTTCTATTACAAATAAAATATTGACATTTGCCATCTCCACATCATTGCATTCAGTTTTTATTCACAATTTGTTTAGTGTCCCAACTTTTTTGGAATCCGGTTTGTATAACCTGGGCATATCCTGTATATAATTATATATGTACAGCTGGTATAAGGTATACATCTTGTATATAGTGATATGGAGCATGCTGGTATAACCTGGGCATCTCCTGTATATAATTATATAGGTACAGCTGGTATTAGTTATACATCTTCTTGTATATAGTGATATGGAGCATGCTGGTATAACCTGGGCATCTCCTGTATATAATTATATATGTACAGCTGGTATAAGTTGCTATTATTTTGCTATATTGTTATATTAATTATCACATCCACATAATTGCTACCTTGTGTGGGATGTCTATTGTGGCACTTGTGGTTCGCTGCGGGCATCCTCCACCGTATGCATTTTTGCTGGGGATCGTCATTAGCAACGGGCCACAAGTGCAGGATTTGCTCCCCTATATATATATGCACGACTGCATGTGGGTTTGAGCACCTCCTGCTAATACCACGCCATTCTTTTCAGTTTGTATATATAGAGATTCCTGGAGGTGTATAAACTCCAATTTAAATGTGCCTGTTTTCCATCTACAGGCCACATTTAGGTGCACCCGTGAGGCCTGGGCCATATCAGCCAGTCTTGAGTGGGACTCGCAGACTCCTCCCTCCTCCCATTGCAAGCATGGTTACATGCTGGAGGTAACTGGTGAGCTGTTTGTGAGTCGGCCTTATGCTCCTGTAATTTGCCCACTGGCTCCTGGTATTGCCCATACGGCTCAGGTAGGAGAGTGCAAGGTCCCGGGTTACTTGAGAAACCTTGGCGCGGTGCCTGGGCTCAGACATGTTCTACACCGTAGGACATGTTGGCTAATCTCTCAATTTTAAAATCTATTTTAAAATCTCTCAATTTTAAAATAGACTGTTAGAATTTGTATTATGGTAAGAAAAAAGCAGCTAAGTAAAGAAAAACGAGTGGCCATCATTACTTTAAGAAATGAAGGTCAGTCCGAAAAATTGGGAAAACTTTGAAAGTGTCCCCAAGTGCAGTCACAAAAACCATCAAGCGCTACAAAGAAACTGGCTCACATGCGGACCACCCCAGGAAAGGAAGACCAAGAGTCACCTCTGCTGCGGAGGAGAAGTTCATCCAAGTCACCAGCCTCAGAAATCGCAGGTTAACAGCAGCTCAGATTAGAGACCAGGTCAATGCCACACAGAGTTCTAGCAGCAGACACATCTCTAGAACAACTGTTAAGAGGAGACTGTGTGAATCAGGCCTTCATGGTAGAATATCTGCTCGGAAACCACTGCTAAGGACAGGCAACAAGCAGAAGAGACTTGTTTGGGCTAAAGAACACAAGGAATGGACATTAGACCAGTGGAAATCTGTGCTTTGGTCTGATGAGCCCAAATTTGAGATCTTTGGTTCCAACCACCTTGTCTTTGTGTGACGCAGAAAAGGTGAACGGATGGACTCTACATGCCTGGTTCCCACCGTGAAGCATGGAGGAGGAGGTGTGATGGTGTGGGGGTGCTTTGCTGGTGACACTCTTGGGGATTTATTCAAAATTGAAGGCCTACTGAACATAGCATGGCTACCACAGCATCTTGTAGCCGCATGCTATTCCATCCGGTTTGCGTTTAGTTGGACCATAATTTTTTTTTTCAACAGGACAATGACCCCAAACACACCTCCAGGCTGTGTAAGGGCTATTTAACCATGAAGGAGAGTGATGGGGTGCTGCGCCAGATGACCTGGCCTCCACAGTCACCGGACCTGAACCCAATCGAGATGGTTTGGGGTGAGCTGGACCGCAGAGTGAAGGCAAAAGGGCCAACAAGTGATAAGCATCTCTGGGAACTCCTTCAAGACTGTTGGAAGACCATTTCAGGTGACTACCTCTTGAGGCTCATCAAGAGAATGCCAAGAGTGTGCAAAGCAGTAATCAAAGCAAAAGGTGGCTACTTTGAAGAACCTAGAATATGACATATTTTCAGATGTTTCACACTTTTTTGTTATGTATATAATTCCACATGTGTTAATTCATAGTTTTGATGCCTTCAGTGCGAATCTACAATTTTCACAGTCATGAAAATAAAGAAAACTCTTTGAATGAGAAGGTGTGTCCAAACTTTTGGTCTGTACTGTATATAATTATATACAGGTATCTCCAGGTTATACCTGCATGGTCCATATCACTATATACAAGAAGAGTTATCTATTATTTTATGCACTTATATAGTACTACTATATTCCACAGCGCTTTACAGACATTATCATCCAACTGTACCCAATGGGGCTCCCTATAAGTTGGTCTTTGGAGTGTGGGAGGAAACCTGGAGTACCTGGAGGAAACCCACGCAAACACGAGGAGAACATACAAACTTCATGCAGATGTTGTCCTTGGTTGGATTTGAACCTAGGACCCCAGCGCTGCAAGGCACCAGTGCTAACCACTGAGCCACCGTGCTGCCCCATGTATGTATAACTTATACCAGCTGTACATATATAATTATATACAGGAGATACCCAGGTTATACCAGCATGGTCCATATCACTATACACCAGAAGATGATTTTCATGGACTGGCCACTAGAGGGCGATTGTGTACACCAACAGATCCCTTTCAAGTAGATCATGTATCAGGATAGAAAAAACATAGAATAAAACAAAGCATGGAAAGACAAATCCTGAATTAATTCTGTTTACAGACTCCTGTCAGGCTGGAGGCTGCCGCTCAGTATATGTAATGCACACCCGGTTCTCTGCAGCGCTGGAACCCATAATGTGTGCTGATAGACTTCCCACAACTGTATCTCACAAGAACGACTGCAGCTTAATGTACAATTTGTATGTAATTCCTGGTATTATTGGATCATAAAGCTGAAGATTTGTGTTTTCCTTATTGTGCTTTCATCATGTCGACAAAGCGATGACTTGCGTTGGATTTCCCCGTAACGGCGTGTTAAGGATAGAACAGCGGGGAAACTATTAACATTTTACATTAGGAATAAAGAACAAGGCATAAATATTCAATGAGATGAGGCTCTCATCACCATCGGGAGGAATACATTATGATACATTATGTATACACCACAAATAATTTACGACTGCAGCGCATGGTAAGAAGTGGGCAAAGTGATAATATCCAGCTGGGAGAATGGATATTATAAGGCCGGGACTCCACCACATGATTACAGCACTAATACAATGGGGTTACCTCATACCCATTTATATCTATTGTATCTCTGTTCACATGTAATTTCATGCAACCACAATATTGCTGTTGTAGAAAGATTCCATCAAATCACATGCAATTTGCACTAGAATAAGATTCAGATTTTAAGCAAGAAAGAAAATCACCTCGAAATGGCAGAAAATTGTAATAAAATTGTGCTTGCCTACAGTCACCATTAGGGGGAGCACAGGGGTTTACTGCACTGTCTATAGTGAACCAATAATTTATGGAGTAAAACTTATGTAGTAATCTCCTGAGCTCCCTCTAGTGGTGGCTGTATATATCTGTATGTGGTAATCTCCTGAGCTCCCTCTAGTGGTGGCTGTACATATCTGTATGCAGTAATCTCCTGAGCTCCCTCTAGTGGTGGCTGTATAAATCTGTATGCAGTAATCTTCTGAGCTTCCTCTAGTGGTGGCTGTAAATATTTGTATGCAGTAATCTTCTCAGCTTCGTCTAGTGGTGGCTGTATATATCTGTATGCAGTAATCTCCTGAGCTCCCTCTAGTGGTGGCTGTAAATATCTGTATGTGGTAAACTCCCAGGTTCCTCTAAAGGTGGCTATATATCTGTATGCAGTAATATCCTGAGATCCCTCTAGTGGTGGCTGTATGTAACTGTAAGCAGTAAGCACCTGAGCTCCCCCTTGTGTCGGCTGTATATATCTGTATGTAGTAATATTCTGAGCTCCCTCTAGTGGTGGCTGTATATATCTGTATGCAGTAATATTCTGAGCTCCCTCTAGTGGTAGCTGTACATACTGTATGCAGTAAGCATACAGCCACCAGTAGATAGAGCTCAGGAGATTACTACATACAGATATATACAGCCGACACAAGGGGGAGCTCAGGTGCTTACTGCTTACAGTTACATACAGCCACCACTAGAGGGATCTCAGGAGATTACTACATACAGTTATATACAGCCACCACTAGAGGGAGCTTAGGAGATTACTACATACAGATCTATACAGCCACCACTAGGGGGGGCTCAGTAGATTGCTGCATACAGATATATACAGCCACCACTAGAGGGAGCTCAGTAGATTGCTGCATACAGATATATACAGCCACCACTAGAGGGAGCTCAGGAGATTGCTGCATACAGATCTATACAGCCACCACTAGAGGGAGCTCAGGAGCATACTGTATACTGCTTACATGTTAACCTTAGTAAGTATACAGCAACAATGAGCTCTCTCTACTGGTGGCTAAAGGTAGACAAAATGTTAAGTATAAATATGTATCTATGGAGCAGATTTTGAGCTTTGTATCAGATAAACAGCTCTCCAAATGCAATTAACTTATATTAGGAAATCAAATAACACAGATTTTTGGACCTAAGTATAACATGATGATAAGATTACACAATCCCAATTGTCAGCTGACTTATTGCAGCTCCAGAATCGGTGTGCTCGGAGCTCCTTGGGTGAGGTCCACCTCATAGTAAAAAATATCCTCCAGTACAACATGATGTCCAGTAAAATCCTTCAAAGCAGAGCAGCAAAAGTTTTAAGCGTTTTGGCTAAAAGCCTTAGTCATAACCTCATCCATACAAGGTATCGTCCCGCACATGTATAATCACATGAAGATAATAAAAAATGCTAATTTCAACATAACAAGAGTTGAAGCTATCTAATCTCCAAAGCAATACTTGAATATAATTACCTAATAGTCATGTATCAGATCTCCAAAATGATTAAATCATCGATATGATCTGATACATGTCTACTAGGAAATTAGATTGAAGTATTGTTTTGGAGATTAGATAGTTTCAACTCTTTTTATACTGAAATGAGGATTTTTAAAGGGTTATCCCATGAACAATGTAAAAAATAAAAATCAGACATTATATAGTATGTGAAAATCAGGGGCGTAACTAGACTGTTATGGGCCCCAGTGTAAACCTTGATTTTTTTTTACACTAAGCCCAATGCAAGGCTACACTCACCCAGTCCTAATAAAATCTGGTCCTACCTCATCCAGGGTGTCGCTGGCGTCGGTGTGATGTCCACTAGATCCAAAACAAGGTCCCTGCGGTGATAGAGGAAAAAAGAATAATCACATAAGGAAGGTGTCATGGCCTATTGTGTGTTCAGTGACACGCTCCTTCACCTGTGGTTGCCCGTGGCAACGTGTGGTGTTGTGTGCATGTGGTGGCAGTGTCTCGGCCTTCTGGCTGATCCCTAGGACATGGTTGCCACACATGCCGTTGCCCGCGGTAACAGGTGGAGTGTCTGCTTTATTGTGTGTGTATTCCCCTTTAAGTAGCTTCCATCCCTTGCCTGGTAATGGAATGGTTAATTCCCTTCCTAGTGTGTGAACACTGGGTGTGTCTGTGTGTGGGTGTGGCTACTTGGGGCTATTTAGCTCCTGCTGGAAGCCAGAAGTCTGAGGGGTACTTCAGCCATGGTTAGCTGGAGTCATCCTCCTGGTTCCTTTACCATCTGCCAGTGAGAGCCACCCTTGTGGTCATAAGTCTTTTTATGAAGTTATTCTTGGTGTTTATGTTGTGTCTATTATTACTGCGGCTATGGATCTGGGTTCCTGTGTGTTTATATGTGTGTGCTGTGTCCTTTTATGTTTGGGTGTGGACACCAGCTTGTGAGCACGGGATCCAGTCAGTGTGTCTGTGGCAGGTAGGTGTGGAAGTGCTTTTCACCCTCCTGCCATATCCATAGGCTGTTTATGTTTATATCCCCTTGCAGCTTGGCCAGTTTAGACTCCTGTTTCTCCACGTCCAGGAGGAACAGGTTGTTTACCCAGCTCCTAGCTCAGGGATCTGCGGAGGGTTAGTAGGGATCCGAGGTTCCTGAGTATGAGCCCTCCTACCATCAAGGTCGGCTCATACAGCTAGGAGTCAGGGTCAGATTAGGGATGCGCAAGGAGGTGACCTGCTCCCTAACTCTGTTGTCCTGGTCAAGCAGCTTCCACTTTACTTACCTTCACACGGATTAGAGTTACCCCCACTCTAATCCGTGACAGAAGGGATGGTGAATGCCCATGTGAAATCACCAGCAGGGGGCGCTGTGCTGGTCCTGTAAGACCGAGCCATGCCAATGTATAGCAGGGTAATCTAGGACATTTCCCCTAAATGCTGCTACACAGTACTAATGCCGACATTGTGGCCACTCACAGTACTAATGCCCACCTTGTGGCCCCTTCACAAAACTTATGTCCTTCTTGTGGCCCCCCACAGAAGTTATGCCTAGATATGTGCCCCTCACAGTAGTTATACCAGATATGTGTCCCTTCATAGTAGCGATGCACAGATAAGTGCCCCCTCACAGTAGTTATATCCAGATATGTGCCCCTTCACTGAAGATATTCCCAGATATGTGCCCCCTCACAGTTGTTATGCCCGATATGTGCCCCTGACAGTAGTTATGCCCAGATATGTGCCCACTCATAATAGTTATACCAGATATGTGCCCCTCACAGTAGTTATACCAGATATGTGCCCCCTCACAGTAGTTATGCCAGATTATGTGCCCCCTCACAGTAGTTATGCCAGATTAGGTGCCCCCTCGAAGTAGTTATGGTAGATTAGAGATGCCCACCATCATCATCATCAGTGCCAGGAAGGGAGTCACACACTGCACAGGGGGCACAGTCATCATCATCAGTACCAGGGAGGGAACCACACACTGCACAGGGGGCATCATCATCCGTGCCTTCCTTCCCCCCTCCCCCAGTCTGCAGCTTTAGGGGGAAAAAAAACAAAAAACACATGCTTACCTTCTTCCTTGATGACGTGCTCCCACACTCATTCCCGGTCTTTCAGCGCTCCTCCCACAGCCAGCAGCGCGATGTGCGGCCAGCAGGGGGAGCGCTGGAGCCCTGCTTCACTCTGGATACAGCCCGGCAGTGACAAGAACTGCTGGGTGTGTGAATGCGCCCCTCATATTATACAGTGTCAGTACAAGTTTGAAGAGCGCTCCCCTATAGCTACGCCACTGGTGAAAATCTCTTTATAACAAAGCTACAACCAGCCCTGTACCTCACATGAGATCTTCCTGTTCAATGCTCTTCTAGATTTATATCAAGGGGAGTGTCTTTTCTGCTGCAGCTAAGGGGGCGTGTCCATGCTCTCCCCATCACAGCTGAGGGGGCGTGCCCATGCTCTCCCTATCACAGCTAAGGGGGTGTGTCCATGCTCTCCCTATCACAGCTCAGGAGGCAATTGAGAGATGAAACTGAGCATGTGCGGCCATCCTAGTGAGCAGGACAAAGAAATAAAAAAAAGAAAACAAACAGAAGGTGAATCTATTCAGATACATTTTATTGAATAGTGGCTATACAAAATATTTTATTACATACAATTATAAAAGTATTCAGATCCAGGTGCTGGTTTGAAAACTGTAGAATATTTTTCGTGGGACAACCCCTTTAATTATCATATTTTGATTACACGTGCCTGCCTATGGTTGACATGTGATTTTAAAAGAGGCTTATTATACACTGTATGGATGAGATTATGATTTAGGCTAGTTTCACACTTGTGGTATACTTCCGGCAGAGAACAGCCTGCTCTCTGGATCCGGCATTGCAGGATGTTACCGAAATGCTTTCTGGCCCCTTTGACTATAATGGGGTGCTTCCTCTACTCAGCAAATATGCCTGGATTTTGTCAGACGATCCAGAGATCCAGATAACAGCTTGCCAGAATTACGAACCTAAGGCTAAGGCTTTCAGCCGAAATGCATAAACCTTTTGATTCCCTGCTTTGGAAGATTTTAGTGCATTGAATAATGACCCCATGTTGTGCTGGAAGAATTTTTTATTTTTTTTGCTATGATGATAAGGTTGACATTCATTTTAGAGGGCTTATCCAACCCTACTTAAAACATAACTTTTAATCAAATATTATTACAAACCGGATTCCCAAAAAGTTGGGACACTAAACAAATTGTGAATAAAAACTGAATGCAATGATGTGGAGATGGCAAATGTCAATATTTTATTTGTAATAGAACGTAGATGACAGATCAAACGTTTAATCCGAGTAAATGTGTCATTTTAAAGGAAAAATACGTTGATTCAAATTTTCACGGTGTCAACAAATCCCCAAAAAGTTGGGACAAGTAGCAATAAGAGGCTGGAAAAAGTAAATTTGAGCATAACGAAGAGCTGGAAGACCAATTAACACTAATTAGGTCAATTGGCAACATGATTGGGTATAAAAAGAGCTTCTCAGAGTGGCAGTGTCTCTCAGAAGCCAAGATGGGTAGAGGATCACCAATTCCCACAATGTTGCGCAGAAAGATAGTGGAGCAATATCAGAAAGGTGTTACCCAGCGAAACATTGCAAAGACTTTGCATCTATCATCATCAACTGTGCATAACATCATCCGAAGATTCCGAGAATCTGGAACAATCTCTGTGCGTAAGGGTCAAGGCCGTAAAACCATACTGGATGCCCGTGATCTCCGGGCCCTTGAACGACACTGCACCACAAACAGGAATGCTACTGTAAAGGAAATCCCAGAATGGGCTCAGGAAAGAGGACAAGGACAACCCAAGTTGTTATCAACGCTCAGTTCAGAAGCCTGCATCTCTGATGGTATGGGGTTGCATGAGTGCGTGTGGCATGGGCAGCTTGCATGTCTGGAAAGGCACCATCAATGCAGAAAAATATATTCAGGTTCTAGAACAACATCTGCTCCCATCCAGACGTCATCTCTTTCAGGGAAGACCCTGCATTTTTCAACAAGATAATGCCAGACCACATTCTGCATCAATCACAACATCATGGCTGCGTAGGAGAAGGATCCGGGTACTGAAATGGCCGGTCTGCAGTCCAGATCTTTCACCTATAGAGAACATTTGGCGCATCATAAAGAGGAAGGTGCAACAAAGAAGGCCCAAGACGATTGAACAGTTAGAGGCCTGTATTAGACAAGAATGGGAGAGCATTCCTATTTCTAAACTTGAGAAACTGGTCTCCCCGGTCCCCAGACGTCTGTTGAGTGTTGTAAGAAGAAGGGGAGAAGCCACACAGCGGTGAAAATGGCCTTGTCCCAACTTTTTGGGGATTTGTTGACACCATGAAATTCTGATTCAACATATTTTTCCCTTAAAATGGTTCATTTTCTCAGTTTAATCTTTTGTTCCGTGATTTATGTTCTATTCTGAATAAAATATTAGAAGATGGCACCTCCACATCATTGCATTCAGTTTTTATTCACGATTTGTATAGTGTCCCAACTTTTTTGGAATCCGGTTTGTAAAATAAAATCCCATTAGACTTAAATACACATAACAATCATCACATATGGATGATAAAAAGTCCACTATGTAATATAGGAGGGTCAGTATTTAATCAATTTTTTAGGGTTATGTAGAAGAGGCGTGGTGGGGCGGACCCTACACGTACCTCCTGATCAATACTGTTATTATCATTGGTGTATAACGAAGAGCACGTTGTCATGGGGATAAACTAAGCGCTCTTATAGGGTCACAACAACGCAAAAACATGTATAAATGACATTAAATTGGTAATTGGCTGGTAATTTGATTCATGATCACAGTATAGGTACATATAGACCAACAGCAATGATATACAGGCTCAGGTCTATTTGGGCATACATATAGAAGTCTAAAAGAAAACCGTCTCTCTTATGGGAATTTGGTAAGGGGTAAGTAGGAGTAATTAATATTAAGTCTATTAAAAATACATTTAGACCTACTCTTAAAAAAAATATATATATGCCCCCATCTAGGATAATCAACAAATATTAGACCTTTTATGGTCAAATACACCATTTCCTGACCTATTATTGGAGATGTAAAAATCTCTAGGGTTGCCAAGGACTTATGGGTATTTATAGTCACATAGTGTTGGGAAAAATAAAGAAAAAAAGAGAAATTATATAAATAAAAATCCTGTTTCTAAGTGTAAATCACAAGAAACATGTGGCCATTCGGGTTTACAGTCTTTAATCTAAAAATCCACTCTGCCTCCTTTTGGAGTATTCGTTTGGCGCTTGCACAGAGCAGTGAAACGCACTGCGCCATCTTGCGCCTGCACAGAACGATGATACGCAAGCTCTGGCACTCAGAGTGGCCAGGACTGGGATGTTTGGCCACGACTAATATCAACTGGCATATCATCAGGGCCATTGTGCCTACTATTATTTGATCCCCATAGGAACCTATAGACCTGAAATAGGGGAAACGAGTCGGGAAGGGAAGACTACATATAGATAATGGGATACTAATGTAGGAAGGGACAGTTATTTTGAGGGTCAGCCACCGAGAAGTGGGGACGCCCATTTTGGGGCGATTACTCTGCTTGTAGGCAGGGAATGTTAGTATTACAGGGTAAGAATCCCAAAAGCAAACCCGTGTGTGCCCCCTCAGAGCTATATAAGGTGGATATTATCCAGAATTAGAAGACATCCTTCTCTGTGATCGGAGGCGGCCTATTCTCATTGATGACGTCACACAGAACTTGATATTATATCTGGATAATGCTTTGGTTCAACTACTATCTGGTTGACTACTGAATCGTGAGTAGCCACAGCTGTGGAAAATAACCCTAAAAAAATTGATTAAATACTGACCCTGCTATCATACATAGTGTACTCATTATTATCCATATGTTATGATTGTTATGTGTATTTATGTCTAATGGGATTTTATTTTAATAATATTTGACTAAAAGTTATATTTTAAGTAGGTTTAGTCCAGTGAACCCGCCAATAGTTCACCTACAATACTATCTAGTTCATTTTCAGTAATTTCTTGGCTTATCCAACCCCTATAATGCCCCCAAAATGGCCAGGCACCACATACAGGTTATACTTACCCCGCTCCCCGCCACCCGCGTCGCTCCTGATGTCCGCACAGGCCGCCTGCTGCATCTCCCCGTCGCTCGGATCAAAACATCTGGCGACGAGGGACCAGCAAATAGCAGGCCGCAACGGGAAACAAGCCTCCCTAGTGTCACCTGCGATGCTAGGGAGGCTTGTTCCCGTTGGGGCCTGCTATTGCCTGCCCCTGCGCGACGGGGAGATGCAGCGGCGGCCATGCAGGCATCAGGAGCAACGCGGGTGCCGGGGAGCGGGGGAAAGCATAACCTGCATGTGGTGCCCAGGCATTTGGGGGGGGGGGGGCATTATAATGGTTTGGATAACCCCTTAAAGTCTCGTACAAAGTAAAATTTCTGAACTTTTTTTTCCCCAGTGGGCACTGTTCTATTCCAGTGGGCACTGTTCTATTCCAGTGGGCACTGTTCTATGCACGTATTGTGGTAGTGTACCCAAACAGGCATTATATAACACAGCCTCCTAAAGGGGTCGTCTCACTCCAGCAAATGGCATTTATAATGTAGAGAAAATTAATACAAGGCCCTTACTAATGTATTGTGATTCTCCATATTGCCTCCTTTGCTGGCTGGATTCATTTTTCCACCACAGTATAGGAAAAAGCAACAGCCGTTCTGGTGGCTGGGACCGTGGGAGCGCACCTAGGCACGCATGCTCAGCAGTTCCCATCACTGCCACCTTGTGTCTATGCTGCAGCGGTGGCCGTAACCCCTGGAAAAATGAATCCAGCCAGCAAAGGAAGCAATATGGAGAATCACAATACATTAGTAAGGGCCTTGTATTAACTGTCTCTACATGATGAACGCCATTTGCTAAAGTGAGACAACCCTTTAAGGCTTCTATAAGCATCATTACAACCCCTGTGCTCTTGTCCAGGAACCTCATACCTCACTGCTTGTGCCTCATACCTCCTTATCCATGACTAGAACCCTGTGCCCCCCTCTCAACACATATAAAATGATTCAGTTTATTAACACTTTAAAAACTAAGATGTATTTTGTAGAAAATGAATATTTCGGCTTGTGACGTGCAGGAGATGAGCCCCCGGCTCCCGGTGTTGGCCTCGGATCTACAATTTGCCCTATTTTCAGAACAGCGGAGAAATAGCTGACAAGCTTCCGAGTAGTAGCTAACCGCCAAATGTAATCTGCACTACATAATACAGTTCATCCATAAGGCTAATGGCACCTCAGGGGCCACAGCTGCTGCTGGAGCCAGCATTTACTACAGCAGAAATAATCTTCTCTATCTCAGCAGATGTCATTCACAGCAAAACTATCAGCAAGAAAGAAATGAAATAGGACCTAAAGCAACATCTATCCTGAGCTTCCCGGGTCATGAATAGAATTCCAGAACTACAGTGAAGACTGACACCAGGCATAAAACAGGAGATGTGGATTTGCAGGAAATTTGGCAGGGTGGAATGTTCCACGATTTGGGATTCTAAAGTTGGTTACTATGGAGAAGGTATATAATGATGCATTCATATATCGTAGGATTCCATTCATTAGCAAAAAGTTTTCTTTAGTTTAACCCCTTCACGTATTTGACTTTGTATTCAATTATTTAGGAGGTGAAGTGACCCAAACACAGAGAATCGGCCATTTAGATATATTTTTTTCGTTACACGATTCACTAATGATCTTTATTTCTATTATTGTTTATTTATTTCAATTTTTGATAGAAGGTTGGAATTGTTATATCTTTTAGTATTTTTATATTTTCAGTCACCCTGAGGTACTTTACCAGTGTCTGATCACTTAGAATGGCTTACCACTGCAGTCTATGGGAGAATCAATGCACTCTTATCAGGACCTGCCACAGCGCTCCTAGTAAATGATCACGCAGATGCCGTGGTTGCAATTGACCATGGCATCGGAGGGGTTAAAGTCTGTGATCAGAGTAGTCTCTGATCACAGACTCTGACGCAGGATGTCAGCTTTGTAAAACAGCAGTCACCTGGCAGCTAAGGCGCTTGCTCAGCTCCTGAGCACGCGTCATCATTAAAGACCCAAAATCCACCGTACGTGTAGAGTGGATGTCAGGAAAAAGGTTAAATTACCCCATGAAGTACAGACAGCATTATATGAGGGAGAATTTTCTGATACAGAACTCCAAATCTCTCCACCTGTAGTGACCACTTTGTGGGGCTCAGGAGGTCAATGCTTATTCTATATACACAGAGCTGCGGTATGCAGTAAGCTCCTGAGCTCCCCCTAGTGTTGGCTGCAGCCAGCCAGAATGCCATAATGGGGGGAATTTATTGAGACCCCTGTCTTGATCTGCTCTGCGCTGGAGTGACCTGTGCAAACCTCTTAATAAATTAGGTGCATCTCTGGTGCTCCATTTGCCACAAAGTCAAATGTGCGCCACTAGGAGGTCACTAGTATTGAGCGAATCAGGTTTGGATTGCTGTATCTGAACCCGATTCGTTTGTAAGCTTCATTAACAACATGGCCTCCGTCCTACCATAAAAATGTATGGGCTCCGCAGAGGTCTTTGCGAAATTGCGGCAAATATCACGAGACTTGCTTCGTCTCGCGTCTATGACGTGAGACTTTGTTTATAAATTACAGTGTCAAAATCCAAAGCTGAATTCGGCTTCCTGACTCATTAACGAAGATTCGAATTTTGACAAAGTGTCACGTCATAGGTGCGAGACGAAGCAAGTCTCGCAATATTTGCCGCAAGTTCGGGAAGAACTCCACGGAGCCCATACTTTTTACGGTAAGATGGAGGCTATATTGTCAATGACGTTTTCAAATGAATCGGGTTCGGATACAGCAATCCAAACCCGATTAGCTCAACACTAGAGGTCACACCCCTCTCAATGAGCCCCACGCCATGCTCACTTTTCATAAAACTGACGAGTGCTAAGTAAAAAATACCCAAAAGTCAGAAGTCCGTTTTTCAATTCCAGAAAGCAGCCTTGATAAATTCTCCCTATGTCTATGCAGGGAATTAGGAGCTCTGTATCAGAAAAATGGAGATCGACTTTTAAAATACATTATGTAACCTGCAGTCCTTTTACGTAACAGGGCCTGGCAGCAGCCGCCATTGAAGCAGATCACATAGTCATGCCAGGCAGATGAAGCGTGTAAGAGCAGCGCGCATTCTTCCAGAGGAGCGAGGCGCGGGTTATCTGCACACTCACCACAGTGTGGGTTAATATTCCAGCTTGTGCTTCTTTGCACCCCGCTACCTTCTCTGGTTTCACACCCGTAACATTCCTTCAGCAGCATCCTCACCTTTCCCATCACACATCTGCGTGTTTCGGTTATCGCAGAAAGTACTGATATTTCTCTGTATTAATTCTCACCGCCATGGGATATCATTAAATTGTCTCACCATGGCGGCGCAAGGACGGCAGCATATCAGGGAGAGAAAATGGTGAATACAAAAAACTTATATATTTGGAAATGTAAAAAAAATAAGTCAAAGTGGCAATAGGGCTAAAAGGAAGTTTCAGTGCAAAATTGCACGATGACGCAGCAAACATGGTTCTTGGATCTCACAACCAGACCTCAACGTTTCCCTGAGGAAAACTATAGAAAAACTTTGATGTGGATCTGAGCTGCAATACCAAATACAACCTTAGTTGGTGGTGGCGCTGTTTGGAAGAAAGGACCAAGGTTTAGGTTTTTTGGTTACCTGCGACTCTGAAGCTGACCTAAAGAGGGACATCCCAAGAAGGGGTAAGAATATAACTGGGGATGGTGGGATTCGTTTAGGCAGCCACAACCAGAGAAGAATGGCAGGAATTATAAATCGCAGGCAATTCCCACAAATTACAGGCCTTAGGCCTCTTTCACACGGGCGTTGCGGAAAAATGTGCGGGTGCATTGCGGGAACACGCACGATTTTTCCACGCGAGTGCAAAACATTGTAATGCGTTTTGCACTCACGTGAGAAAAATCGCGCATGTTTGGTACCCAAACCCGAACTTCTTCACAGAAGTTCGGGCTTGGGATCGGTGTTCTGTAGATTGTATTATTTTCCCTTATAACATGGTTATAATAACCCCTTTAAGACCTATTTATCGGAAAGGGTGTGATGTCTGAGTTGGTCTATCCAAGGGGGTGCTTGCGGTAGCGGCCAGTTAGATTCTAAATCTCATTTGCAGTTTAGACAAAGAAAATAGCATCTTGATTGCACAGCCAATGTCCTTGCCTTTCTTTGCACCAATTTTCGTAAATCTCTCCCAGTCGGTGTATATAAAAATGTGGCTGCCAGTCATAAAGTGAGGTCTATACTGCGCAGGTAGTCATAAGGTTTTCAATGTTACAGTGGCTCCTCCCATGTATCTTACTTTACAGCATGCTGCAAACACTGATACCAAAGTGTGTAAAGTTGTGAAAGATTGGTTAGTAACTAGTGGTCGGCTAGCTTACATCCAGCACAGATCTTTAAAATTACTCCCTACCCTGCTCTCTTCCTTCTGCTTTCCAGACCATGTTTTCCAGTCTTGACTGCAACTGTCGCATTGTATTCATGAGCCTGGTAAATGATTATGAGTACGTCAGTTTTATCAAGATGGATGTAAATAGTAAAATGATGGTGGCGAACATCTGTGCTGCATGCAGGCTTACAATGTCTAGCAGTCTATGGAAGAATGGTATGTATGAACACATGAAATGCAGGAAATGGACATCTCTGCATCATAACTAAGGTCTAGTTCCGTTGACTTCACATCTCCACCCATCTGTACAGCTTATGTAACACCTGGTATACATCCCACAATGCAAGTAGGATCCAAAAAATATATATACTTTTTTTTTTTTTATTTAACAAAAAAAAAAATTAGAAGGAATAATCAGAAAAGGAATAAACAATTACCATACAAAAATGAATCATCAACATTATTACTCTTACTATTTCCCCCTCATTTAAGCCATTACCCCCCACCCATGCCCCTGCCCTCCCTCCCCGTTGCGATGTGTCTCCTATCCCCTCCATCAGGGGATACCGATGAGGTAAAAGCAGATAAACTTAAGGCTTCCATTTCCCCCATATCCTATTGACCTATTCCATTTCTCCTCAGTATTTCTTTGCTTATATAGGATATTTTCATATCTCTTGATCTTATTAACTAAATTTAACCATCTATATGTACGCTAGGTGTATTTTGTGAAAACCAGGCTCTTGTAATTAGGAGTCTCGCCAAAAACATTATTTTAGTTAACAAAATCTTTTTATACTTAAAACAATTAACTTGGGAAAGATCGCCAGGTATCCAGCATTGTTCTGTAAACGAATCACTACTCTCAGTTTTTGGGTAATACAATTGTTAATTGCCCTCCAATATTCTATTTATTCACTACAGGACCAAAAAATGTGTAAATAGGCAGCTCCAAGTGAATCAGACCGTGGACAATTAGAATTGTTTCTTAAACCACGTTTGTTAAGCCATGCTGGTGTGACATATAGGCCCCTTTCACACGGGCGAGTTTTCCGTGCGGGTGCGATCTGTGCGGCGAACGTATGGCACCCACACTAAATCCTGACCCATTTATTTCTATGGGGCTGTGCACATGAGCGTTGTTTTTAACGCATCACTTGTGCGTTCAGTTGAAATCGCAGCATGCTCTATATTGTCCGATTTCGACGTGACGCAGGCCCCATAGAAATGAATGGGGTGTGTGAAAATCGGATGGCATCCGCAAGCAAGTACGGATGCCGTGCGATTTGCACGCACGGTTGCTAGGAGACGATCGGGATGGAGACCCGATCATTATTATTTTCCCTTATAACATGGTTATAAGGGAAAATAATAGCATTCTGAATACAGAATGCATAGTAAACCAGCACTAGAGGGGTTAAAAAAAAATTAAAAAATAATTTAACTCACCTTAGTCCACTTGATCACGAAGCCTGGCATCTCCTTGTGTCTCCTCTGCGCTGAGCGGCTGAACAGGACCTGGGGTGAGCTTCTCCATTAAATATCGGTTAAGGACCTTCGATGACGTCACTCCGGTCATCACATGGTCTTTTACCATGGTGAATCACCATGGTAAAAGATCATGTGACGTACCATGTGATGACCGGAGTGACGTCATCGAAGGTCCTTAACCTGTATTTAATGGAGCAGCTCACCCCAGGTCCTGTTCAGCCGCTCAGCGCAGAGGAGACACAAGGAGATGCCGGGCTTCGTGATCAAGTGGACTAAGGT
Organism: Bufo gargarizans; assembly: GCF_014858855.1. NCBI lineage: Eukaryota > Metazoa > Chordata > Amphibia > Anura > Bufonidae > Bufo > Bufo gargarizans. Next base: position 15,093,150 of record NC_058084.1, on the reverse strand, counting down.
GAGTTAAATTATTATTATTATTTTTTTAACCCCTCTAGCGCTGGTTTACTATGCATTCTGTATTCAGAATGCTATTATTTTCCCTTATAACCATGTTATAAGGGAAAATAATACAATCTTCAGAACATCAATCCCAAGCCCGAACTTCTATGAAGAAGTTCGGGTTTGGGTACCAAACATGCGCGATTTTTCTCACGCGAGTGCAAAACGCATGACAATGTTTTGCACTCGCACGGGAAAATCGCGCATTTTCCCGCAACGCACCCGGCTCTTATCCGGGCAAAAAAAATGACGCCCGTGTGAAAGAGGCCATATTCTATGTAAAATATTGAATTGAACCACCACGTGACTGAAATTGTGAGAAACTAGTCTTATATTAGCTAATATATTTTCCCAGTCACCCAATTGAATCAATGAACAGTCCACTCCCCAAGCCCTTTGTCCGGGAGAGCGTATATTATGAAATAGTGCTTCCAATAACAATGTGTAAAGTTGGGAAATCTTGACCTTCTGACCCAAGTTTCCTATCCTGTAAAAAATCATAAAATCTTGGGGGATATCATTATACCCAAGTATACAAATGAATCCGCAATCTTTAACATACTCAAGGGCCCATCAATAGAATATTCAGGTCTATCTAACGGCATAAGGGTTGTCTTTGACCAATTAATATCAAGGCCCAAAACTGCACCAAAAGAGTTAACTATTCGGATAAGTTCTGGAAGTAAGGTGTTGGTGTGATTTATAAAAAAAAAAAAAAACATAATCTGCATATAGGGAAATACAGTCCTCTACTCCTGATATCCCAAACCCTTCAATCCTGGAATCTTGCCTAGCCCTAGCAGCAAGAGGCTCAATATAAATATCAAATAATAATGGAGATAGTGGACAACCCTGACAGGTACCTCTACTCAAGGAAAAACTCATTGACAAACTCCCATTAATATTCAATCTCGCCATAGGAGACTTATACATAGCTTAATCACATTTCTAAATCTGGTACCGAATCCCATTTTCCCTAAAACCTTCCAGAGGAATTCCAACTCCACCCTGTCAAACCCTTTAGGCTGGGTTCACACCTGAGCGTTTTACAGCGCGTTCCTACGCGCTGTAAAACTCTCAACAGGCAAAAACCAATGATTCCCTATGGGCATGGTTCTCACCTGAGCGTTTTACAGCGCGTACGAACGCGCTGTAAAATGCCCTACGCCCCAAGAAGTACAGGAGCTTCTTTGGGACGCATTGTCGTGCGTTCCTGCACATAGACCTAGCGGGAATGCGCAACAATGGGCGTTTGCTTGTTTCCTCGCACGTATGTAAACGCCCGATAAGCACGCTTGTAAACAGAGCTTATCGGGTACGCTTAGGTGTGAACCCGGCCTTAGAGGCGTCTAAGGACAGAATTGAGCGAGAATCATCCCCCCCCGGAAGACTGTATATCCACATACAAATCGATGCCGATTATAATGAGTACCTTTATTGGGAATAAACCCATTCTGGTTGGGGTGTATAATTGATGAAATAACCTTAGATAGCCTTGTAGTCAGAATCCTTGAGAGAAGCTTCACGTCAGTATTCAAAAGGGAGATTGGCCTATATGACCCCATATCTAAGGGGTCCTTACACTTTTTCAATATTAATATTATTACAGCCTCTGTCATTGATTCTGGAAACCTACCCTACTCCAATGATCCGGTGAACACGTCCAAAAGATGACGAAAAATTACCTCCCTATATTTACGATAGAATTCATATGAGAATCCATCGGACCCAGGGGAGGAGTTTCCAGAACATGCCTTCAGTGCTGCCTCTAACTCCTCTAAAGAAAGATCTACATCTAGGGATTCTATTTGGGTATCTGTAAGGACTGGGAGAGAGACAGATTCCAAATATGAATCCATCTCCTCTTCTAGAATGACCTTATCTAAATTATATAATTCCGAAAAAAATAAATATTTTTTTTTCCTTTATACGATCTTGATCTTCAATATTTTATACCCTTGGCTGAACGAATGCTGATTATCTCTTTTTTTTTTTTTTTGCTCCTGATTAGAAATCACCCTCGCCAGAAGCTTCCCTGGTCTACCGGATCCAGAGAAATATTTTTGTCCCTTGAAGAAAAGTCTCTGCTGGGCCTTTTCCAAGAGAAAGTCAGAATACGCCTGACTTGCATTCTGCATAATTTCCCTATTTGCTGTTGTTTTATTCCTGGAGAATTCATTCATACCAACTAAGGCTGCTTCTTTTAGATCTCTCTCTGTTAAAAATATTACAAAAAAATACTCCCTTCATAAACGCCTTAAAGGGGTTGTCCGGGTTCAGAGCTGAACCCGGACATACCCTTATTTTCACCCCGGCAGCCCTCCTGAGCCTGGCATCGGAGCATCTCATGCTCCGATGCGCTCCCGTGCCCTGCGCTAGATCGCGCAGGGCACAGGCTCTTGTGTTTACAATAACACACTGCCGGGCGGTAACTTCCGCCCAGCAGTGTGTTCGGTGACGTCACCGGCTCTGAGGGGCGGGCTTTAGCTCTGCCCTAGCCGTTTTACTGGCTAGGGCAGAGCCAAATCCCGCCCATCAGTGCCGGTGACGTCACCGGGGTTCCTGTCAGCCCCATAGAGAGCCCCGGTACGTCACCGGAACTCAGAAAAATGCCTTTGCCCTGCGCGATTTAGCGCAGGGCAAAGGAGAGCATCGGAGCATGAACTGCTCCGATGCTCATGTCAGGGGGGCTGCCGGGGTGAAAATGGAGGGATGTCCAGGTTCAGCTCTGAACCTGGACAACCCCTTTAAGTGTATCCCATACCAGTTGGATTTCCACAGAGTTATAGTTGTTATCTCAGAAACACCCATCTCCTGTTTCAGCGATTCATGATTATCCATTATGGAGATCCAATGGGGGTTTAATCTAAATGGAGCTCTTACCCTATGGTTATTATCCCTCATGATTAATTCTAAAGAGAAAGGTACATGATCCGATATAGACCTGGCCTCATATTTCATCCATCTTACTTGTTTCAATTTTTTTTATTTATCAGGGCCAGATCTATCCTGGACATGGAATTTACGGACTTACTTATACAGGAATAAGCTCTTTTCCCCTTCCCCAGAGATCCCTATATGTCTACAAAGCCCGATTCCTGACAAAAACGTGCTAAAAGGGACCCTTGGGCGGGGATGTATATATCTCCCCCCATAGAAATCCTATCCGTCTCTGGATCCATAACACTATTAAAATCTCCATTAATTTACGAGGGGCATTCAGGCCATTGATCCATGAAAGTTACTAAACAATTGAGTACGTATAGAGAAAAGGAAGGGGGGGGGGGGGATATAAATAAAAGCCAGAATACATAATCTTCCAAAAAGCTTTCCATAAAGAAAAACAAATCTCCCCTGCTTATCAATAGATGATGCCTTGCAGACAAAGTCAATCCCTCTGTGAATTAAAACTGTAAACTAGTAAAAGTGGATAAGTCTGTGCAACCAATCCCCTACCGAACCGCAGGGCCGACTCCTCGGTGAAATGAGTCTCCACCAGACAGACAATCGCTGGTAAATATCTCTGAACCAAGTAAAAAACCGCCTGTCTTTTTATCTTATCACCAAGGCCCCAAACATTCCAGGTAAGAATTGTAGCTGTCATCAAATCTATTAACAAATTCCCCCGGTAAAGAGATGGTCACACTCCTAGCCCCCTATCCCCCCATCCTAGGAGACGCATCGCAACCCAACCCAAAAGCCCTCCCCCAAACCTCCTGATCCTCCACATTTCGGCAACAGATCTCTCAACCCACCCCTCCCCCTCACTCCCCGCCAATATCATGACAAAAAAAAAGAAAAAACTTGTGAGGAAGCTGCTCAAATATTATTCTGATCAAGCCAATCAGACACAGAGTCTGGAGTGTCAAAACAAATACTTCACTCCTTCCCAACATATGACGTAATAGTACATCATGGCGGCATGCACTGACCGCAGCATAGAATGGATTTGCGGCAGGTGAGGGAGCCCATCGGGTCCCTGCGCTGCTGTGGCAGAAACCCAATGGGTGAGAAGGCAGCCCGATGCCGTGCAGAGGCTGCCCAATGCCTTGCTAGGCATCAGGACCTGCCTTCTACGGGTGCCCAGGAGATTCAGCCTCACTCAGGCCCGTCTCCTAGGCAACCTGGTAGTGTATTACACACTGTAGTACACGAACAGGCAATGCATTACAATACAGATGTATTGTAATGCATTGCAGAGGGGATCAAATCCCCAAAAGTAAAGTCCCAGAGTGAAACAGAAATAAAGTTTAAAAAAAAGTCGAAAAAAGAGTTTAACGAAAACAACATAACATTTCAAGTAAAAAAAAGAAAAAAATGCCCCTTTCCCTTGATTTTATATTTAAAGAAAAGAACACACACATTTTAGGTATCGCTGCGTCCGTAACAACTGGCTCTATAAATATATCACATGGTCCACCCTGTCCGATAAACACCGTAAATTTTTTAAAATAAGAACTGTTAAAAAAAAAGCCATTTTTGTCACCTTACATCACAAAAAGTGCAACACCAAGCGATCAAAATGGCGTATGCCCCGAAAATCGTACCAATGAAACCTTCACCGCATCCCGCAAAAAAAGAGCCCCTACATAAGACAATCGCCCAAAAATTTAAAAAAAACTATAGCTCTCAGAACATGGATACACTAAAACATCATTTTTTTTGTTTCAAAAATGCAATTATTGTGTTAAATAGAAATAAATAAAAGTATATATTAGGTATCGCCGCCTCCATAACAACCAGCTCTATAAAAATATCACATGACTTAACCCCTCAGGTGAACACAGTAAAAAACTAAAATAAAAACAGTGCCAAAAAAAGCAATTTTTTGGTCACCTTACATCAAAAAAATTGCAACACCAAGCAATCACAAAGCCGTATGCCCCCCAAAATTGTACCAATAAAAACATCACCTCATCCCGCAAAAATATATCCCCTACCTAAGACAATCGCTCAAAAAAAAACTAACTATAGCTCTCATGGAGACACTAAAACATTATTTTTTTGGTTTCAAAATTGCAATTATTGTGTTAAAGTGAAATAAATATAAAAAAGTAGATATGTTAGATATCGCCGTGTCCATAACAACCTGCTCTATAAAAATATCACATGACCTAATTCTTTAGGTGAACACCGTCAAAGAAATAAAATAAAAACAGTGACAAAAAAAGCTATTTTTTGTCACACATCATTTAAAGTGCAACACCAAGTGATCAAAAAGGCGTATGCCCCCAAAATAGAACCGATCAAACCGACATCTCATCCCGCAAAAAATGAGCCCCTAACTAAGACAATCGGTCAAAAAATAAAAAAACTATGGCTCTCACACTATGGAGACACTAAAGCATAATTATTTTTTTTGTTTCAAAAATGCTATTATTGTGTAAAACTTAAATAAATAAGAAAAAATATACATATTAGGTATTGCCACGTCCGTAACTATAGCTCTCATGGAGACACTAAAACATAATTTTTTGGTTTCAAAATTTCAATTATTGTGTTAAAGTGAAATAAATAAATAAAATGTAGATATGTTAGATATCGCCGTGTCCATTACAACCTGCTCTATAAAAATATCACATGCCCTAACCCCTCAGGTGAATTTTGTAAAAATAAATAAATGAAAACTGTGCCAAAACAACCAATTTTTGGAGTCACCTTGCCTCATAGTGTAATAATAAATTATCAAAAAACCATATGTACCCAAAAATGGTACCAATAAAACCTTCAACTCTTCCTGCAAAAAATGAGCCCAAGACGATTGGCAGATAAGCAAAAAAAATATGGCGTTCAGAAAATGGAGACACAAAAACTATTTTTTTTTCAAAAATGCTTTATTATGTAAAACTGAAACAAACAAAGATAGTAGACATATTTGATATCACCGCGTCCATAACAACCTGCTCTATAAAAATAGCACATGATCTAACCTTTCAGATAAACATTGTAAAAAATAAAAACAGTGCCAAAACAGTTACCTTGCTTTACAAAAAACATAATAGAGCGATTAAAAATCATATGTACCCCAAAATAGTACCAAAAAAACTGTCACCTTATCCCCTAGTTTTCAAAATGGAGTCACTTTTGGGAGTTTCTACTGTAGGGGGGCATCCAGTCCAGCAAAATCTGCCTTCCAAAAACCAAGGCGGCAGTCCTTTCCTTCTGCGCCCTGCCGTGTGCCCTTACATCAGTTTACGACCACATGTGGAGTGTTTCTGTAAAGCTCAGAATACTGTTAATAAATGTTGAGTTTTGTTTGGCTGTTAAACCTCGATGTGTTAAAGAAAAAAATGGATTAAAATGGAAAATCTGCCAAAAAAGTGAAATTTGGAAATTTAATTTTCCTTTAATTCTTGTGGAGCACCTAAAGGGTTAACAAAGTTTTTAAAATTAGTTTTGATTAACTTGAGGGGTGTAGTTTCTACAATGGGGTCATTTATTGGGGGGTTTCTATTATGTAAGCCAAACAAAGTGACTTCAGACCTGAACTGGTCCTTAAAAAGTGGGTTTTGGAAATGTTCTTAAGAATTGCTTCTAAACTTCTAAGCCTTCTAACGTCCTAAAAAAATAAAATGACATTTACAAAATGAGGCCAACATAAAGTAGACATATGAGGAATGTTACGTAATAAATATTTTATGAGGTATCACTTTCTGTTTTAAAAGCAGAGAAATAGAAATTTAGAAAATTGCGAATTTTTTAAATTTCTTTGTAAATTTTGGATTTTTTCATAAATAAAGGTGAAATATATTGACTCAAATTTATGACTGTCATGAAGTAGAATGTGTCACAAGAAAACAATCTCAGAACGGCTTGGATAAATAAAAGCGTGCCAAGGTGATTACCACATAAAGTGACACATGTCAGATTTGCAAAAAATGGCCTGGGCATGAAGGTGAAAACTGGCCCGGGGTAAAAGGGGTTAATATCCCTTTGTTGCAGCTGTTTTTTTACCACCATGAAAGTATGTCTCTTTTTCTGGATCTCTTCAGAGAAGTCCGGGAAAAAGGACAACTTGCTCCCATTGTATACAATGGGGGGACACTCTCTCGCCCTTCCCAAAATCATGTCTGTCTCGTGAAGCAAGTATCTTCGCCAAAAGTATCCGTGGTATCCTTCCAGGAGTTGGTTTGCCCCCTGGAACCCGGTGTGCCCTTTTGCACCAGGAATAATGAAGAAAAATATTTATTTCCAAACTTCTCCAAAATTAAAGTCTGTATCATATCCGGTAGGTCCAGGATTCTAAAAGTGTTTACATCCATCTTCAACGTGGAGATTTCTGTTTTAGATGTTTTAGCTTCATTCTCCAGAGCCCCAACAGATTTTTCTATAATTGTAACTCTGTCCGTATCTTTGTAAGGTCGTCTCTTATCAGGGCTACGTCTACCTGCATCGCCTCAAGCTGCGTCGCGATGTTCTGTATTACTTCTCCATTATTTTTAACCGCAGCCAAAATCTCAGAACGGAGCTGCTCCATCACATGGGAACGCCATGGCGGGCAGAAAGAGAAGGGGGGAGGCGCGATTCAGCTCCTCCCTACGCCATCACGTCATCTCTGTGAAATATGTCATTAATCTTAACACTAGAGGGCAGTATTACAGTAGTTATATTCTTGTACATAGGAGCAGTATTATAGTAGTTATATTCTTGTACATAGGAGCAGTATTATAGTAGTTATATACTTGTACATAGGAGCAGTATTACAGTAGTTATATTCTTGTACATGGGAGCAGTATTATAGTAGTTATATTCCTGTACATAGGAGCAGTATTATAGTAGTTATATTCTTGTACATAGGAGCAGTATTATAGTAGTTATATTCTTGTACATAGGAGCAGTATTATAGTAGTTATATTCTTGTACATAGGAGCAGTATTATAGTAGTTATATTCTTGTACATAGGAGGCAGTATTATAGTAGTTATATTCTTGTACATAGGAGCAGTATTATAGTAGTTATATTCTTGTACATAGGAGCAGTATTATAGTAGTTATATTCTTGTACATAGGAGCAGTATTATAGTAGTTATATTCTTGTACATAGGAGCAGTATTATCAGTGGCGTAGCGTGGGTTGCCAGCACCCGGGGCAAGCCAAAAATTGCGCCCCCCCGCGCCTACCCCAGGCACGCCACTTTTAACAGATACTGTAGTAGATCACTAGCAGTCCTATGTTACACCTCAGATAACACAGAGATAACTCTCTGAGTACAGATAATGTAGTAGATGGGTGTGAGGCCCCAGAATTCTGAACACGTACAGTGTGACCTGAAGTCTGGGGCCAGAATGCGGCAGTATGGGCCAAATTCTCAATCTTCTCCCCCAACCCTACCATGAAACAGATATGTGGATGGACATTATTATTACAGTAGAATACCGCACCATACCTGTTACATCCAGTGACGTCTCCTGTGATGTAGACTCTCCTCGACGTCTTCATTCAGAGATAAGACCACCATGATAACTTCTTTCAGCCGCTTCTCGTCTCTGCAGAGTTTCACCGAAAAAAAATTAGGTTCCTCACTTTACTATCATGCTCTCCTTCCTTCAACACTGTCATCCTGCTGCCCCCCAATACTGAGCTAGAGCCAGACAGATAGCTTTCATTCCCCCTGTATATTATAATGGCCCCCTCTTTATTATTAATGTACTGGCCCCCTCTTTAATAACAAAGAGGGGGCCATTATATTAGCAAAGAGGGGGTCATTACATTAATAATAAAGAGGGGGCCATTACATTAATAACAAAGAGGGGGTCATTACATTCATAACAAAGATGGGGTCATTATATTAATAATGAAGAGGGGGCCATTACATTAATAATAAAGAGGGGGCCATTACATTAATAATAAAGAGGGGGTCATTACATTAATAATAAAGAGGGGGCCATTACATTAATAATAAAGAGGGGGCCATTACATTAATAATAAAGAGGGGGCCATTACATTAATAATAAAGAGGGGGCCATTACATTAATAATAAAGAGGGGGTCATTACATTAATAATAAAGAGGGGCCATTACATTAATAATAAAGAGGGGCCATTACATTAATAATGAAGAGGGGGTCATTATATTAATAATAAAGAGGGGCCATTATATTAATAATAAAGAGGGGGTCATTACATTAATAATAAAGAGGGGGCATTACATTAATAATAAAGAGGGGGCCATTACATTAATAATAAAGAGGGGCCATTACATTAATAATAAAGAGGGGCCATTACATTAATAATAAAGAGGGGGTCATTACATTAATAATAAAGAGGGGCCATTACATTAATAATAAAGAGGGGCCATTACATTAATAATAAAGAGGGGGTCATTACATTAATAATAAAGAGGGGGCCAATACATTAATAATAAAGAGGGGCCATTACATTAATAATGAAGAGGGGCCATTATATTAATAATAAAGAGGGGGTCATTACATTAATAATAAAGAGGGGGCCAATACATTAATAATAAAGAGGGGCCATTACATTAATAATGAAGAGGGGGTCATTATATTAATAATAAAGAGGGGGCCATTACATTAATAATAAAGAGGGGGTCATTACATTAATAATAAAGAGGGGTCATTACATTAATAATAAAGAGGGGGCCAATACATTAATAATAAAGAGGGGCCAATACATTAATAATAAAGAGGGGCCATTACATTAATAATGAAGAGGGGTCATTACATTAATAATAAAGAGGGGGCCATTATATTAATAATAAAGAGGGGGTCATTACATTAATAATAAAGAGGGGTCATTACATTAATAATAAAGAGGGGGCCATTATATTAATAATAAAGAGGGGGCCATTATATTAATAATGAAGAGGGGGTCATTACATTAATAATAATAATGTACTGGCCCCCTCTTTATTATTAATATAATGGCCCCCTTTTTATTAATAATGTACTGGCCCCCTCTTTATTATTAATATAATGGCCCCCTTTTTATTATTAATGTACTGGCCCCCCTCTTTATTATTAATATAATGGCCCCCTTTTTATTATTAATGTACTGGCCCCCCTCTTTGCTAATATAATGTCCCCCTCTTTGTTATTAATGTACTGGCCCCCTCTTTGCTAATGTAATGTCCCCCTCTTTGCTATTAATGTACTGGCCCCCCTCTTTGCTAATATAATGTCCCCCTCTTTGTTATTAATGTAATGGCCCCTCTGTTATTAATGTACTGGCCCCCCTCTTTGCTAATATAATCGCCCCTTTCTGCTCCAGTCCTCTCCTCTCCTCTCCCACCCCCCATACTGCCGCCAGAGCCTCTGCAATTAGGTAAGTTAACATTAAAAAAAATACTTACCTATCTCCATCCCCGCTTGTTCCCGCCGCAGGCGGTCACGAACGCCTCACTGTGCCTTCCTGCGCCGCGTCATCGCGTCATCTCGCGAGACCCGACGCAGGAGGTCACAGTGAGGTTATCGTGACCGAGTCCTGCGTCGCTCGCCTCTACTGCCTTATAGGCTTCAGGCCTAGTGGCCTGAAGCCTATGGGGCATAACGGAGGGGACGGGAGCCATAGGCTCCCGTAGCCCTCATTGAAATTTCGGATGCCTGGCGCCCCCTGCAATTTGGCGCCCGGGGCAACGGCCCCTCCGGCCCCCCCCACGCTACGCCCCTGAGTATTATATTAGTTATATTCTTGTACATAGGAGCAGTATTATAGTAGTTATATTCTTGTACATAGGAGCAGTATTATAGTAGTTATATTCTTGTACATAAGAGCAGTATTATAGTAGTCATATTCTTGTACATAGGAGGCAGTATTATAGTAGTTATATTCTTGTACATAGGAGCAGTATTATAGTAGTTATATTCTTGTACATAGGAGCAGTATTATAGTAGTTATATTCTTGTACATAGGAGCAGTATTACAGTAGTTATATTCTTGTACATAGGAAGTATTACAGTAGTTACCGTATTTTCCGGCGTATAAGACGACCCCCAACTTTTCCAGTTAAAATATAGGGTTTTGGCTATACTCGCCGTATAAGACTACCCCTCTTCCAACGTTATTTACTTTGGCATCAAGATCTGCAGGTAATTGTTGTTCAATTTTCGTCTTCTGCCTCAGTACCATATTATGCCTTTCCAAGAATCTAGTGCACCAGGATACAGTGGCCTTAAATCTGTTGCTGTGATCTGGGTTAGATTTGGCCACTGAAGTGCAAACAAACGTATTTCATTTCATGTCACTACATAACCGTTTTGGCCATGCTCATTCACCATGTCTGCTACATGTTTTTCGAGTTCTGCCCAATGCGGGGTGCCTCTTAATGTACAGATACTGGTGCTGTACTGTATAAACCGGTACAGATACTGGTGCTGTACTGTAAGTACCAAGACTGGTGCTGTACTGTATAAACCAGTACAGATACTGGTGCTGTACTGTATGTACAGATACTGGTGCTGTACTGTATGTACAGATACTGGTGCTGTACTGTATGTACAGATACTGGTGCTGTACTGTATGTACAGATACTGGTGCTGTACTGTATGAACCGTTACAGATACTGGTGCTGTACTGTATGTACAGACACTGGTGCTTTACTGTATGAACCGGTACAGATACTGGTGCTGTACTGTATGTACAGACACTGCTGTACTGTATGAACCGGTACAGATACTGGTGTTGTACTGTATAAACCGGTACAGATACTGGTGCTGTACTGTATAAACCGGTACAGATACTGGTGCTGTACTGTAAGTACCGACACTGGTGCTGTACTGTATGTACAGATACTGGTGCTGTACTGTATGTACAGATACTGGTGCTGTACTGTATGAACCGGTACAGATACTGGTGCTGTACTGTATATACAGACACTGCTTTACTGTATGAACCGGTACAGATATTGGTGCTGTACTGTATGTACAGACACTGCTGTACTGTATGAACCGGTACAGATACTGGTGCTGTACTTTATGTACAGATACTGGTGCTGTACTGTATGTACAGATACTGGTGCTGTACTGTATAAACCGGTACAGATACTGGTGCTGTACTGTATAAACCGGTACAGATACTGGTGCTGTACTGTAAGTACCGACACTGGTGCTGTACTGTATGTACAGATACTGGTGCTGTACTGTATGTACAGATACTGGTGCTGTACTGTATGTACAGATACTGGTGCTGTACTGTATATACAGACACTGCTGTACTGTATGAACCGTTACAGATACTGGTGCTGTACTGTATGTACAGATACTGGTGCTGTACTGTATGTACAGATACTGGTGCTGTACTGTATGTACAGATACTGGTGCTGTACTGTATGTACCGACACTGGTGCTGTACTGTAAGTACCGACACTGGTGCTGTACTGTATGTACAGATACTGGTGCTGTACTGTATATACAGACACTGCTGTACTGTATGAACCGTTACAGATACTGGTGCTGTACTGTATGTACAGACACTGGTGCTTTACTGTATGAACCGGTACAGATACTGGTGCTGTACTGTATGTACAGACACTGCTGTACTGTATGAACCGGTACAGATACTGATGCTGTACTTTATGTACAGATACTGGTGCTGTACTGTATGTACAGATACTGGTGCTGTACTGTATAAACCGGTACAGATACTGGTGCTGTACTGTATAAACCAGTACAGATACTGGTGCTGTACTGTAAGTACTGACACTGGTGCTGTACTGTATAAACCAGTACAGATACTGGTGCTGTACTGTATGTACAGATACTGGTGCTGTACTGTATGTACCGACACTGGTGCTGTACTGTATGTACCGACACTGGTGCTGTACTGTATGTACCGACACTGGTGCTGTACTGTATGTACAGATACTGGTGCTGTACTGTATGTACAGATACTGGTGCTGTACTGTATGTACAGGTACTGGTGCTGTACTGTATGTACCGACACTGGTGCTGTACTGTAAGTACCGACACTGGTGCTGTACTGTAAGTACCGACACTGGTGCTGTACTGTATGTACAGATACTGGTGCTGTACTGTATTCACCACCACATGTATCTGCTCCCCAGATAGACTGTTTTTACCACAGATAAGATGCACACCAAACTTCATTAGAGATCCGCCGTTCCAACATTAGAATTGGGTTAAGTGCAGATGCTCCTGCTTCCTCCTGCCTTCCCTCAGAATCGCCAATCCAACCCAGTATACAACAACCAGCCAATCACAGCAAGCGATGTACTGGTATTTTCGGTGCACACTGCATACAAAGCCTGCTTGGATTGGGTGGGTCAGCTCTCCCTGCCTGCCTAGCCCTCCCTGTCTCCAAGACGATCTGAGCGGTAGTACGCAAAGTGATACTGCCGGCACGAGAAAACCCACTGAGAGCAGAGAGAGGAGGCTGCTTCAGGAGCGGCTGGCCGGGATGCAGCGCACGTTGGCTCAGCTAGAGGGCGCCTGTTCCTGAAGCTGGAGAAGGACAGCTTCTCTAGTCCGGCTAGGAAGTAAGTTTCAGCACTCCGTATACCGGCATATAGGACGACACCCGACTTTTGAGAAGATTTTCATGTGTTAAAAAGTAGTCTTATACGCAGGAAAATACAGTGTATTCCTGTACATAGGAGGCAGTATTATAGTAGTTATATTCTTGTACATAGGAGCAGTATTATAGTAGTTATATTCTTGTACATAGGAGCAGTATTATAGTAGTTATATTCTTGTACAGAGGAGCAGTATTATAGTAGTTACCGTATATTCTTGTACAGAGGAGCAGTATTATAGTAGTGATATTCTTGTACATAGGAGCTGTATTATAGTAGTTATATTCTTGTACATAGGAGCAGTATTATAGTAGTTATATTCTTGTACATAGGAGGCAGTATTATAGTAGTTATATTCTTGTACATAGGAGCAGTATTATAGTAGTTATATTCTTGTATGTAGGGGGCAGTATTATAGTAGTTATATTCTTGTACATAGGAGCAGTATTATAGTAGTTATATTCTTGTACATAGGAGCAGTATTATAGTAGTTATATTCTTGTACATAGAAGCAGTATTATAGTAGTTATATTCCTGTACATAGGAGACAGTATTATAGTAGTTATATTCTTGTACATAGGAGCAGTATTATAGTAGTTATATTCTTGTACAGAGGAGCAGTATTATAGTAGTTATATTCTTTGTCAATTGTCTTTTTATTGAAAAGCAGCATAAAAAGAGCATCACATACATTAATGTATAAGTCAGGATAATGACATACATACAAATTTGCAATTGACAGTCACATAGACGTTATACATAAGGCATAAGTAAGGTGCAGTGTACCTAACTAGATAAGCCAATGACAGCAATTGACAGTAAAAAGTGTAACCTGAGGTAGGTAAGTCAAGAACGAACCGGTAAGGAAGGGGGGGGGGGGGGGGGGAGGAGGGTGGGAATGAGAGTGAGGAGGGAGGAGGGAAGGTAGGAGGGGGGGGTTGTAGTATGTCCCTAGAACTGGACAAATACGGTCTGAGGCTGTTGAAAACCTAAGATGATTCCAAAGGGAGGAAGACAGTCATCCCCATCCAATCTCGCTAATGTGTCAGTCACCACCCTAAACCCGTCTCAAGGTCGTTGTCAGTCAAGAATCGCTAATACGCAAAGTACCATTCGCCTGCCTATATGTACACCAGGGGCCCCATAATTTTTTGTGCTTCTCATGAGACCTAAGTTCCCAACCCGCCAGCTCCTCCATACGGTGTATGTGGTCCAATTTGCCTAACCACTGAGATACAGTGGGGGGGTCTGGGCTCAGCCACTTTTGGGGGATGAGTAAACGTGCAGCCTGTATCAGGTGTGTACTCAGCTTGTTCCTTGACGGCGATAGGTCCTTCGTTGGGAGCCATAAGAGAACAAGCTGAGGGGTCAACGTCAGGTTAGTGTTTAGTATTTCGTTAATGGTCTGGGAGACATTGTTCCAATATCCTCTTATCTTGGTGCAGGACCAGAAAATGTGAAGAAGAGTGCCACCTTCCTCCCCACATCTCCAACACTTGTCATGATCACTCAGACCACTAAGAAATAGTTGTTTGGGGGTAAGGTACCACTGCGTGAGAACCTTGTATGAATGCTCTTGGATCTTCACACAGCGGGAGAAGCCATGCGAGTGTGCGTGCATGCGGAGAATATCAGTCTCCGAAAAAGTAGTCTTGAGGTCATTGGCCCAGGTGTGAACATATTGTGGGGTTATGTGGCGCTGAGGTGAGTTCAAGGCCATATAAATATTAGATATCAATTTGCGTTGAGGTGAGGGGGGGTTTGCTAACTTCTCAAACCAAGTCTGTGTCACCACACATGGTTTCTGGGCGAGTAGTTGCTTCCCAGCAGAATTGATAGATATTAGGTCTAGGAAGTTTGTTGTCTTCCAAACTTGGCTAAGGGGGTGCTGCTCCGGCAGAGTGCCTTTCATTTTCCCTATAAATTCGGTTGTGGAAAAGCTTCTTAGTCTGTGCCAGATCTGTGAGACCTGAGCACTGGAAGGTTGGATAGTGTGTGGTATAAGATCTGCTGGCATCGCGCCCGGAGGATTCTGAAGGAGCCCATGAGCCTTATTGAGCTGTTTAATGACGAAACTGGTGCCCTTTAGGAGCACGTGAGAGTGTAGGGAAGTGTTTGATTGACCCCATAAGGCCGCTTTCTGCATTTGGGTAAGCTGCGCTAGCTCCAATTCCGTGCCCAAAGTGCGGTAGGCAGGGGAGTGGAGCTGCAACCACCTCTTCAGGTGTATGGCCCTGTAATACGCCTGGACATCTGGCAATGCTATACCTCCATGACCACGCCCCAGTATCAGCCTCTGGTGAGGGGCCCTAGCTTTCTTTCCACCCCACAGGTAAGTCGCAAAAAGTCTACGGATCTTTGTAAAGTATGAGTTAGGTAAAAATATTGGTAACATCTGTAATATGTACATAATTTTTGGGAGGACAAACGCTTTTAGGATATTTTTCCTTCCCATCCAAGAGGAATAAGGGAGGCGTAACGATTGGAGCTGTTTCTGGACCTCTGCTATCAGGGGAGTGTAGTTAAGCCGAAATAAGTCGTCTGTGGACGCGGAAATCTGAACCCCCAGATAAGTGACACATGAGGATTGCCATTTAAAGGGTGTAGTGGTTTTCAAAATGGCGATGGAGCTCGCCGGAGCACTAACATTTAATGCTTCTGACTTGGTATAATTCATTTTGTAGTTTGACAGCCTACCATACTCCTCAAACAATTTCAGAAGATGCGGGAAGGCCTCGATCGGGTTGGAGACCATGATCAATAGATCATCGGCATAAGCCACATTGATATATTCTACCTCGTTAATTCCTGTTTTCACTCCACGTATATCTACGTGTTCTCTGATGGCCTGAAGAAGTGTCTCCATGACCAGTACATACAAGGCAGGAGATAGGGGGCAGCCCTGACGCGTCCCGTTGCAAATCGGGAATGATGGAGACAATGTGCCATTCACCCTAATCCTTGCACTTGGACCCTTGTATAACGACATGACTGCCTCCTGGAATCTAGTCGGGATTCCAAACCTCGACAGCGTCCTTCTCATAAAGTCCCAGCTTACCCGATCGAAGGCCTTCTCCGCATCTACGCTGAGAAGCGCTAAGGGGAGGTTTTTCCGTTTGGCCCACTGAATTGCAGCAATCAACCTACAGGAATTATGGTTACCCTCCCTCCCTGGGACAAAGCCAGATTGGTCGGGGTGGATAAGTTTGGGAAGCAAGCGGCCCAGCCGCGTCGCTAGAAGTTTGGACCATATTTTAACATCCACGTTAAGTAACGAGATTGGCCTATAGCTACCGCAGAGTAGGGGGTCTTTCCCCGGTTTTGGGAGTATGGTCACCGTGGCCTCCAATGATTGCTTGTGTAGGGTTTCCCCATTCAGTAGCGCATTGCACCACGTCACCAGATGGGGTATCAATACATCTGAAAATTTTTTATAATAGCCCGCCGGAAATCCATCCGGGCCAGGGCTTTTACCCGTGGGCATAGAGGTCAGTAGCGATTTCACCTCGAGTTCAGTGACTGGCTCTAATAAGGTGTCGCCTTCTTGGGAGGTTATCCGGGGTAAGCTCAGGCCACTCAGAAACAAGTCTGTTGCCTCTGGTATTGAAAGATCTGGGTGGTCAGGGTCTGATAGGCCGTAGAGTTGCCTATAGAATTCCTGGAATTCTTCTGCAATCTCAGCTGTTTTGTGCAGTATGCTTCCATTGCTGGATTTAATATTGGGTATGAACATGGACTCTCTCTTTTGTTTCGTGAGGAAGGACGTCAACTTAGACCCCTTATCGCCATGGGAATAATGTTTATATTGGGCGTATTGATAGGCTTTTGCATTTTGAATGTTTAAGTGATCTTTTAATTGTGATCTCAGCTGAATCAGTTCGGTCTGAACTGTTAGTGCTTTAGACCGTTTATGGACCGCCTCCTTGTCTGCTATCCGAACCAAGAGGTCATGTAGAATCCTTTGTTTCTCTTTCTTGACCCTACTGCCTAAGGCTATGAGCTCTCCCCGGATAACCACCTTGTGCGTCTCCCAAAGTGTCGTCTGGGCCATACCCGGTGTCGCATTGGTCACAAAGAAGTCCCTTAATTTTCGTTCTAGGGTTGAGGTGTCTGCTTGTCTATCCAGCAGCGTCTCGTTTAAGCGCCACTGTCTAACTGAGGCTGGCAAGCTGGAGAATCTGAGGGCAGCAGAGACTGGGGCGTGGTCAGAGACGGTCACAACACCTATGTCGGCCGAGTCCACCATATCCACGGCGTTGCTGGACAGTAAGATGTAGTCTAACCGTTTATGCGATTTATGCGGTGCTGAAAAGAAGGTAAAGTCCCTAGTGTCTGGGTGGGCCAGTCGCCAGACATCCAGCAGGTTCATATCTGAAATATATCTGTTGATACATCCTAATGCTGACTGGGTCAATTGGGAGGAGCCATCAGAGGCATCAATGAAAGGGTTCAATGTGACATTGAGGTCTCCCCCAATTAACCTAATCCCTTCCGCAAACAACTCAAGTTTGTTCAGAGTGGTCTTGATCCATTGCTTCTGACCTCGGTTAGGGCTGTACAAACTGGCAAGCGTAACCTTTTGCGTGCCAATGAGGCCCTTCACGAATATGAAGCGGCCCTCAGGGTCCGTCAGGGTGGATATCAATGTAAATGGTACTCTCCTAGAAATTGCAATACCCACTCCTCTCTTTGCTTTTGCAAAGGCACTAAAATACCAGTGCTGAAAGTATGGGTTCTGAATTTTGGGTATATGAGCCTCTTTAAAATGTAGCTCCTGAAAGAAGCAGATATCTGTATTATTCTTTTTTAACAGACGGATGACCTGAGAGCGCTTTTGTGGGGTGTTAAAGCCCCTAACATTGTACGTTGTACATTTAATTGACGACATCATTGTGAGAATAGGGTATCTTTGGAATCGGAGAACTCCAGCCATACACATTGACCGTATCTAGGGAGTGAACTAGTAACATCACAACTAAAGACTCTGTCAACATGACAAATAGAACAGTATAATGGCTCCCATGCCAGCAACACTGCAGCAGGTCACTTAGCTGCAGTGAAGCGGGCGTGAGCAGCCACACAATTAGGCACATGTACCAGGTTTGTGCCAATGTGGCCCTGGTAGGTGGGGGGGGTACAAGGTGAAACCACATTGAACAATGGTATCCACATTGCACCATCTGCAGGACTGGTGCAAAATAACATCCTACAAATAATGGTCTAAGTACAAATGCAGATAATCGGCATTGCAAGGTAAGGAATCTACCCTGCGGAACCTAACAAGAATGGGAACTTTTGCAAAACTTGTGGCAGACGGGTATACTTGCAGACTCATGGTATTGCAAAGAACCAGCTGGAACCTATCCCTCCGTGGGATTTGTGGAAAGTCACTCCTATGGAGTAGGTAGAGCTACTGGTCAGTCTCTAGGACTTCAAGTGTCTCTTGATCTAAGCTGATTCTTCCTCTTATGTGAAGCTTTGAGCCAGCCTGGGGCCTCTGGTAGTTCTGGCAGCTGTGTCCCGATGTCGGCAGATGGCAGCCAGGATGGCACATCCAGCGGATCCGTCTGTAACAGCTCCCAGGCAGCCTGGAGGTCTTGAGGCAGGCGAATAGTACAGCGCTTCCCATCCACAGCGAATGTAAGGCCGAAGGGGAATAGCCATTTATACGGCACCTTGTGATGGCGCAGATGCTCTGTGAGGGGCCGCAGCGCCCTCCGTTTATTCAAGGTAGAGGACGCCAGGTCCTGGTAGATGGAGATTTTGGCGCCTTCGTACAGGATTTCTCTCCTGTTTCTAGCGGCCTGCATTAGCGCAGCGGTGTCCACATACCTCAATAGACCGCATACAACGTCTCTAGGGTTCTCCTTCTCCTTCGGCTTCGGCCTGAGCGCTCTATGAATGCGCTCAATCTGGATCTCGGCTGTGCTGGAGCTTCCCAGGAGTAGGGAGAAGATGGCGCCTGCGGCTTCTGGTAAGCCCTCGTGTGCGATGCTTTCCGGCAGGCCACGGATGCGGAGGTTCTTCCTCCTATTCCGGTTTTCCTGGTCTTCAATAAGGGAGTACGCTGTGTCCAGGGAGGCTGCTAGAGCCATGGTGTTGTCGCTTGCAGCCTTTACATATTTTGTAATGGACGCCTGGTTGTCCTCTAGCGTTTCCACCCTCCCGCCAATATGCTTCAGGTCAGCTTTGATTTCCTGCAGCTCCTGTACAACTGGGGTGAGGGCCGCCGATAACGCTTGTTGCAGGAATTTCTTCGATATCGGAGCAGCGCTATGTGAAGCGGGGCATGCTTCCCGGTCATTTATGGCCTCTTCATCATCCTCCGATTCTCTGCCCCAGTCATCAGTTTCCGGCGGCGCCATCTTAGGGCCGGCCGGCGCAGGAGCTGGAGACTTCTTATTCAGGTATTTCTCCATGTCGGAGGCACCGCGCTCTGGTTTGCTGGCTTCAGTTTTCTCTCTGGGTATGTATCTACCCACTTTTCCCATTCTTGAGCGATTTAGACCGCAAAATTTACCAGTTAGCAGAGTGGTGAGGAGGAGAGCTCTCCTACATACGTCCGGCCAGGTCTGCAGCCAGGCTCCGCCTATCTATAGTAGTTATATTCTTGTACATAGGGGCAGTATTATAGTAGTTATATTCTTGTACAGAGGAGCAGTATTATAGTAGTTATATTCTTGTACATAGGAGCAGTATTATAGTAGTTATATTCTTGTACATAGGAGGCAGTATTATAGTATTTATATTCTTGTACATAGGAGGCAGTATTATAGTAGTTATATTCTTGTACATAGGAGGCAGTATTATAGTAGTTATATTCTTGTACATAGGAGGCAATTTTTATTGTGAAAACAAACAAACAAAAATACAATAAAAATACATTCTTACAATACAAAACCCAAAAAATAACAGGCATTGTACACACAGTGACTACTCAGCTAGAATGCCTATAGAATTATATTAAACTGATAAAGTCCACATTTGCTGGGGAGGAAAAAGAAGAGGGGGGGGAAACAAAAAAACAAAACAAACACAAAATAACATATTTTCTGTTTTAAACCAAAGACATATTCCTCCATAATTTCCTATTATTTGGGTTACTCCTTATCTCTAATGACTTAACCCACTGTAGCTCAGACATTATTTGGTTTACGGCTGTGGTGTGGTGGAATGGCTCATTGTGTATAGACACGCGGGTTCTCATGTGCCAATGGTAGTATTTTATGACAGAAATGATCAGGTACATTGTCCCCCTGTCTACATTACTATTTCTGGATGGAACAGCATAGATGATGTCAGGATAAGTCAGGGACTGCAGTAATGGGATGTTTAGCTTTTGTGACACCTCTTCCCATATTCTCCTCCCACCCCTGCAGTCAAATATGAAGTGCTCCATCGTCTCCTCCTGCTGACAACCGAGAGGACAGTTCCTATCTGAAACACTTAAAAATTTTAGGTTACCCCTAACAAATAGCTTTCCATGTAATGACAACCAAGCTATGTCAAAGAATTTGGCGGAAGACGTTTCCCATTGAGGAGCTTCAGACTTTCTTGTAAAGTGCTAGTCACACAATCCCTCAAGACTAGTGGAGAACAAAAGAAAGCCCTACAGATCCTCACATATAGATCTTTCCTTGGCTTACCCTCAATGTAGGACTTCTCTATCTTCCACCTTCTCACACACTTCAGCCCATAGTCCAGGTACTGGGGGAGGTAGTCACTCGTCCATCGACCCCTCTTGAGACTGCCGCCTCGCACCCAAGATTCTGCAAAAGGCAATATCCAGTCCCTGACACTGTTCACCCACAGGGAGCTGTTCTCTGAGTCCAGGCAACCAAAATTAACTTTTAGAAACATGGAGTCAAAGAACACCCTTGGATTCAGCATATCCAACCCACCCTCTCTCCTCTGTAGGTAGGTGATCCCTCTTTTTATCAGGTTCAACCTGTTCCCCCACAACAGTTGGAAGAACAGGCTAAAGAGCCTAGCGGAGAAAGATTCCGGCAAAGGAAAAACGACAGAGACATACAAGAAGACAGGGACCAGGTAAGTCTTCAACATTTTAACCCTTTCTCTATAGGTCAGCCTCCAGTTCTTCCATCGCTGAACCTTTGCATTTCCGGCTTCCAACTTCTCTTCCCAATTTAGTTTGCCGTTATCTTCCCTCTCAAATTTGACCCCTAGGATTTTAATATAGGTGGAGGCTCTCACAAATTGTGGCAGATCAAAATCTGGATCACTGTCTGATATCCAAAGAGCTTGACTCTTCTCAAGGTTGACCAGAGACCCTGAGGCCTCCGAGTAACTTCTGATGGCTGCAGACAACATCTCCACCTCACGAGGCTCAGATATCACTACAGTCACATCATCCGCATAGGCAACAACACTCAGGGGTAGGCAATGGGGGACCGGCACCCCCTGAAAACTACACTCCTGCAGTGACCTCAGGAATGGGTCTAGGGCAAATACATACAGCAGTGGACTCAGTGGGCAACCTTGTCTCACCCCTGCCTCAACCCTGAAGGTATCACCCTGCCAACCATTGACCAGAGGAAAGCTCTCAGCCTCGCAATACAAAGTCTTCAGCCAATCGATGAATTGCCCCGGAATACCGTACTTTGACAAAGTGGCCCATAGATACTCATGATCTACTCTGTCAAAGGCTTTAGCCTGGTCAAGACTCACGACATATCTCCCACACCTCAGAGCTTTACATCTCTCAAACATCTCCCTTATCGAGAGGACTGCTCCAGAGATGTTCCGCCCTTTTACTGTGCCAAACTGACAGCCTGACAACAGTGCTGAGGACAGACAAACCAATCTAGAAAAAATAATTTTTGCCAGAATCTTTCTGTCGACATTCAAGAGGGCAATCGGCCTCCAGTTCTTGATGTCACTCGGCTCTTTACCTTTGGACAGCAGAATCAGCGAGGACACTCTCATGGATGGAGGCATCAGGTGACTTTCTAGACAATTTGTATATACATCCACGAGGATTGGGGCCAAGAGGTCTCTGAATGTCTTATAGAATTCTGCTGTTATCCCATCTGGACCTGGTGCCTTCTTCAGATGTAACTTATCAATGGCCTCTTTAACCTCCGCCACCGTCAAATCTGCTGTCAAAGGAGAAAAGTCCAAATCATTAGTATCAGGGAGCGGAGTTGCCTCCAAGAATTGGGTCATCTTGTCACTATCCAAAACCTTCCTCTGAAACAAGTCAGCATAGTAAGATCTCACCACCCCCAGGATACCCTCCCGAGATTCTTGCAAAACACCCTGGGGGTCAGTGAGACCGGTGACAGATTTATTTGCCACTCGCTCCCGGCAATTCTCAAAGGGATCAGGAGACCCTAAGGTCCCATAATCCCGTTCAAGAACCAGGGAGGTATACCTGCTGTACTGATACTGCCTCATCTCAGATTTCAGCCGGTCAATCCTTTGTTGGTCACCCCCTCCCGCCGAATAGAGTGACTCCAATTCTTTCCGCAGCTTGAGATACTGGCCATACTTACTCTTCCCCTTTATAACTGACAGTCTCTTTAAGAGGGATCTGATCTCATCCTTGACATCCTCCCACCAGTCGGCCATATTGCCATAAAAGTCCACTCTCTCTAGCTGACTCTGTATAAGAGAGTGAACATGACTCTGAACCGAAGGGTCTTCTAATAGACTGGAATTGAGTCTCCATAACCCTCTACCTGTCCCAGAACACTTTGTGACACCCAAACAGAAATATAAGGCCAGATGGTCTGAATAAGGGACGATCTTCTCATCTTTCTCACCAATGGTCTCTGTAGGACTCACCAGAGCTAAATCTATCCGACTTCTTCTTTCACCACAAAAATAAGTAAATTTTGGTTTCCGACCACCCTGCACAAACACATCTGACAACCCGGCCTGTTGAATGATTCTGTTTAGAACCTTGGAGTCTCTGGTAAGAGGCCTATTAGAGGTCCTGTCACTAGATGCCCTGGCGGCATTAAAATCTCCAGCCATGATGATAGGGATAGATGTGAAGAGATATGGCTTCACTTCATTATAAAGGTTAATCCTTTCAGTCACTGTCTGCGAACCATAGATATTGATGAGACGGAGCCTCCTACCCCGAATAGTAACTTCCAGAATTAGGCACCTTCCCATCAATACCTCTGTCAACCTATGTATAGTTACATCATTGGTGTTAAAGAGGATAGAGACCCCGGCACTTGGTTCTACAGCCAGTGACCGAAAGGATGGACCAGACCGCCATTCACGCTCGGCTTCCCGTAAGAGTCCTAACGTATTTAAACGTGTCTCTTGTAGGAAGAATATATCAGCATCAAGAGACCTTAGATGTTCATAAACCGCATGCCTGGTCCTCCTCACTCTGACACTGTTCACATTACTGGAGAACACTTTAAGGTTGAAGTCAGCCATCAAAGCAAAGCAAAGCACAAGTAGCAGAGATATTACCCCCATCATCATAGATCCGAGTCTGAGCCCACCTGCCGACCACCTGTCTCCATGTCTGATTCGGACAGACGTTTAGCTCGCGGGGGTTTCCTTTTTGTGGGGGGGTCGCCCTCCTGGTCCTCATTAAATTCATCTACCACTCTCTTTAACTCTCTCTCCATCTCTTCCTCAGCGTCTGACTCTGATAGGACACCGTACCTATTTGTTATGGTCATGACACCTGACCCAGGGTCTACTTTCTTTTTGGAAGGTTTTTGGACTGTGGTCCATTCCCCCTCAGGCTTACGGCTGGTTTTGTCTTTCTTCCGTCTCTTCTGTGGATTTATTGATGCTGGGGCAGAAGACGACATGCCCACAACCTGCTCAGTGACCTCCCCGTTCCCCTCAGTGGCTCCTGGCTGGGACTGGTCAGGCACTATATCACCTATATTGTCACCCATATTGTGCTGAGGCTTGGGCGGTGTCAATGCTGACCCTGACAACAACATCTCCTCCTCTAGGTCATCTGCCCCTTCCAGCAAGTCCTCATCAGGGAAGTCCTTACAAACATTATGCCAGGCGTCTGGACAGTCCCTGTGGGAGTGACCGATCCTACCACAGAGGTTGCACCGGATGTTCTGGCAGGTGGCGCTGACATGGCCGATCTCCCCGCATAAATTACATTTTACCAGGGTGCACACACTCGCAATATGACCGGCCTTTCCGCATTTAAAACATTTTCTAGGCTGACCCGCATAGAAGCATACCCCTTTCTCCCGGCCAATAAAGAATGAGTTGGGCAGATGTTGGGTAATGTTGTTAACCTGCCGTAACTTTACCAGGACCTTCCACCCCCCAGTCCATATGTCATCCTCGTCCCTAGTCTTGGTGAGATCTGACATTAGGTCACAGTGTCTTTTTAGCCATACAACAATATCCTGGTATGGTACCGACTCGTTCCAGAATATTATGGTGACGCTTGCGGTGTCTGGTCTAGAGATGGGGATGAGGCTGAACTTATTCCAGCCATCAGCATCTCTCATCCGGGAGAAATGAGCCCAGAAGCGGTCCAGGTCAGACATGAGCTTAACACTAACGTCATACCCCTGCCTGTCAGGAAGGTTTATCACTGCCAGGATGTTAGATGGCAGGAAACCCATTTGGTGGCACAGAAGTTCACGGACCACAAACCTCCTGTCAGGCAACTCCTCCTTGGCCCCTCTATGTCTGAACCTGACCACGTTCCTCCTCTTAAAAGCCTGACCTGTATAGTTCACATTAGATGTGAAGGATGGTGACCCACGGCTCCAGGCATTACCAGAGGAGACACCACCAGTTCCACCCTCCTGCTGAACTTGGGGGCGCTGTGGTGGCTGCTGACCACCTGCACTATGGGGGTCTGACACTTCTGGTGTAACTAAAGGGGGGAAGTGCAGTGCATCAGACTGTACAGCCCCCTCCCCACCATCATCCTTAATACTCTGTGGGTCATAAGCCTCTGAAGGCTGACCCAATGGTGGACCCGAGTCTAGAGATGACCCCAAATCCCAAACAGACTGTGAAGCGCTCCCCTCTGCAGAAACATCATCAGTAACATCACATGCAGTCATATCAATGCAGTCACTGGCAGTATGATCCTGCTCTACAGAGCCCCGACAGTCCTGCTGAGCCATGACCTGTGAGCTCACTGCTGCACTGCTGCCTTCAGGCGAGAGTCCACAGTCCTGCTGCTCTCTACTGCCCCCCAGGACTTGTGGTGACTGCACTGCTACTGCAGAGTTACCTTCTGGTTTCAGTCCACAGTCCTGCTGCTCTCTACTGCCCCCCAGGCCTTGTGGTGACTGCACTGCTACTGCAGAGTTACCTTCTGGTTTCAGTCCACAGTCCTGCTGCTCTCTACTGCCCCCCAGGACTTGTGGTGACTGCACTGCTACTGCAGAGTTACCTTCAGGCGAGAGTCCACAGTCCTGCTGCTCTCTACTGCCCCCCAGGACTTGTGGTGACTGCACTGCTACTGCAGAGTTACCTTCTGGTTGGAGTCCATAGTCCTGCTTCACAGTACAAACTGCTGGGACTTGTGGTACCTTTTGAGGAGTCTCTGCAGGTCTTTGCTGTTGCTGGACACTTTCTTCCACTTCTCTGTACAAATTCCCTTTCTCAAAAGGGAAGCTGGCTGGTCTGAGGACTGGTCTTGCACAGGCCTGCTGGGTGTCATCTGGACAGGTTAGAGACCTGGGTTTAGATGGAGATGGTTCTGGCGCAGGTCTTTCCTCATGTCTTTGCTGGTTCCTGAAGGATTCAGCGACTGGTCCCATCTGCTCCAATACAGCCTCCATGTCCTGCACAGTGTCAGCGAGCTGCACAGCGAGGGAGCTCAGCTTCTTGTCATGAACAGCCTGATTGTTGGGGTTTGCTGCCTTTAGCTTATACACACAATCTATCTGTTTCTGCAGCTGTAGTTTAGTCTTTTTTAATGTCTCTAGTCTCTTGACCAGAGCTGGGATCCGCTCGGCCAGACATAGTTCTGGTGCACGCTGAGTATTGGGGGGCTGTGTCGGCAGTGTACTCACAGAATGGCTCCTTACAGGCGTCCCTCTGCTTGGTCCTTGCACTGGACTTGGTGCAGCCGTGGTCACTGCTGCGAGGTCACTATCTCCAGATTGGTGACTGGGCCCCTGGTTCTTCCCAGTGACCGCACTTGTGGCCCCATGAAGCCTTCCTGCAGTACTCCCTCTGGTCTCATCTGTCGTGTTGGCGACTTTTGCGCTGTTCCCACTTCCATAACGTGTGCGGTCAGACCGCATCAGGACAGACTGCTGCAGATTCTCCTGCATGGTCTGCTTCTCCAGGGATGTTCTCCTCTGTCTGCCTGCGGGTGGGGTGGATTGCACACCTGCAGCCATGCTCTTACTCAGTGATGTCTCCTTCTTTACTTCCAACATTTTCTTTTCTTCTCTGCTTCCTGCTGCACTGGGACTGGCAACACTCGGAACATTCCTTCCTTCCAAAGAAACTTTTGGATAATTATCCATGGTGTGAGAGGTCTGGGAATTGTTTCCCAGAATAGGCCTTGAAGCCTGGGCCTTGCTTGGGGAGCATTCCCACCCAGAGTGGCCCCGCCCTGGGCTTTCTCCAGACATCCAAAGCCTCAGGAGAGCTACTGACACACGTCCTCACAGCTAGGAGCAGTATTATAGTAGTTATATTCTTGTACATAGGAGCAGTATTATAGTAGTTATATTCTTGTACATAGGAGCAGTATTATAGTAGTTATATTCTTGTACATAGGAGCAGTATTATAGTAGTTATATTCTTGTACATAGGAACAGTATTATAGTAGTTATATTCTTGTACATAGGAGCAGTATTATAGTAGTTATATTCTTGTACATAGGAGCAGTATTATAGTAGTTATATTTTTGTAAATAGGAGGCAGTATTATAGTAGTTATATTCTTGTACATAGGAGGCAGTAATATAGTAGTTATATTCTTGTACATAGGAGCAGTATTATAGTAGTTATATTCTTGTACATAGGAGCAGTATTATAGTAGTTATATTCTTGTACATAGGAGCAGTATTATAGTAGTTATATTCTTGTACATAGGAGCAGTATTATAGTAGTTATATTCTTGTACATAGGAGGCAGTAATATAGTAGTTATATTCTTGTACATAGGAGCAGTATTATAGTAGTTATATTCTTGTACATAGGAGCAGTATTATAGTAGTTATATTCTTGTACATAGGAGGCAGTAATATAGTAGTTATATTCTTGTACATAGGAGCAGTATTATAGTAGTTATATTCTTGTACGTAGGAGGCAGTAATATAGTAGTTATATTTTTATACATAAGAGGCAGTTTTAGAGTTATAATATTTTTATTTTTCTGAAATTTCCAGCACTGTTGTTATATCTCTATTGGCATCCATGGACATGTTACAGGAGAAGCTAAATTTCTCTTTATTTTGCAGTATCTTGAAGCATGATCAAGTTTAATTCCCCCACCCCTCTGTTTTATTGTCCTTACGTCCATTACTTAGGTGGCCGCACATTACACAGTTGATGTTATTGTCTCTTTAGTGTTCAGCTGTTTGTAGTCTCGGAGGACTTGGTTTATAAAGCCAAGCAGGGACATATACAAGAGCTGAACAGATTATAAATCCATTATCTGCTAATAAGACGAGCAAATAAATGTGAATCACTGATCTCTGCAAGACTTTTAGGTAAACGGATCATTACACAGAGAGGTAAGTGATATTGTATTGTGTTTCGCCGCGTCCTCTCAGCTTCCGCAACTTCCTTGATAAAAAAGATAATCTAATTCTTGCTATAGAGTATCCTGCCAATGAATGAGACACCCACACAGCCTGACAATATGAGGGAAAGAATGAACACATCCAGATGGGCTCCTATTCTCCATACTTATTTTTCTGGACCAAACCCAGTTCCCACATTACATTCTTCATCCAGGTCTTATCAATGACTCTATATGATGACGCTTCTGGAAACCAGCTGATATTGGGAGTCCTGCTATGGAGTCCCATTATTATCATTTGTCACCGGCAAAGTAACATTAAGGAGGATACGGCCATGTGTACGATTCCTCAATCACACCACAACACACTCTATATACCCAACTCACTGCCACCACCTGCTCAACCAGTAAGTACCCAACAGCAGTGATGGCCAGTTCGCCATGTTCGCCAGCGAACACATGTAAGCTGCCATCTTAACTCACAAGTTCGGCGATGCACAGGTAAGTCCTTACCTGTGTCTGTGTGCGAGCCGGTCTGAAACAAATGCGGTCACCGGGAGCAGGCAGTTCCGACAACAGCCAGATGAAGGCCCCTGGCGGCCTTTATCTGGCTGTTCTCAGAACTGCCTGCTCCCGGTGACCGCATTTGTTTCAGACCGGCTCGCACACAGACACAGGTAAGGACTTACCTGTGCATCGCCGAACTTGTGAGTTAAGATGGCAGCTCAGCCCCCGGCGAACATGTTGGGGTAGGAGCCAATAGGAGAACAGAGGAAGCCCTCTCCTATACTTGTAGATGCTGCGGTTGCTATTGACCATGACCCCTTGCTATTGATCCTGAATGTTACAGGTGGGTGTCAAGTGTTTAACACAGCCAGCACCGCCTTGTATATCTCCTAAGCTCGCTCCATACACTACCCTGCAACGTGACTTACAAAGCTGACCTCAATGTCCCATCAGACAGGGCCAAAATCTGCTCTAGGAAAAACTGGTAAGATGCCAGGACCAACTCAGTTTGGGTGGCCATTGCAATCTGGGTAAAGATGCTGCACACTTATCAAATACAAGGATTCATGTACAGCTGGAACTAACGCCCCGCGAGCGGTCCCCTGACAATGGTGCAAAAAATGAAATGCTCCCCACTTGTTCTTGTGGCCTCAAATGGATAATGCAGAGACTTAAGCCAAGGCGGGAAGGCAGCTTCAGATGTCTGCCAATGTATACTATAAGGGCTCATGCACACAAACATATTTTCTTTCTGTGTCCGTTCCGATTTTTTTTGGCGGCCCGTATGCAGAACCATTCATTTCAATAGATCCACAAAAAATTGAAGTTACTCCGTGTGCATTCTGTTTCAGTTTGTCCGCATGTCAGTTCCGCCAAAAAATAGAACATGTCCTATTATTGTCCGCATTACGGACAAGGATAGAACTGTTCTATGAGGGTCCAGCTGTTCCGTTCCGCAAAATACGGAATGCACACGGACGCCATCTGTATTTTTTGCAGATTCGTGTTTTGCGGACCGCAAAATACATACGGTCGTGTGCATGAGCCCTAAGGCTGAACACTCCTAAGGGTCTAAACTTCTCCCACGTGAGTGTTTGTTACAGTACTATGAAGCCTAGACCATCCACTTTGAATTAAACAGCCTTGATTCCAGACTGGTACATTGTAGCAAAATATCAGAACAAGAGAGAAATTAGCTCTGCTGATGCAAAGATTGTTTACACTGGATACCATTGTAGCAAACCTTCAGCTCTGAGAAATATTAGTATGTACTGGCATGGTGCAGAAAAATCCACATGCAGGAAAACATTTCCATGAAATGGTCAAAAAATAGAATTAAATGGGTTCTAATCTAGTTATTTTAATTCACCCGCAGGGTAATTACACACCGTGAAACATTGAGCCGTTACCAGAGCTGATTACGGATCAATAAGGACAGGCCGCCATGTGATGTTAATGGGCTGTGGCGTTACGTAAGAGCAACAATTCAGTTCCAGTGCCACTTCTTGACAAGCAAGAAATTAGACCATTAAATTCCTTCAACCAGAATAATTGTGTTTCGTTGTCCTAGACATCAATTCACTACTAATTATATTCTCCAGAAGTAAAACCTCAAGAATCTGATGAAAGCAAGAAAATGTATTTTTAATTGGAATGGTCTCATGGTTTATAATTTCCAGAACTGATATTGGTTATTTATTTATTATGTAAAACTAGATTAAGTACTTGAGCTGTCTAAGCATATGCCACATGATTCGCCATCATAGTAGTTACTCACGTCGACAAAATTGTTGATGTCACTAAAGAAAGAAAACCTACAATGGCCACTGAAATAACTTAAAGCTGACAAAAGTAATAATAAGAATTTACTGAAAAGCAACTAATTGCTTTTTAAATTGTGGTTCAACTGAATAATTTATAAAACAAATTATATATTTATAAAACTAATGAAACTGGCCTAGACAAAAATGATAGTAACCCTACAAAAGACTGAAAATAATTTGACCATGTTAAACTAAGGTGCATCTTGTAATTAGCATGACAGGTGCCTTCAACTTGTAATCAGTCTGTTACTACAGTTGTGCATGTTATTCAGAAGTTTAAGGTCTATGGTACTGTAGTCAACCTCCCTGGACGTGGCTGCAAGAGGAAAATTGATCACAAATTGAAGAGACAGGTGATACGAATGATAACCAAAAAGCCCAGAACAACTTGAGAGATTGGAGGTGAACTCCCCGATCAAGGTACATCAGGGTCAGATCCTTTGCTGTTTTTGCCAAAGTGGAATTTGCCAAAATGCATAAAGACAAACCAGAGAATTTTCTTTGGACAGATGAAACAAAATTAGAGCTTGACTTCTTTGGATGGAAGGAAGGATCTACGGCTCACAACCCCCATTATTGTACCTCACTTCCCAAGAAAGACACACAGACTTAGCTTGGTGTAAAAGGCCGTAGCGGCCAATTTTATTACCAATATAATCGCCCACATATTTTGGAAAAATATATTAACATTAAATCCAACAACATAATGTGAAGGAATCCTAGAAGGCAATCCAAATAAACTGTGTTCGCCACTCGCGGATCTCCACTTATAATCCCAACATTACCCTCGTCCGCACTCACCGACCCAAGGGCACCATATCATCCAAATTATACTCCTGCAGGGCTATTAGCCCAAACAGGAGCCCCAGTTTTGAATTCATTAAAACCTCCTAGATGCAAGCCTCCAAAGAATCATGCACCTATTCTCCGTTTTGCCTCCCAGGATCCCCCCCCCCCCCCCACCAACGAACACAGATGACACCTCACCTGTGTTCATGCTGCCACACCCTAAAAGCTGTCTCTAGACCTTCCTGCAACCCCAAGGCCCACAAGTCTATCCCTACCTCATTAAGGTGCACTCCATCCGCGCTTAAGAATTGCGGGACGCCTCCTCTAACTCTCAATGCCGAACCACAAAGTCACGTTGGCGTCGCACAAAACAACCCACTTCCTTGTTAATTTTTGCCCGAGCTTTGTTTAACCTGTCCCCAGACCTCGCATACCGCCAAATCCACCGGAAACTTCGCCAACAAACATAACAGATCCAGCTTGATATCTCGAATGACATCCCTGGAACGACATATCCCCAAATCGTTCCCCCCGCATGCAACACCAAATTATCTGGCGGGCGATCTATGGAAACATAGAAACAAAATTCAGGAAGCACCCGCCCCCACAATAGATTACGCAGGCCAATCCAGCAAACCTGTAACTTGCCAGCCACAAAACCCAACTGCCTTCTATTCTGCCGAACGTCAGCTCGCTGGGCCCCCCAGTACACGTACAAGTGGATGAAAATCCAGGCTAAACATGAGGTGGACCCTGAAACAAAAGAGAACAAAACAACGCCACATCATTACAACTGCGCCGTAACACGATCCCAGCCCATTGCAAACCCAAAAAATTACCTAACAGCTACGCAAAACACCCTCGAGGATCCAACTGTGACAGCAAATGCGGGCGAATATAGGATCAAAAACTTGCCGACTCCCATCATCCAATTCGTCTGATCACGTCATCACCCAAGCCCCACCTAGACGCCTCAGTAGCGGCTCCAATCCAAAAGGAGAGAGACGCAAACTCCCTAGCCAGTAAACCTGCCGCCGCCAAACACTAGCAAAAAAACGCTACAAACTGAAAATGAGACAAAGCTGTACCATCCTAATGTACCAGCCATGGCCCCGCAACTAGCGGCCATATCAACTGAAAATTGGACACACACCGCACTGGACAAACTAACGACGTCAGGCAAAGGCCTCAACAAAAAATTGACTCCCTTGCCATCCAGATCAGTCTTAGATCTACGCACAAAACACTGCAACCCTTCCGAACCCATTAAAACATCCTCACAACCACCAACCCCGCTCTACTACTCGCCATCAACTCTGAAGCCCGAAAAGCACCAAAAAATGCCAACAAAAAAGCAGCACGGAACAAACTCGCTTCGTAACCCGATGTACAAATCAACCCAACCTGCCGCCATAACATCTGCAATACCGCGTAAGAAACAGGGCAACGCGTGTCTCTCGTACGCATACTGCGACAATAAACTTTCAAGGCCTGCCAGACCAAAAAACATTTTGAGAAGTCCGTCAGTCCTCGCAAGCGCAACCAAAAGGCCACCGCGGCTACCTGCTTGGACACCATCGAATAGGACAAACCAGCACTAAACGAGAACCTTACAAAATACACCAGCAATGTCCGAAAATCATCCACTGGTACACAACCACCAACCTGCTCCAACAATCGCTCCCAGTGAGACCACACTGACACGTCGACCACGTACTGTTACTCACTGACCGCCTAACTAAAGATGTGGAGACCCCAAGGCCACGCTCCAGAGCCACTGAGGACAAGGCCGACCCTGCTCTTCCACCCCCGGCACCAGACTGCGAAAACTATCCCACTGAAAACGAGAAAGAGCATCAGCCACCAAATTCTCCACTCCTGGAACATGTACAGCTACAAAACATGAATTCAAAACCAAACCCCTTTAGCACCAGGTGACGCAACAAGCAAAGCACTGGCAGAGAACTAGCCGACTGCGCATTGATCACCTGCACTACACCCAAATTATCGCAACAAAAACGTTCCTGCCTGTTCTGCAAACTACTCACCCCACAACTCCATGGCCAACACTATAGGGAACAGCTCAACAAGACTAAATTAGTAAGGAATCCTGCCCGCCACAACTCCTCAGGCCACGCTCCCGCACTCCATTGTCCCTGACAGAATGCACCATAGCCACAAGACCCCGACGCATCCGTAAACAGTTCCAAATCAAAATTCGAAATCTGCGCCTCCATCCATACCAAGCGACCATTAAACTGAGATAAAAAACGCTCCCAAATTTGCAAGTCTGCTCGCAAGTCAGCTGACAGTCGTACAAAGTGGGATGGAGCGGCCACCCCTGCCGTAGCCATGGCTAGCCGGCGGCAAAA
The DNA here is from genome assembly GCF_014858855.1 of Bufo gargarizans. NCBI lineage: Eukaryota > Metazoa > Chordata > Amphibia > Anura > Bufonidae > Bufo > Bufo gargarizans. The sequence goes on along the minus strand of NC_058084.1, from coordinate 15,059,441 downwards.
CACCCACCCCATGGGAAGAATCAGACATGCAAAATAAAATCCGTTTTTGTGACCGGATACAAAATGGAATGCTGCCGGAACGGAAGACATCCTGAACGGATCTCTTTCCATTCAGAATGCAACATTTTTTTCTGATATTGAGATCCTCTGCCAACAACGCAAGTGGGAAAGTAGCCTAAGCTGCTTTATTGGTTGTGTGCAGTATAAAGGGACAAGAATATAACTACTATAATACTGCTCCTATGTACAAGAATATAACTACTCAAGATTTTGGCTCAACGGATTCAGGCGGTTCTCCCTGGCATTATCAACGAGGAGCAGGTGGGATTCGTGTCTGGCAGGCAAGGGAGTGAGAATACGGTCCGTGTCATACAATTGATTACACATGCCCGACAGCACTCGGTACCTCTTGCCCTTCTAAGTACGGACGCAGAGAAGGCCTTCGACAGGATTAGTTGGCAATTTATGTCTCGAGCCTTGTCAAAGTTTGGCCTCCCGGACCAGTTCATCCAATCCATCTTCTCACTCTATTCGCTCCCTTCTGCCAGGATACGGATCAATGGAACACTCTCCCCATCCTTTCCCATCACTAATGGGACGCGACAGGGCTGCCCACTCTCACCTGCCCTCTTTGTTATTGTCATGGAGACCCTGCTGGCTAAGATCAGGCAAGATCCAGACATTGAAGGGATCAATTTAGAGTCACAGACTCACCTGACGGCTGCTTTTGCAGACGATCTTTTGGTCATAACGTCTAATCCCTTAACCTCTTTCCCCAGACTTCAGGCCCTTTTTGAAGAGTATGGAACGGTCTCAAACTTTAAGATTAATTACACTAAGTCACAGGCCCTTAATATCTCCTGTCCTCTCCCTACCGTCGAGACGCTCAAGGGCTCCACGGCTTTCTCGTGGGCTGCTAAGTCAATCCCATTTCTGGGTACTAATATTTCAGCAAAACCAGAGGAGCTCTTTGAGCTGAATCAAGTCCCCTTATTAAAATCCATTAAATCTCATCTACAATCCCTAAAACTTCCGTTTATTTCATGGATTGGTCGGAAGAACTATGTCAAAGCTTTTATTGTCCCCAGACTACTTTACTTCATCCAAACACTCCCTATATGGCTACCCCATTCCTTCTTCGTGGAGGTCCGCAGAGTCTTTTCAAAATTCGTGTGGGCAGGCAGCTCCCCCAGACTGGCATATGCCACTCTCACTCGGGAGAGAAGGTTGGGAGGTTTTGGCCTTCCTGACATTTACCTTTACTACAGAGCGTCAATGCTAAATAGAGCCTTGAGCCTCCTCTCCTGGCGCCCTCCTGGCCTCGTCTCCCGACTAGAATGTGCTATGCTCTCTTATAAGGATAGGCTGGTTCTCTGGGGCTTGAGCAGATGTACTGCCAATAATAAGTTTAAGTCGCCTTTATGGAAGGGGTTGTTACTGGAATGGTCCAAACTATATAGGTCTTCGACCCTCAAGTTCCCTAATATGAACCTTCCCTTGCACTTGCTGCAGGCATACATTCACCCTGCCACCTCTGGCCCATCAGGAATCTGGGCAATGCTTTCTACTCTTACGCTACAAGACATCTTGACCGAGTCGGGTGCTTTAGACTGGAGTAAGGTTTATGCAATCCCGAGAGTTCAGAAGGCCTCTTTCCTGGCGGTCATGGCTTTCAAAAAAGATTTGGCGCTCTTAGCAGAGCTCCCTAGGCCTACAACGGATCCCTCATGGATAGAAGGGAAACTCTCTACTGCCCTTCGCCCAAAGAAACCTCTCTCCACATTTTACAAGGAGCTGCTCTCCTCCGCACCTCCAGACCTGTGGTTCCTAGCGGCCTGGGAAAAGGAACTGTCCATAACTTTAACGGAACCAGAAAAAGCGTTTATCCTCACACACTCGCACGGTTTTAACCGTTGCATTAGGATTCAAGCTAACTCTTATAAATTACTTACAAGATGGTACAAAACGCCAGAATTCCTCCATAAGCTTAATCCCGCTATCCCGGTCGGTTACTGGAGGTGTGGGGGAGGTCCCGGTTCTTTATCTCATATTTGGTGGAGTTGCGAGAAAATCAAGCCTTTTTGGGTAGAAGTGGTGGCAGCTATAAATAAGATATGTAATACTCAGGTTAAGCTAGATGCGAAACTTCTATTGCTTTGGTGCCCTAATAGCACGCTTACCCCTTCAAAGTCTAACTTACCCACCATGCTTATAACAGCGGCCCGACTACTGGTCCCTCTCCTCTGGAAGAATGAGGCGGCTCCCTCGATCGGGATGTGGATCGAGAAAATTGATCAATTATACCGGTTTGAAGAGCTGGCCCACTGGGAGAATCACTCTAGAGCGGCATTTGTTAATATATGGTCCCCCTGGAAGCAATATCGCAAGTTCTAGGCTTTGACATGAAAGTATGTAAGATATGTGATTGACATCTAATTTTCCCCATCCTTCCCTCCCACAGTTTCATCTTCCCCTTTGTCTTGTCGACCCCCCCCCCCCCCACCAGATATCTGTCTGCACAGGTTATTGGTGTTCTGAGTTATGTATGCCACCATTGAGATGTACTGTGCATACTGATTAAGCTTATACCCAGCTGCGTCTGGTACATGAGATGTATGTTCTTTTACATAGCTTTGTGCCTTTCTCAAATAAAAAGAAATTTGATAAAGAATATAACTACTATAATACTGCTCCTAAGTACAAGAATATAACTACTATAATACTGCATCCAATGTACAAGAATATAACTACTATAATACTGCTCCTATGTACAAAAATATAACTACTATAATACTGCTCCTATGTACAAAAATAAAACTACTATAATACTGCTCTTATGTACAAGAATATAACTACTATAGGGGCGGAGCCTAGCCACGCTGCTGAATGGCCGCACGAGCTTGAGCTCCTCCAGCATTCCGGCTCATTCGCCCTATTTAAGCTTGTAATTTGCTACAGTATGGGGAAATCTGGTAAAGAGAAGACTGGAGGAAGCACAGAGTCGACCCCACGACACTTAAAACAACCAGAGATGGAGAAGTTCCTCCGAAAAACTCCAAGAGTTGCTGTGCAGAAAGGCGCCAATATGGCGGCGTCTGTGGCTAATGACTCCGACGCGGGAGAAATCTCAGACGCGGGTAGCGGCTCCGATGTTTCGGATAGAAGGCCCAGAGATCCCCCTCTTTCAGAGGGGACCCTTCGTCGGGTGCTTGAATCGGCTCTCACGCCTCTTAAGCAAGATCTGGCGGATATCAAGGATGATATAAAGCACCTAGGCCAGAGAGTGATTACGCTAGAAAGCGCGCAAGAGGACATTATGACTTATGAAAGCAAAGCTTCAGAGGTACTAGTGTCCCACAAAGCCTTACTAAATGATGCCTTCTTAAAACTGGAGGATCAGGAGAACCGGAGTCGCCGGCGCATTTTTCCAAAATGCTTACACCGGAGAGAGCGGAGGGAATAGTGGTGGAGCGCATACACAGGGCGCTGCGTCCCAGGCCTAAACCTCAAGAGCCACCGCGGGATGTGATTTGCGGCCTACTGAGTTATGTAGACACCGCGGCACTTTTGAGGAAGCAACGAGAGATGGAGGTGCTAGAATATGACAACGCACCGATCCAGATGTTCCAGGATCTAGCGCCATCCACCCTGGCCAAGCGGCGCCTATTCAAACCTCTACTGGAGGCCCTCTGGAACACATCGACCCCGTTTAGATGGCTGTTTCCCTTTGGGCTGGCGGTCTCCAGGAATGGAAAGCTGCTCACAGTGCGCTCACCGGCAGACCTCGAGGCCGTCTGGAGGTCTTTGGATGTCCCTCCTGTGGAGATCCCCTCGTAGCTACCAGCCGACCAAGATGGCCCCCTGCCCATCCCGCCTCGTGTGTCTTCTTGGCAGACGGCATCCGCAAGTAAGCCAGATCGCTTGAGACGCAACAAGATGGACAGGGCCCTCACTTAAGCCCGAACCAAGGTGACGTTGGTTGTTTTTGCCTGTTAGCAGGGGCTGTTAATAAAATGCCCTACCTTCTTTTTCTACATTAGAGATGACTGTCTCTCGGCTGCATAGCTTATTATTTACATGGAGAGTAAGGGCCTTCTCTGATCATCTTGCTTTTTGCAATGTTTTACGTTTTTGGCCTAGTGTTTTTATAAGAAGTCACGCTTTAACCGGGACACTTGTCTGATGTTTTGGGACTCTGCCTCTCAGTAGGCTATTTTTTCTCGCCCCAATTGCAGGGGAATGTCCGGATCGTTTCCGGTGCTGGAAGTATTTTATGTTTTTGGTCTCCGTTTTTGTGGTAGACCTAGAGGTGCTTCACTTGCCCCCTCGCCAATCCAACCCTGTCTTGGATGGTGATAGGTGAGCGCCTACTTTTCCTTTAGATGTATGTTTCATCTGAGCTGGTTTTTTACCAGTCCAATATGTTGTTGGTTATTTCTCTTAATTTAATTTATTTTACATGTTTTCCCTTTCCCTCCTTCCCTCATCCTGCTCATATATACTATACTCTCTTAGACATTTTCATGGGTAATATGTGCTTTCTCTTTCTAGTACAGATATTGTCATGTCATCGATTGTAGTCGCCTCTCTGAACGCACACGGGTTGAACGAGCCATGCAAAAGGTCTCAAACCATTTCCCTTCTGCTGAAGGATAAGGTCTCGGTAGTCTTCCTCCAAGAGACGCATTTTAGAACAAATAAAATCCCTAACCTTCCTCCTAAGAGGTTTGTTCAGTGGTTTCATAGTACACATGATTCCGCCAGCAGAGGAGTCAGTGTAGCTATACACAAAAACCTCCCCTTTAAGCACACCGCTATTTCAGCGGATCCTGAGGGCAGGTACATTTTTGTAAAGGGTGTAATTGGTGACTCACCGGTTACATTCGCCAATCTATATGCACCTAATAGAGGCCAAGTACCATGGCTCGTTCAGACCCTTGCCTCCTTGTCATCCTTTTCTGATGGGCTGTTAGTTTTGGGGGGCGACTTCAATGTAGCTCTGGAACCGGCTGTTGACACATCATTGGGGAGGCCGTCTGTATCCTACAGGCTCTTGAAAAGGCTCAAAACTTCCCTTAGGAAATTGAAGGTCCTTGATGTTTGGCGTACTATGAATCCTAATGGCCGTGATTATACATTTTATTCGCACGCTAAGATGTCATTCCATAGGTTAGATTACCTCTTCTTATCTGACTCCCACATTCGCAATGTCTCTGGGGCCCGGATTGGTAGTATCACCTTATCCGACCATGCGCCTGTTATCATTGATTTCTCTCTGTTGGGATCAAAGAGAAAGGAACGCATATGGCGCTTGAACGACACCCTGATTTTGGATCCTACCCACGCCTGCAAAATCAGGGCCTCGCTTTCCGAGTTTTTTGTACTCAACGATACCACAGACTCACCCCCTTCCCCTTCCATTTTATGGGAGACACATAAGGTAGTCATACGGGGGGAATTAATAGCATTAGGGGCCTACGTGAAAAAGCAAAGAACGCAAGCTTTAGATGCTTTGCTAGCGAAAATTGCTCGCCTTGAATCCTCCCACAAGGAATCTCAGGCTAGGAACATCCTGCCGGAACTTACTGAGGCTAGAGTACATTTGAAAAATCTTTTAAATGTCACCTCTGCAAAGCTGATCTTACGTTCTCGATTTAAGGCCTATGCACATGGGGATAGAGGAAACAGACTGATGTCGGCGATTGCTAAGAAGCAGTTCTCTGACTCCTTTGTTTCCTCTATTAAGGACCCCAAAGGCAAAGTACATAAATCTACCCCGGATATAGCTAAAGCCTTTTGTGCTTTTTATGAGGCGCTTTACAATCTACCCCCCCCCCCCCAGAGGGCGCTGCTGCTAGTGATCTCTCTGAAGCCACTGATAAGTTCTTGCAGAATCTAAACCTCCCTTCCATATCCTCTCTTAAGGCGTCTCAGTTGACTAGGCCTGTTACTGATTCAGAGATTCATAGGGTTCTCATGTCCATCCCCTCGGGCAAGAGCCCAGGACCGGATGGGTTTTCCATTGCTTACTTTAAGTCCTTTAAGGATGTTTTAATTCCTCGCTTCAGGGACCTATGCAACTATCTTCTTACTGGGGGCTCTCTGGCTCCACACTCCTTAATGGCACACATCACGGTCCTACATAAGGAGAATAAGGATCCGACATGCTGCAGCAACTACAGGCCGATCTCCCTGCTTAACTGTGATGTGAAGTGGTGGGCGAAGATTTTAGCCACTAGGCTCCAGGATGTGCTACCCGACATCGTCCATGAGGACCAGGTGGGTTTTGTTCATGGCAGACAGGGGTCTGAAAACACAGTAAGGCTTCTTCATCTTGTAAATTGGGCCAAAAGATCAGCTAAGCCCTTGGTGTTGGTCAGTACTGACGCGGAAAAGGCCTTCGACAGGGTCAGCTGGCATTTTATGTCGGGGGCCCTGTCGAAGTTCGGCCTACCAGACCAATTTATTACAGCTATTTATACGTTATACTCGGCCCCTTCTGCCATGGTCAAGGTAAATGGAACATTATCGCCGCCATTTCGCATCACCAATGGGACGAGACAAGGGTGTCCCTTATCTTCTGCACTGTTCATTTTAGTGATGGAGACCCTCCTATGTAAAATTAGATTGGACCCAGAGATTAAGGGCTTACAAATAGGTTCCTGCACTCATGTTGCTGCAGCATTCGCGGATGACCTTTTAGTCATGACTTCAAACCCTAAGGAGGCCTTACCCAGATTGCTGAATATATTTGAAGACTTTGGGTTTATATCAAATTTTAAAATCAACTATGGGAAATCCATGGCTCTCAACATTTCCTGCCCACAAGCAGTGATTACTGCTCTTAAGCAGACCACCCCATTTTCTTGGGCCTCCAGAGACATTGTGTATTTGGGGACGCATATATCAGCTAATGTTCAAGACCTAGCCCCCCTTAACTATACGCCGCTCCTGCAATCTGTTCGTTCACATTTACAGAATTTGAAACTCCCATTTGTCTCCTGGGTGGGACGAAAAAACTACATTAAGACCTTTATACTTCCCAAATTTTTGTACTTACTACAATTCCTCCCTATTTGGCTCCCGAATTCGTATTTTACTGAAGTACGTAGGGTATTCACACGCTTCCTATGGAATGGCAAATCGCCACGCATTGCTTACTCTGTGCTTACAAGAGATAAAAAGTTAGGAGGTTTTGGGATGCCAGATGTGAAGCTTTATTACACCGCTGTACATCTAGGTAGATGTGTAACTATTATGTCTCGCCAGTCCAACTCCCTTTGCTCCCGTCTTGAAAATGCTCTTTTGACTAACCAGGAATTGCTTACTATGTGGGGTATAAGGCCTATCTCAGCTAACCACTGCTATACGTCCCCGGTTTGGAAGGGTATGCTGGTGGAGTGGTCCAAAATGGTCCAATCCCGTACCTTTAATTTTCCCAACACTCGCATGCCGCTTAGACTACTTCAAAGCCGCTTACATCCTGCTGTGTTGCACCCCTCCGGGATTTGGTCTAAGCTCGCTGACATTTCTCTGTGGGATGTCCTTCTCCCGGACGGTAGCTTACAATGGGACTCAGTAATGGACCTCCCTGAGGTCAAGGCTGCACCCTTTTTTCACCTAGCGAACTTCCAGAGAGACACCAAACTATGTATTGGACCCTTTTCTGATAGTAGCTCCCCCTCTTGGCTTGAAGAGAAGGTTTTAACTACTAAGCCTCCTCTTCGGCCATTATCCCAGATGTATAAAGAATTGCTCTCCTCCCTGCCCCCGGAGCTTCGTTTCATGGTTTCGTGGGATCGGGAACTCTCCATATCCCTCACAGAACCAGAAAGGGCGTTTATCCTGGCTCATTCGCACGGCTTCAGCCGTTGTGTGAGGATTCAGGAGAACTCATTTAAACTTCTTTGTAGGTGGTACAAAACACCTGAGTTTTTGCATAAATTGAACCCAGAAGTCTCAGAGAAATGTTGGAGATGTGGCACTGACACTGGGTCTCTATCACATATTTGGTGGTTCTGCCAAAAGATCCGGCCGTTTTGGAAGCACTATCGAGGCTTTAGTTAACCAAATATGCAATACTAAGATATCACTGGATGTCAAGCTTATTTTGCTATGGTGCCCGAACAAGTCCCTCACACCTACCAAATACGACCTTCCAACGATGTTGCTCACGGCGGCTAAGTGGCTCATACCCTTTTTGTGGAAGAACGACTCCCCGCCAACTACTCTTATGTGGTCTGAGAAGGTAGATCAGATCTACCGTTTCGAGGAGCTAGCCCACTGGGAAAGTAACTCGCGCTCTCGCTTCTTAAAATTATGGTCTCCATGGAAAGTCTATAGAAACTTTACTTGATAGAGCAGAAGTGTATCACTTCCTTGTTTCCCTTCCCTTCCTTCCCCTCCTGTCTTCCCTTTTCCCCCTTTTCTCTGATTTCACTATATGATCAATGTCAATGACGGCTTGTATTGTTTACACTTGGCATGTATGCTGGATAACTGTCTTGTACTCTGTTGCCATCATTGTACTGTCATGTGTAGGCTATGGCCTTGATTTTTCTTTCAATAAAAAGAAATATGGTTAAGAATATAGCTACTATAATACTGTTCCTATGTACAAAAATATAACTACTATAATACTGCTCCTATGTACAAGAATAAAACTACTATAATACTGCCTCCTATGTACAAGAATATAACTACTATAATACTGCTCCTATGTACAAGAATATAACTACTATAATACTGCTCCTATATACAAGAATATAACTACTATAATACTGCTCTAATGTACAAGAATATAACTACTATAATACTGCTCTTATGTACAAAAATATAGCTACTATAATACTGCCTCCTATGTACAAGAATATAACTACTATAATACTGCTCCTAAGTACAAGAATATAACTACTATAATACTGCATCCAATGTACAAGAATATAACTACTATAATACTGCATCCAATGTACAAGAATATAACTACTATAATACTGCTCCTATGTACAAAAATATAACTACTATAATACTGCTCCTATGTACAAAAATATAACTACTATAATACTGCTCCTATGTACAAGAATATAACCACTATAATACTGCTCTGATGTACAAGAATATAACTACTATAATACTGCTCTTATGTACAAAAATATAGCTACTATAATACTGCCTCCTATGTACAAGAATATAACTACTATAATACTGCTCCTAAGTACAAGAATATAACTACTATAATACTGCATCCAATGTACAAGAATATAACTACTATAATACTGCATCCAATGTACAAGAATATAACTACTATAATACTGCTCCTATGTACAAAAATATAACTACTATAATACTGCTCCTATGTACAAAAATATAACTACTATAATACTGCTCCTATGTACAAGAATATAACCACTATAATACTGCTCTGATGTACAAAAATATAGCTACTATAATACTGCCTCCTATGTACAAGAATATAGCTACTATAATACTGCTCCTATGTACAAGAGTAAAACTACTATAATACTGCTCTTATGTATAAAAATATAGCTACTATAATACTGCCTCCTATGTACAAGAATATAACTACTATAATACTGCTCCTAAGTACAAGAATATAACTACTATAATACTGCATCCAATGTACAAGAATATAACTACTATAATACTGCATCCAATGTACAAGAATATAACTACTATAATACTGCTCCTATGTACAAAAATATAACTACTATAATACTGCTCCTATGTACAAAAATATAACTACTATAATACTGCTCTGATGTACAAGAATATAACTACTATAATACTGCTCTGATGTACAAGAATATAACTACTATAATACTGCTCTTATGTACAAAAATATAGCTACTATAATACTGCCTCCTATATACAAGAATATAACTACTATAATACTGCAGAGGATTACGGATCTGATCTATTAGGAGAATGTTTACACAGGACATACCCAGCTCGCTCTTATCTGTGTTACATTCTGGGTGTGTGCAGCTCACAGTCATACGGTTACTGTATATGTTGGTTATTACTTCCTTATACATTCTCTGCACAGTTCAGTATCTTTTTATATATTGTGGGGATTCGCTCTGGTAGTTAGGGTAAGCGGGCGCAGTATAGAGCCAAAATACAAGTTCATAATTCAAACTTCAGTGTTCATTCACACATGATGCCAAATAAAAACTGTCTCTTTTGCAGTATCGGTGTTACTTCACACCCAATGGCAAGTTAATATAACAAAAGACACCTTGGTGGCAGTTCTGCTTCAGAAAGTTCAAATTCAGGCTTTAGACGGCCTGTTCCTCTGACACACAGGTCTCCGCTCTCCAGCCCAGCACAGGCCTCAGTTCCCAGCACACAGACCTCCTGAGCTCCACTGTCAGAGAGAGAGAGGTAATTACCACCACATCGCAGTGCTGGCTGGTTTTTTAGGCCTTGCAAAACCCAGCCTGGAACATGGGGAGTAGTCACCCACCCAGCACTTTGACTACTCCAAGTTGGAGCCGTTCTGGATCAGCTATACAGCCTTTCTAAGTATTAAGGTGTCAAACAGCAACTTCTGCTGACACATAAAAACCGGCTCTTACTCCACCGAGGCCAGGAACCTCGGTGACACGTACCTATCATCCACGATGATTCCTGGTACCTTCTTACAATATATAGATACATTTGATGGAGTATGAATGAATAATCGGCAATGATTTATAGAATACGTCATTTTAGATTATTTATAGGATCTGGTAGTACACTTTCTTACTGAGACTCCAGGATTCGTGATCTGGATGTAACTGGAATCTCTGTTCTTGAATATTATAATAATATCATTATTATTATTTATTTGAAATCGCTATTAATTTCATGGCACTGTATATCCAGACCGGGTTACACAACTATAAAAATACAAGAAAGTATTAACAGACTGGTACAGAGGGCTAGAGGACCCTGCCCGCAAGAGCTTACAAACCACAAGGTAGATTGTAGAGAAAGTGAATACAAGGCACTTACTAATGTATTGTGATTGTACATATTGCTTCCTTTGCTGGCTGGATTCATTTTTTCATCACATTATACACGGCTCGTTTCCAGGGGTTATGACCACCACTGCAGCGCAGATAAGAGGTGGCCCGGGTTAAAATCTGCTGTGCATGTGTGCCTATGCGCATTCCCACGGTCCCAGCCACCAGAGAGGCCGGTGATTTTTCCTATAGTGTGCAAGCACGACCACCGCTGCTGGATTGCAGGGTGAAGGTTACCCCTGGAAACGAGAAGTGTATAATGTGATGGAAAAATGAATCAAGCCAGCAAAGGAGGCAATATGGAGATTCACAATACATTAGTAAGTGGCTTGGGTTAACTTTTTCTACATGATAAATGCCATTTGCTGATGTAAGACATCCCCCATTTCTGGACAGTCTGTAAATGTAGACGTCTTTTTTCCTGTGCCCGTGATTTTTTTTTTAAGCTGGTGGTACTTGATTAGATTATCTTGGTGGTAATTATCATCATTTTACAGCTCACAGTAAATACTGGTAATGTGCTCCTATCAGTATATTGAGCTATAGACCTGTATTACTTATAGTCTTTATCATTCATTATGGTTTTCCAATTTGTCCGTAAATTTTTTTGTCTGTCTGTGATTTTGGAATAAGTTGTCCAGAAAAAAGAAAAATTCTGGTTGGCAATCATGTCCATTATATTTTTGCTTACTTTGCTACAATCACTGACCTCCGTGGTGATGCCACTGGTGATGCTCGGGGCCGGGCTTGTATTTCTGGAGCCCTAAGCAAAGCAGTTGATTTTCTGTCCACAACTGTATCTCTATCCTTAGGATGCAGATACAGTTGAAAGTTGCGACCTGGGACGCTTCTACCTCCTCTACTGCATGAGGAAAAAACTGAAATGTCCCCCCCATCACCACCATCTTCGTGCCAAATTTTCAATGTAACTCATACCCCCAGCCCTACTGGTAAAGGCATACAGCTCTACATATCACTTAGTGCTCCTAAAAGTCCCCCCAATAGTAATAACTCTATCCCAGATTGCCCTTACTAGTACAAACCGGATTCCAAAAAAGTTGGGACACTAAACAAATTGTGAATAAAAACTGAATGCAATGATGTGGAGATGGCAAATGTCAATATTTTATTTGTAATAGAACGTAGATGACAGATCAAACGTTTAATCCGAGTAAATGTATCATTTTAAAGGAAAAATACGTTGATTCAAATTTTCATGGTGTCAACAAATCCCCAAAAAGTTGGGACAAGTAGCAATAAGAGGCTGGAAAAAGTAAATTTGAGCATAACGAAGAGCTGGAAGACCAATTAACACTAATTAGGTCAATTGGCAACATGATTGGATATAAAAAGAGCTTCTCAGAGCTGGCAGTGTCTCTCAGAAGCCAAGATGGGTAGAGGATCACCAATTACCCACAATGTTGCGCAGAAAGATAGTGGAGCAATATCAGAAAGGTGTTACCCAGCGAAACATTGCAAAGACTTTGCATCTATCATCATCAACTGTGCATAACATCATCCGAAGATTCAGAGAATCTGGAACAATCTCTGTGCGTAAGGGTCAAGGCCGTAAAACCATACTGGATGCCCGTGATCTCCGGGCCCTTAAACGACACTGCACCACAAACAGGAATGCTACTGTAAAGGAGAATCACAGAATGGGCTCAGGAATACTTCCAGAAACCATTGTCAGTGAACACAATCCACCGTGCCATCCGCCGTTGCCAGCTGAAACTCTACAGTGCAAAGAAGAAGCCATTTCTAAGCAAGATCCACAAGCTCAGGTGTTTTCACTGGGCCAGGGATCATTTAAAATGGAGTGTGGCAGAATGGAAGACTGTTCTGTGGTCAGACGAGTCACGATTCGAAGTTCTTTTTGGAAATCTGGGACGCCATGTCATCCGGACCAAAGAGGACAAGGACAACCCAAGTTGTTATCAACGCTCAGTTCAGAAGCCTGCATCTCTGATGGTATGGGGTTGCATGAGTGCGTGTGGCATGGGCAGCTTGCATGTCTGGAAAGGCACCATCAATGCAGAAAAATATATTCAGGTTCTAGAACAACATATGCTCCCATCCAGACGTCATCTCTTTCAGGGAAGACCCTGCATTTTTCAACAAGATAATGCCAGACCACATTCTGCATCAATCACAACATCATGGCTGCGTAGGAGAAGGATCCGGGTACTGAAATGGCCGGTCTGCAGTCCAGATCTTTCACCTATAGAGAACATTTGGCGCATCATGAAGAGGAAGGTGCAACAAAGAAGGCCCAAGACGATTGAACAGTTAGAGGCCTGTATTAGACAAGAATGGGAGAGCATTCCTATTTCTAAACTTGAGAAACTGGTCTCCTCGGTCCCCAGACGTCTGTTGAGTGTTGTAAGAAGAAGGGGAGATGCCACACAGCGGTGAAAATGGCCTTGTCCCAACTTTTTGGGGATTTGTTGACACCATGAAATTCTGATATAACATATTTTTCCCTTAAAATGGTACATTTTCTCAGTTTAAACTTTTGTTCCGTGATTTATGTTCTATTCTGAATAAAGTATTAGAAGTTGGCACCTCCACATCATTGCATTCAGTTTTTATTCACGATTTGTATAGAGTCCCAACTTTTTTGAAATCCGGTTTGTAGTAGTTCCCCCTACAGTTTTTTTTCACGGTCCGCAAAAACGGGGTCCGTGGGTCCGTGATCCGTGACCGTTTTTTCGTCCGTGGGTCTTCCTTGATTTTTGGAGGATCCACGGACATGAAAAAAAAGTCGTTTTGGTGTCCGCCTGGCCGTGCGGAGCCAAACGGATCCGTCCTGAATTACAATGCAAGTCAATGGGGACGGATCCGTTTGATGTTGACACAATATGGTGCCATTTCAAACGGATCCGTCCCCATTGACTTTCAATGTAAAGTCTGGAGTTCTTTTATACCATCGGATTGGAGTTTTCTCCAATCCGATGGTATATTTTAACTTGAAGCGTCCCCATCACCATGGGAACGCCTCTATGTTAGAATATACTGTCGGATATGAGCTACTTCGTGAAACTCAGATCCGACAGTATATTCTAACACAGAGGCGTTCCCATGGTGATGGGGACGCTTCTAGTTAGAATACACTACAAACTTTGTACAAGACTGCCCCCTGCTGCCTGGCAGCACCCGATCTCTTACAGGGGGATATGATAGCACAATTAACCCCTTCAGGTGCGGCACCTAAAGGGGTTAATTGTACTATCATATTCCCCTGTAAGAGATCAGGGCTGCCAGGCAGCAGGGGGCAGACCCCCCCCCCCCTCCCCAGTTTGAATATCGTTGGTGGCACAGTGTGCGCCCCCCATCGGGCCCCCCTTCCTCCCTCTAGTGTAATAAATCGTTGGTGGCACAGTGTGTGCCCACCATCGCCCCCCCCTCCCTCCCTCTATTGTAATAAATCGTTGGTGGCACAGTGTGCGCCCACCATCGCCCCCCATCGGCCTCCCTCCCTCTATTGTAATAAATCGTTGGTGGCACAGTGTGCGCCCAGCATCAGCCCCCCCCCTCCCTCTATAGCAGTAACAACATTGGTGGCAGTGTGCGGCCTCCCATTTCCCCCCCATCATTGGTGGCAGCGGAGTTCCGATCGGAGTCCCAGTTTAATCGCTGGGGCTCCGATCGGTAACCATGGCAACCAGGACGCTACTGCAGTCCTGGTTGCCATGGTTACTTAGCAATAGTACAACAGTAGAAGATTCATACTTACCTGCTTGCTGCTGCGATGTCTGTGTCCGGCCGGGAGCTCCTCTTACTGGTAAGTGAAAGGTCTGTGCGGCGCATTGCTAAAGAACTGTCACTTACCAGTAGGAGGAGCTCCCGGCCGTTCACAGACATCGCAGCAGCAAGCAGGTAAGTATGAATCTTCTACTGTTGTACTATTGCTAAGTAACCATGGCAACCAGGGCTGCAGTAGCTTCCTGGTTGCCATGGTTACCGATCGGAGCCCCAGCGATTAAACTGGGACTCCGATCGGAACTCCGCTGCCACCAATGATGGGGGGGGGGGGGGGAATGGGAGGCCGCACACTGCCACCAATGTTGTTACTGCTATAGAGGGAGGGGGGGCCGATGTGCCACCAACGATTTATTACAATAGAGGAAGGGAGGGGGGGGGCGATGGTGGGCGCACACTGTGCCACCAACGATTTATTACAATAGAGGGAGGGAGGGGGGGCGATGGTGGGCGCACACTGTGTCACCAACGATTTATTACAATAGAGGGAGGGAGGGGGGGCGATGGTGGGCGCACACTGTGCCACCAACGATATTCAAACTGGGGAGGGGGGGGTCTGCCCCCTGCTGCCTGGCAGCCCTGATCTCTTACAGGGGAATATGATAGTACAATTAACCCCTTTAGGTGCCGCACCTGAAGGGGTTAATTGTGCTATCATATCCCCCTGTAAGAGATCGGGTGCTGCCAGGCAGCAGGGGGCAGTCTTGTACAAAGTTTGCAGTGTATTCTAACTAGAAGCGTCCCCATCACCATGGGAACGCTTCTGTGTTAGAATATACTGTCGGATAATGAGTTTTCACGAAGTGAAAACTTAGATCAGAAAAAGCTTTTATGCAGACGGATCTTCGGATCCGTCTGTATGAAAGCAACCTACGGCCACGGATCACGGACACGGATGCCAATCTTGTGTGCATCCGTGTTCTTTCACGGACCCATTGACTTGAATGGGTCCGTGAACCGTTGTCCGTCAAAAAAATAGGACAGGTCATATTTTTTTGACGGACAGGATACACGGATCACGGCCTCGGCTGCAAAACGGTGCATTTTCCGATTTTTCCATGGACCCATTGAAAGTCAATGGGTCCGCGAAAAAAAACGGAAAACGGCACAACGGCCACGGATGCACACAACGGTCGTGTGCATGAGGCCTTATCCTAATGCATTCTGAATGGAGAGTCCGTCCCTCAGGATGCATCAGGATGTCTTCTGTTCAGTCTTTTTGACTGATCAGGCTTTTCAGAAAAACGTAGCATGCAGTATTTTTACCTCCGGCCAAAAATCCTGAACACTTTGACTGAACGCCTGATCAGGCTTTTTTCCCATTGACTTGCATTAACGCCGGATCCGGCACTGTGTGTTCAGTCAAAACGGATCCGGCTTTTGCATGTTAAACCCGAAAAATAGGAAAAAATAGTTAAAGTCCATAAATGGCGGATCCGTTTTTTCCAATGCATTTTTCCATTGTGATCGAAAGCCTGATCAGGATTCAAATGTAATCAGTTTTCACACGTTTTTCCGGATCCGGCGGGCAGTTCCGGTGTCGGAATTGAACGCCGGATTCAAACAACGCTAGTGTGAAAGTAGCCTAATGCACTGTTCACTTGCAATGTTACTTGTGGCCACTAGATGTCGCTAAAGTGCCATAGGTTGTAAATTGAGCTGTGAAAGAGGAGGTTAGTGTGTGGCTGAAGCCACGTGTAGTGCCTGGGGAGTCTGTGCAGCCCATATAACAGACTGTAGGTCCCAGGGAATTGGATTTAGCATGCAAGTTAGAGTCTGGTGAGTGTGTAGTAGGCAGAGATAAGCAGCATGCAGACTGAGTGTCGGGAGCAGTGGCATAGAGGTCGATAGAGGTGGTGCCTAGTCTGGAGCTCAGAGCCAGGAGGAGCAACCGACTAGCATCCAGAAATACAAGCTGGGCAGAGGCACTCAAGATTGGATTTGGCATTTGTGGGGTCCCAAGCAAAGTTATGTCTGTTAGTCCTTAGTATGCTCCACTCCTCTCGTCTCTGCTAAGCTCCACTATTTCTGGCAACTGGGCAGCCAAGGAAGTGTAATCTGGAGGAGACCTAACATAGTAACATAAGGCTGAAAAAGCCCTCTGTCCATCCAGTTCGGCCTGTTATCCTGCAAGTTGATCCAAAGGAAGTAAAAAAAAAAAAAAAAGTGAGGTAGAAGCCAATTTAGGGGAAAATAATTCCTTACCGACTCCAATCAGGCATCAGAATAACTCCCTGGATCAACGACCCCTCTCTAGTAGCTATAGCCTGTAATATTATTACGCTCCAGAAATACATCCAGGCCCCTCCTTGAATTCCTTTATTGTACTCACCATCACCACCTCCTCAGGCAGAGAGTTCCATAGTCTCACTGCTCTTACCGTAAAGAATCCTCTTCTATGTTTGTGTACAAACCTTCTTTCCTCCAGACGCAGAGGATGTCCCCTCGTCACAGTCACAGTCCTGGGGATATATAGATGATGGGAGAGGTCTCTGTACTGACCCCTGATATATTTATATATAGTTATTAGATCTCCCCTCAGTCGTCTTTTTTTCTGAAGTGAATAACCCTAATTTTGATAATCTTTCAGGGTACTGTAGTTGCCCCATTCCAGTTATTACTTTAGTTGCCCTCCTCTGGACCATCTCCAGCTCTGCTATGTACTCCATGTGTGGTCTGACTAATGTAAAGTGGTAGGACTATGTTCTCATCACCAGCATCAATGCCCTTTTTCATGCAACCCATTATCTTATTGGCCTTGGCAGCAGCTGCCTGACACTGGTTTTTGCAGCTTAGTTTGCTGTTCACCAAAATTCCTAGATCCTTTTCCATGTCAGTGTTACCCAGTGCTTTACCATTTAGTATGTACGGGTGACTTGCATTATTCCTTCCCATGTGCATAACCTTACATTTGTCAGTGTTAAACCTCATCTGCCACTTCTCTGCCCAAGCCTCCAATCTGTCCAGATCCCTCTGTAGCAGTATACTGTCCTCTGTAGTATATATACAGTATACTGTCCTCTGTAGTATATATACAGTATACTGTCCTCTGTAGTATATATACAGTATACTGTCCTCTGTAGTATATATACAGTATACTGTCCTCTTCCATGTTAATTACTTTACACAGTTATCTGCAAAAATTTATATTTTACTATGCAAGCCTTCGACAAGATCATAATTAAATATATTGAAAAATATGGGTGGACAGCACTCCTTGGTAATAATGTTTCGGGTGCTCGTCTCCAGGAGGGGTGGTAAAAAGCCCCTAGTAGAACAACAGCTGGAGGGCCGCAGATTTGAATCCGACCAAGGACAACGTCTACATGGAGTTTTTATGTTCTCCCCGTGTTTGTGTGGGTTTCCTCCGGGTTCTCCGGTTTTCTCCCACACTCTAAAGACAGACTGATAGGGAACATAGATTGTGAGCCCCATTGGGGACAGCGTCATGCTAATATCTGTAAAGCGCTGCGGAATATGTCTGCGATATATACGTGCATAAAATAAATAAATAACACCAACACCACTGCGAACAAAGGGGACGGCGACTGGCTGTCAATGGCAGGACACATAGTGGGAGCCGTCGTACCAAATTTCCTTCTGCTAAGTGCCTTGAAACGGTCCAGGCAAAGACAGGTGGCTCCATAATGAAGGAGAGAAAAAAAGGGGGAATGCAGCAGCACCCTCCAAATCAGATAAAGTACAATAATGCCATAGTCACAAAAAAATATCTGCGCTTATTTATACAGTGAGATGCTTGGCAAATGCGTTTTGTACAAAACCATCTGAGCCCGTCTGCCGTACGTCAGGGCGATCTCTGTAAGACGGGACCTAGCACTAAATACTACCTGTTATGCGGGCTCAGCATGCATGTTGGTACCTGCATCCCTTGTAAGTAATGGAGGCCATTTTGGCACACAAAAATGGTAAAAGGCAGAGTGGACCCAGCATGTATGTGGATCCAACACTTCCTGAACTTTATGGCGGCCATTATGGCGCATAACAGGTAAAATTTTGTGTTAGGACCCGTCTTACAGAGATCGCCTTGACGTTCGGCAGACTGGCTCAGATTGTTTTGTACAAAATGCATTTGCCAAGCATCTCACTTTATAAATAGGCGTAGCATTAGCACTATAATATTTTTTGTGACTATGGCATTATTCTACTTTTTCTGGTTTGCAGGATGCTGCTGCATTACCCCTTTTTTTTCTCTGTTTTCAGCCATGGCAGCGTGCATCTGCGCATTGGGAGGTGCTGACTAACCCCCTTTTCTTTGCAGATCCATAATGAAGGAGCCACTTGTCTGAAGCCTATGTGGTAGTGAAATCCCTGCGCAGGCACGTGTGATGGTGTCATTGCGCATGCCTGTGCCGGGACTCTGCGAGCAAGTGCAGATAAGTATTTAGCTTTTAGTTTTTTTTTTTCTTTTTTTTTCTTTTATGTGCCAACTTTGGAGAAGCAGGGGTGCACACAGGAGGACGTCTGGGGGGAAAATATGGTGGGATACTGTGTGGGGGCAAATTACTATATGGGCAATGTGGGGGACACTACTGTGTGGGGGACACTACTGTGTGGGGGGCAGCGTGGGGGACACTACTGTGTGGGGGGCAGCGTGGGGGACACTACTGTGTGGGGGGCAGCGTGGGGGACACTACTGTGTGGGGGGCAGAGTGGGGGACACTACTGTGTGGGGGCAGCGTGGGGGACACTACTGTGTGGGGGCAGCGTGGGGGACACTACTGTGTGGGGGGCAGCGTGGGGGACACTACTGTGTGGGGGCAGCGTGGGGGACACTACTGTGTGGGGGCAGCGTGGGGGACACTACTGTGTGGGGGCAGCGTGGGGGACACTACTGTGTGGGGGCAGTGTGAAGGACACTACTGTGTGGGGGCAGCATGAAGGACACTACTGTGTGGGGGACACTACTGTGTGGGGGCAGCGTGGGGGACACTACTGTGTGGGGGGCAGAGTGGGGGACACTACAGTGTGGGGTACACTACAGTGTGGGGGACACTACTGTGTTGGGGCAGCGTGAAGGACACTACTGTGTGGGGGACACTACTTGTGGGGGCAGCGTGGGGGACACTACTGTGTGGGGGGGGCAGTGTGGGGGACACTATAGTGTGGGGTACACTACAGTGTGGGGGCCGCTACTGTGTTGGGGGCAGCGTGGGGGACACTACTGTGTGGGGGCAGTGTGAAGGACACTACTGTGTGGGGGCAGTGTGAAGGACACTACTGTGTGGGGGCAGCGTGGGGGACACTACAGTGTGGGGGGCAGCGTGGGGGACACTACAGTGTGGGGGACACTACTGTGTGGGGGCAGCGTGGGGGACATTACTGTGTGGGGGGCAGCGTGGGGGACACTACAGTGTGGGGGACACTACTGTGTGGGGGCAGCGTGGGGGACACTACTGTGTGGGGGACACTACTGTGTGGGGGTAGCGTGAAGGACACTACTGTGTGGGGGACAGCGTGGGGGACACTACAGTGTGGGGGGCAGCGTGGGGGACACTACAGTGTGGGGGACACTACTGTGTGGGGGCAGCGTGGGGGACATTACTGTGTGGGGGGCAGCGTGGGGGACACTACAGTGTGAGGGACACTACTGTGTGGGGGCAGCGTGGGGGACACTACTGTGTGGGGGACACTACTGTGTGGGGGACACTACTGTGTGGGGGCAGCGTGAAGGACACTACTGTGTGGGGGACACTACTGTGTGTGGGGGCAGCGTGAAGGACACTACTGTGTGGGGGACACTACTGTGTGGGGGCAGAGTGGGGGACACTACTGTGTGGTGGGCAGCGTGGGGGACACTACAGTGTGGGGTACACTACAGTGTGGGGGACACTACTGTGTGGGGGGCAGCGTGGGGGACACAACAGTGTGGGGTACACTACAGTGTGGGGGACACTACTGTGTGGGGGGCAGCGTGGGGGACGCTACTGTGTGGGGGGCAGCGTGGGGGACACTACTGTGTGGGGGACACTACTGTGGGGCACAGTGTGGGGAACACTATTGTGTGGGGGGCAGCGTGGGGTACACTACAGTGTGGGGGCAGCGTGGGGGACACTACTGTGTGGGGGCAGCGTGGGGGACACTACTGTGTGGGGGGCAGTGGGGGGACACTATTGTGTGAGGGCAGCGTGGGGGACACTACTGTTTGGGGGCAGTGTGGGGGACGTTGCTATTGGCGAGACACTGTAGGGGCCATTCTATTATTTCTGGGGACACTACACAGGGATTATTGCCTGGAGCACAGTATTGGGTGGTATTATTACTGGGGTCTCTAGGGGACATTATAGCTGCTGTGGACACTATAAGGACATTTGGGGTAATTTATCAAACTGGTGTAAAGCAGAACTGGCTTAGTTGCCCATAGCAGCCAATCAGATTCCACCTTTCATATTTGACAGCTCTTTTGGAAATCCAGTTCTACTTTACACCAGTTTGTCACAATTTTTTCAGCAGTATAGTACCTGGGGCATTGGGGGGGCACAACGGGCACAGTATTGGGGGTGGCAGCAGGATGACACTGTGGGGACACCAGGATGGGGAGGTTGATGAGAAATCTAACGTGTCTGTGTTACAAACTCTGTAGAGACGAGATGCGGCTGAATTTTCCATGGCGGTCTAACGGAGGAGAAGAGGAAAGAGAAGGTCTACATGACAGGAGATGTCCCTGGATGTAACAGTCATGTCGTCAAGTATTGGGGGGGGGGGGGGGGAGGGTGCCAGAGAAATGACCCGCTCCGGGTGCTAAACACTGAGTATGAATACTAAGGCATGATTTCGCCCACAATACACACAGGGCCTAAAGTTTATTTTGCACATCAGGGACTGCAAAAGGCGAAAAGTTGAGGCAGACAATGAAATATCTGTGTGCTTAGGAGGTGGCCATATAATAACCTCTTTGTGTTCAGTACAATTATCTGAAACTCTTTAATTTGAGACTATATGAACTCCTACAGAGCCGTCCCTCGTGATCCCATCAGCCCGGGGATGGAGGAAAGTCTAATCAGTCCTGATCTGCGGGCGAATAGAAGCTGGGGACAATGCACATTGCGAGGGAGCGCAGATATCCCTGTCATTTGTAGCTTTTTGCATTGATTTTAACTATTGATGTAAGGCGTTATGCACACAATTACAGGGAGTGCAGAATTATTAGGCAAGTTGTATTTTTGAGGATTAATTTTATTATTGAACAACAACCATGTTCTCAATGAACCCAAAAAACTCATTAATATCAAAGCTGAATATTTTTGGAAGTAGTTTTTAGTTTGTTTTTAGTTTTAGCTATTTTAGGGGGATATCTGTGTGTGCAGGTGACTATTACTGTACATAATTATTAGGCAACTTAACAAAAAACAAATATATACCCATTTCAATTATTTATTTTTACCAGTGAAACCAATATAACATCTCAACATTCACAAATATACATTTCTGACATTCAAAAACAAAACAAAAACAAATCAGTGACCAATATAGCCACCTTTCTTTGCAAGGACACTCAAAAGCCTGCCATCCATGGATTCTGTCAGTGTTTCGATCTGTTAACCATCAACATTGCGTGCAGCAGCAACCACAGCCTCCCAGACACTGTTCAGAGAGGTGTACTGTTTTCCCTCCTTGTAAATCTCACATTTGATGATGGACCACAGGTTCTCAATGGGGTTCAGATCAGGTGAACAAGGAGGCCATGTCATTAGATTTTCTTCTTTTATACCCTTTCTTGCCAGCCACGTTGTGGAGTACTTGGACACGTGTGATGGAGCATTGTCCTGCATGAAAATCATGTTTTTCTTACCTTGCAGACTTCTTCCTGTACCACTGCTTGAAGAAGGTGTCTTCCAGAAACTGGCAGTAGGACTGGGAGTTGAGCTTGACTCCATCCTCAACCCAAAAAGGCCCCACAAGCTCATCTTTGATGATACCAGCCCAAACCAGTACTCCACCTCCACCTTGCTGGCGTCTGAGTCGGACTGGAGCTCTCTGCCCTTTACCAATCCAGCCATCTGGCCCATCAAGACTCACTCTCATTTCATCAGTCCATAAAACCTTAGAAAAATCAGTCTTGAGATATTTCTTGGCCCAGTCTTGACGTTTCAGCTTGTGTGTCTTGTTCAGTGGTGGTCGTCTTTCAGCCTTTCTTACCTTGGCCATGTCTCTGAGTATTGCACACCTTGTGCTTTTGGGCACTCCAGTGATGTTGCAGCTCTGAAATATGGCCAAACTGGTGGCAAGTGGCATCTTGGCAGCTGCACGCTTGACTTTTATCAGTTCATGGGCAGTTATTTTGCGCCTTGGTTTTTCCACACGCTTCTTGCGACCCTGTTGACTATTTTGAATGAAACGCTTGATTATTCGATGATCACGCTTCAGAAGCTTTGCAATTTTAAGAGTGCTGCATCCCTCTGCAAGATATCTCACTATTTTTGACTTTTCTGAGCCTGTCAAGTCCTTCTTTTGACCCATTTTGCCAAAGGAAAGGAAGTTGCCTAATAATTATGCACACCTGATATAGGGTGTTGATGTCATTAGACCACACCCCTTCTCATTACAGAGATGCACATCACCTAATATGCTTAATTGGTAGTAGGCTTTCGAGCCTATACAGCTTGGAGTAAGACAACATGCATAAAGAGGATGATGTGGTCAAAATACTCATTTGCCTAATAATTCTGCACGTAGTGTATATCTGTTTTGCCGTCTGCAAATTGCCGATCCACAAAATACAGATACCGTCTGTGTTGCATCCACATTTTTTGCAGATCCATTGACTTTAATAGGTCCCCGGTCCGCATTTTGCGGACAAGTATAGGATCCATTTTACCTTTTTTCAGAATGGACATACGGACGCTGTGATCTGTGTACTTTCCACATCCATATGTCTATTCCGCAGAAGGATAGACTATGTCCGCAAAAGGTGAACCACGGACTGATTGAACACAACGAGTCCGCAAACAAAACGGGGACATCACATGGACTGCATCTGTATTTTGCGGATCTGCGAATTCTGGACTGTAAAGCGGATATGGACGTTCGCATGGGGCCTAAAGCTTTCAATTGATTTGTATGCGATCTTGTGCACTCCAGCTGTGACTTGAACATTAATTAACCACTACAGGATTGCGTCCTGGCGGCCCTGTTATTCCTCCAGTCGCGCGCGTTCACTGGATCGGCAGGTAAACTAGTGGATCTTCAGCCTGCCAGCGGCGATTGCTCGCTGGCAGGCTGTAGATGCAATTTTTCTAACCCCTAACAGGTATATTAGACGCTGTTTTGATAACAGTGTCTAATATACCTGCTACCTGGTCCTCTGGTGGTCCTTTTGCTTGGATCGACCACCAGAGGACACAGGCAGCTCTGTAAAGTAGCACCAAACACCACTACACTACACCCCCCCCCCGTCACTTATTAACCCCTGATCACCCCATATTAGACTCCCTGATCACCCCCCTGTCATTGATCACCCCCCTGTAAGGCTCCATTCAGACGTCCGTATGTGTTTTGCGGATCCTTGGATCCGCAAAACACGGACACCGCGGATCCGCAAAACATGGACATTGGCAATGTGCTTTCCACATTTTGCGGATCCGCACATTGCCAGAACTATATAGAAAATGCCTTTTCTTGTCCGCAATTGCGGACAAGAATAGGACATGTTCTATAGGCTCTACAAAAAACGCAGTGTTCGCCCGATCAGGCCTGATCTTATGCGCACACTTGCATTCAGTCTGCCCCACCGAAGTGACAGAATTTTTTTTTTTCTGATCACTGCAAAAACACCGTAAAATCGCTGCGGCGCTATAAAAAGATCACTTTTGAGGGGCATGGCGAGTTCATAGAAGATTTTTTTTCTTTTTGGCACAAGTTAGCGGAAATTGATATTTTTTTTGTTTTGTTTTTGTTTTTTCTTACAAAGTCTCATATTCCACTAACTTGTGACAAAAAATAAAATCTCACATGAACTCACCATAACCCTCACGGAATCCAAATGCGTAAAAATCTTTAGACATTTATATTCCAGACTTCTTCTCACGATTTAGGGCCCCTAAAATGCCAGGGCAGTATAAATACCCCACATATGACCCAATTTTGTAAAGTAGACACCCCGAGGTATTCACTGAGGGGCATATTGAGTCCATGAAAGATTAAACTTTTTGTCACAAGTTAGCGGAAAGGGAGACTTATTGTCCCCCACACTTGTGAGAAAAAAATATATATATCAATTTCCGCTAACTTGTGCCAAAAAAAAAACTTCGATGAACTCGCCATGCCCCTTACGGAATACCTTGGGGTGTCTTCTTTCCAAAATGGGGTCACATGTGGGGTATTTATACTGCCCTGGCATTTAAGGGGCCCTAAAGCGTGAGAAGAAGTCTGGAATCCAAATGTCTAAAAATGTCCTCCTAAAAGGAATTTGGGCCCCTTTGTGCACCTAGGCTGCAAAAAAGTGTCACACATGTGGTATCACCGTACTCAGGAGAAGTTGGGGAATGTGTTTTGGGGTGTAATTTTACATATACCCATGCTGGGTGAGAGAAATATCTCTGTCAAATTACAACTTTGTATAAAAAAATGGGAAAAGTTGTCTTTTAGAGAGATATTTCTCTCACCCAGCATGGGTATATGTAAAAAGAGACCCCAAAACACATTGCCCTACTTCTCCTGAGTACGGCGATACCACATGTGTGACACTTTTTTGCAGCCTAGGTGCGTAAATGGGCCCAAATTCTAAAGAGCACCTTTAGGATTTCACAGGACATTTTTTACACATTTTGATTTCAAACTACTTCTCACGCATTAGGGCCCCTAAAATGCCAGGGCAATATAACTACCCCACAAGTGACCCCATTTTGGAAAGAAGACACCCCAAGGTATTTCGTGATGGGCATAGTGAGTTCATGGAAGTTTTTATTTTTTGTCACAAGTTAGTGGAATATGAGACTTTGTAAGAAAAAAATAAATAAATCAGCATTTCCCGCTAACTTGTGAAAAAAATAAAAACTTCTATGAACTCACTATGCCCATCAGCGAATACCTTAGGGTGTCTACCTTCCGAAATGGGGTCATTTGTGGGGTTTTTCTACTGTCTGGCCATTGTAGAACCTCAGGAAACATGACAGGTGCTCAGAGTCAGAGCTGCTTCAAAATGCGGAAATTCACATTTTTGTACCATAGTTTGTAAACGCTATAACTTTTGCGCAAACCAATAAATATACACTTATCGCTTTTTTTTTATCAAAGACATGTAGAACAATAAATTTAGAGAAAAATGTATATAGAAATGTAGTTTAAAAAAAAAATTACAACTGAAAGTGAAAATTTTCATTTTTTGCAATAATTTCGGTAAATTTCGATTAATAACAAAAAAAGTTAAAATGTCAGCAGCAATGAAATACCACCAAATGAAAGCTCTATTAGTGAGAAGAAAAGGAGGTAAAATTAATTTGGGTGGTAAGTTGTATGACCGAGCAATAAACCGTGAAAGTAGTGTAGTGCAGAATTGTAAAAAGTGGTCTGGTCATTAAGGGTGTTTAAGCTAGGAGAGCTGAGGTGGTTAAAAGTGCTACAAAAAGTCTGTGTGGCCTCAGCCGAATGAGGATCTCTTCTTTTCCAGATGGTTGGCCGCTTCTGATCAGATTCTGGAAGACTTTTCAGCGATAGATTGACTGAGTTGGAGTCCCACCTCCTCTAAGGTCGTTGTCTAAGTGTTCCCCTCAATTCTTCACAGTACCCCTGATGGTGGGGAAACACTTTCCCGAGGGGAATACCAGGTCGATACCTCTTGAGGAGGGCAGGCACACGAGGCAGCTGGTCCAGGCAGACCAGGAGATACAGTCATGTGAAAAAATTAGGACACCCTTTGAAAGCATGTGGTTTTTTGTAACATTTTTAATAAAAGGTTATTTCATCTCCGTTTCAACAATACAGAGAGATTAAAGTAATCCGACTAAACAAAGAAAACTGAAGAAAAGTCTTTTCAAGATCTTCTGTAAATGTCATTCTACAAAAATGCCTATTCTAACTGAGGAAAAAGATAGGACACCCTTGCCCCTAATAGCGAGTGTTACCTCCTTTGGCTGAAATAACTGCAGTGAGACGGTTCTTGTAGCCATCTACCAGTCTTCGACATCGGTCTGAGGAAATTTTACCCCACTCCTCAATGCAGAACTTTTTCAGCTGTGAGATGTTTGAGGGGTTTCTTGCACGTACAGCCCTTTTCAAGTCACCCCACAGCATCTCAATGGGATTCAAATCTGGACTTTGACTTGGCCATTCCAGGACTCTCCATTTCTTCTTTTTCAGCCAATCTTTGGTTGATTTACTAGTATGTTTTGGGTCATTGTCATGTTGCATGGTCCAGTTCCGCTTCAGCTTTAATTTTCTAACTGATGATCTCACATGTTCTTCAAGCACCTTCTGATACACAGTAGAATTCATCGTGGATTCTATGATGGTGAGCTGACCAGGTCCTGCTGCAGCAAAGCAGCCCCAAACCATGACACTTCCACCTCCATGCTTCACAGTTGGTATGAGGTTCTTTTCTTGGAATGCTGTGTTTGGTTTACGCCAAACATGTCCTCTGCTGTTGTGTCCAAATAATTCAATTTTGGACTCATCTGTCCAAAGAACATTATTCCAGAAGTCCTGGTCTTTGTCAACTTTATCTTTGGCAAATGTCAGTCTGGCCTCGATGTTTCTCTTGGAAAGCAAAGGTTTCCTCCTTGCACACCTCCCATGCAAGTTAAACTTGTACAGTCTCTTTCTGATTGTAGAGGCATGTACTTCTACATCAACAGTAGCCAGAGCCTGCTGTAGTTCTCGAGATGACACTTTAGGGTTTTTGGAGACCTCTTTTAGCATCTTGCGGTCTGCTCTTGGGGTGAACTTGCTGGGGCGACCAGTCCTGGGCATGTTGGCAGTTGTTTTGAAAGCCCTCCACTTGTAGACTATCTTCCGGACAGTGGAATGGCTGATTTCAAAATCTTTTGAGATCTTTTTAAATCCCTTCCCAGACTCATAGGCTGCTACAATCTTTTTTCTGAAGTCCTCTGACAGCTCTTTTGCTCTCACCATGGTGCTCACTCTCACTTCAACAGTCAGGAGCACACCAAACTAAATGTCTGAGGTTTAAATAGGGCAAGCCTCATTCAACATGCAGAGTAACGATCTACTAATTATGTGCACCTGGTGTGATATACCTGTGTGAGATCTGAGCCAATTTAAGAGGGAATACATGTGAGGGTGTCCTATCTTTTTCCTCAGTTAGAATAGGCATTTTTGTAGAATGACATTTACAGAAGATCTTGAAAAGACTTTTCTTCAGTTTTCTTTGTTTAGTTGGATTACTTTAATCTCTCTGTATTGTTGAAACGGAGATGAAATAACCTTTTATTAAAAATGTTACAAAAAACCACATGCTTTCAAAGGGTGTCCTAATTTTTTCACATGACTGTACCTGAGTAGGTACCAGAAGTACAAGCGTAGTCAGGCAGGTGTGGTTGTTACCAGGAGCAACAGTGCAGGACTGAAGGATGAGGCAGAGGCGTAGTCAGACAGGCAAAAGGTCAGGGCAGGCAGCATAGGTACAGGTCAGGCGATCCGTGCTCAGCGGTGATCCCAGCCCAGGGAGTGATGCGCACTGTAGGGCAGTGTAACCAGAAACCAGCAGCAAACATGCTGTGGCCAGGGCTGAGTGGAACCTGTGGAGCGGAATCCTCAGCACCACAGCACATACAGCGACAAAGCCCAGGACTGCAGCGATGGGCAAAAGGATCACCGCTGAGCACAGCGCTCAGGTCCACGGCGGTAAGCGGGGGAACAGCGGCGTACAGCAGTCACTGTTACAGTCAGAACAGCACTGGCAACTTTTGTTTCCTCCATAAATCTGTTGCAGATGTAGAAGGAATTTTGAGTAATTTCATGGCGCAATGGCTGGCACTGGGGGCAGTGTGGATGGAGTTATGTTGACATAGTTCAGGGGTTCAGGGGTGCCGATGGTTTGAAAGGCTGGGTTATCATGCAGTGGTCAGGTTTGAGGTTGCCCCCAGCGCTACTTTGGGCCCCCTAGACACCGACGAGATGTCATTGCGTGTTATTCCTCTCCAGAAGGGATGGTAAGGCATGATGCACTCCAATGGGAAATAAGTCCAAAGAGTCAGGGTTAACAGTAAACCAGTGTGCTTCTTTACTGGAGGAACTCAAGTGCATAGCAATACAGGCAGTGCACTGAGCTGGCTTCTCCAGTCTCCTCCCTGGCAGAAGAAGGTTCCGTACTGAGGAAAGTCCTGAGCTAGCTGTTCCCTTCTCTCAGAAGGCTTATACCCTGGTCAAAGAGCTAGTGCCCCACGCTCTGCGGCTCAGTTGTTGGGCAAGGTTTCTCCATCTCAGTGTCTTCTTCTGGTCACTTGTGCAGTCTGGCAGAGTCTCTCCTACTAAACACTGGTCCCTATCTGAAGACCTTTAGGGGCTCTGACTGCTGTACTTTTATACAGTTCATAACCATTCCAGAATGTTCTAGTAGGAGGAGTGAAGCTGGAGAAGCACAGCCTAACAGAAGCAATGTTGCACGTCATGGCTGCCATAGACTATAGCCTCAATACAAGCCAATGGGAATGACTAAGCAGTTTACAGATGTGAACGACTGTCTAACAGAGCTAAAACAAATGGTCAAAAACTTACTGGGGTAGATTTATTAAAACTGGTGTAAAGAAAACTTGTCTTAGTTGCCCACAGCAACCAATCAGATCGCACCTTTCATTTGTCATAGCTCCTTTGGAAAGTGAATCAGATTTGTTGCTACGGGCAACTAAGACACTTTTCCTTTACACCTGTTTTTATAAATCTTCCCCACCACATCTGGTTTTTTTTCCTCCTCCAAATGCAGCTCTTAATAGTCCCTTTTGATAACTGTGGAAAATCTCTAGCTTCTCAGTGCACAGGCTGGTAAGTCCCAAAGTCTCTCAGTATTAGCTGGCTATGCATTAACCCTTTCCACAGTGCAGTGCAAAAACAGTGTAATAATTGCAAATGAAGAAAATACACTGTATATTACAAAAAAAAACATATTAAAGGCTGTTAAACAATATAAAACTGTTTACGTATAAACAATGGCAAAAATCTTAGTGCAAATTAACCAAGTGCTGCAAAATAAGGAGTTGATGGCTTTGCATAGCGCCAATAGGGCAAATGTCTAGACTCCAAAATACCCATATTCCAGGGCACTACAATCGTTCTATACAAGATGAAACATACAAAAAAGGTGACAATACAAACAACTGAAACAAGTATACCTTAAGAGGACATAACATTATGGCAAGCATGTGCATGATAGATTAATGACAGACGTAGGTCGTACAGTGAGACCCATGACGAGCTAGAGTGATATTGGGTCTCCCAGAAAATCATGGCCGTGACCCAATTTGCATTCAGCCTCAATATTTTGCAGTGGGGAAGGGGGGGGGGGGGGGTTGCTGGCAAGTTGCAAAGATAGCAAGAAGTTTAACTATGTAAAATTTTGCAATGATGACACAACTTTTTGCGCTATAAGAAAACTGTGGCTATGCAATTCTGCTGCCCTAGGTCTCCACCTATGTGGTTGACCTCAAACCTGGACTGGATAATATGTCGCCAAAACCAACAAACAATTCAGTACAGCACTCGTGACCACAGCTAAATGCCTAAATCCCCAGCATACACATAATATAATTAGTGAAACGTAGCATTGTATCGCCTAAAGTTATTTATTTTATAACCCCTGCAGTGCCCTCAGTATACATAATGTCCCCTATAGTACCCCCTGGACATCAAGTGGCCCCTATAGTGCCAATCAGTATCAATAATAGCCCCATATTGCGCCCAGTATCAATAATAGCCCCATATTGCGCCCACTATCAATAATAGCCCCCTTAGTGTCCTTCCATTCTGCTGTTTTTTTAACCCCTAAAAGGTCCATGTTTTCATAGTGTACCCGTTTTGAACAGCTGTTAGGTGGTTGTACGTCTGTCTAAACGGCTGTTAAAAACTGGCCCATTGATTGCAATGGGGTCTGTCTGGGCATGTTAAAAAAACAGCCATGTGCATAGCCCCATAGACTCTGATTAGTTCTGAAAGCCGCCCGTGTGGCGCGGGGAATGGGGAAGGGAAACTGAAGCGTAAGAGACATCTCGGGGCAGATAACATTTTTGTGGACCTTGTGTTTGGAGACTGTACCCTGTGCAGCAGCATGCCGCATGTCACAGGCAGGAAAATGTGTATTTATGCAGCATATTATTATTGCCGATTTCAGCCTTTGCAATGCAAAGAGTGAAATCGGCGGCAAACTGTGGCCCACTGCAAGAAGGGGCAGATATAATGGTCTGGTACATCACCTACAGGAAGCATCTAATCCTAGTCGCACTCTTTCAAGAGAATAAAAAGGAACGTTGTGATGAGTGAACCTAACCATACCGAGCTGAGCCCCTAGGAAAATGTAAAGGGGTTGTTTGTTTTAGGAGTAGGAGTTATAAAATAAAAACGAGGGTTACATACCTGGTAAATCCCCTGCGTATCCAGCGCCGATGCTCCAGTGGTCCCCACCGGCTTTGTTTACCTGCCTATATATTTGTTATTATACATGATAATGTAATTGCAGATACTATATATCCATATGTACATCATTTCTTGAGATCTAACTGTGTTTCTTATAGCTCAGATACTCCCAGGACTTACAGTAGGGCTGAACGGCACAACCGGACGGTTGCAAGAAACATATGTGCGGCCCATAAAACACTGGCAGACCATAATGTACTGGAATAAAGTCACTGACAGAGGACAGGAACCAAATGATGATTGTCATGGATGGAGGAGATTGGGAGTTCTGCAGTGGAATGGATAGAATATGGCAAGAGTATACAGGCTCAGAGCGGATAAATGACAGAGAACCGGGATAGAGCTACACTGCACCGACCGTGCTCTGAATGCAACTCAGCAAGACCGCTCAGCAACAGATAAACTGCACCGCAGGACTACAGATCCCAGAATACACAGATACAGTCAGGTCCATAAATATTGGGATATCGACACAATTCTAACATTTTGGGCTCTATACACCACCACAATGGATTTGAAATGAAACAAACAAGATGTGCTTTACCTGCAGACTCTCAGCTTTAATCTGAGGGGATTTACATCCAAATCAGGTGAACGGTGCAGGAATTACAGCAGTTTGCATATGTGCCTCCCACTTGTTAAGGAACCAAAAGTAATGGGACAGAATAATAATCATAAATCAAACTTCCACTTTTTGATACTTGGTTGCAAATCCTTTGCAGTAAATTACAGCCTGAAGTCTGGGACACATAGCCATCACCAGACGCTGGTTTCATCCCTGGTGATGCTCTGCCAGGCCTCTACTGCAACTGTCTGCAGTTCCTGCTTGTTCTTGGGGCATTTTCCCTTCAGTTTTGTCTTCAGCAAGTGAAATGCTCAATCGGATTCAGGTCCGGTGATTGACTTGGCCATTGCAGAACATTCCACTTCTTTCCCTTAAAAAACTCTTTTGTGGCTTTTGCAGTATGCTTTGGGTCATTGTCCATCTACACTGTGAAGCGCCGTCCAATGAGTTCTGAAGCATTTGGCTGAATATGAGCAGATTTATTTCCCGAAACACTTCAGAATTCATCCTGCTGCTTTTGTCAGAAGTCACATCATCAATAAATACAAGAGAAGCAGTTCCATTGGCAGCCATACATGCCCACGCCATGACACTACCACCACCATGCTTCACTGATGAGGTGGTCTGCTTAGGATCATGAGCACTTCCTTTCCTTCTCCATACTCTTCGCTTCCCATCACTCTGGTACAAGTTGATCTTGGTCTCATCTGTCCATAGGATGTTGTTCCAGAACTGTGAAGGCTTTTTTAGATGTCGTTTGGCAAACTCTAATCTGGCCTTCCTGTTTTTGAGGCTCACCAATGGTTTACATCTTGTGGTGAACCCTCTGTATTCACTCTGGTGAAGTCTTCTCCTGATTGTTGACTTTGACACACATACACCTACATCCTGGAGAGTGTTCTTGATCTGGCCAACTATTGTGAAGGGTGTTTTCTGTCATCCACCACAGTTGTTTTCCGTGGTCTTCCGGGTCTTTTGGTGTTGCTGAGCTCACTGGTGCGTTCCTTCTTTTTAAGAATGTTCCAAACAATTGTTTTGGCCGCGCCTAATGTTTTTGCTATCTCTCTGATGGGTTTGTTGTGTTTTTCAGCCTAATGATGGCTTCACTGATAGTGACAGCTCTTTGGATCTCATCTTGAGAGTTGACAGCAACAGATTCCAAATGCTAATCGCAGACTGGAAATGACCTCTGGACCTTTTATCTGCTCATTGTAATTGGGATAATGAGGGAATAACACACACCGGCCATGGAGCAGCTGAGAAGCCAATTGTCCCATTAGTTTTGGTCCCTTAACAAGTGGGAGGCACAGATGCAAACTGCTGTAATTCCTGCACCGTTCACCTGATTTGGATGTAAATACCCTCAGATTACAGCGGACAGTCTGCAGGTAAAGCACATCGTGTTTGCTTCATTTCACATCCATTGTGGTGGTGTATAGAGCCAACAATGTTAGAATTGTGTTGATGTCCCAATATTTATGGACCTGACTGTAGACTAGAACAAGATACAAAGAATCTGGAAAGTAATGCGTAGAAGACACAGTATTCTCAGCATCAAAGTAGAATAAGGCCTGGGCATATAAAGTCTTAGCAATCAACAACTTCACCCTAATTAACCAGGCCAAGCATAGACCGCTGGCGGATGCGCCTGCGCTTGTTAATAAATTTGGCGCCTTTAAAGGAGTTATCTCAACTCACACATTGGTGGCATATTGCTAGGATATACCACCAATGTCAGATAGAGGTGGAACCCGCACCTATCTCTGGAACGGAGCTCCCAAACTGAACAAGAGCCTCTCCATTCATTTCTATGGGACTGCCGAAAACAGCTGAACACTGGCTCGAGTATATCCGGAAGTCCCATTTGAGTGAATAGAGCTTTGGCCGCACTTGCGCGGTGCACTCTCCATTCATTTCAATGGGACTTTAAAATACGGATTTTAAAAGCTATGTACACCCCTGGGGGCAATTTTTTTAATTATTGCATTGTACTTATTTTGAGGCTACTATCCCACTAGCGTTAATATTTTCCGGTATTGAGATCCATCATAGGGTCTCAATACCGGAAAAAAACGCTTCCGTTTTGTCCCCATTCATTATCAAAGGGGGCAAAACGTAACTGAACAGAATGGAGTTCTCCAAAATGCATTCCGTTCTGTTCTCATACCGGTTTGCTTTCCGTCCTGAGATGCAGAAAACGGATCCGTCCCCTACTGACTTTCAATGGATCCATCTTGGCTATGTTACAGATAATACAAACAGTTCCATTCATAACGGATGCAGACGGTTGTATTATCAGTAACGGAAGTGTATTTGCTGAACCCTGCCGGATCCAGCAAAAACGCTAGTGTGAAAGTAGCCTGAGCTGAACCTAATTATTTCAATTGGTCTTTATTAAAAATGTTGAGCCTCTTTCTCTGTACAGCCTTGAGATTCTCTAGTAGCATGCTCTGTATCTTTACTTTGTTTTGTCAGGCAGCTCAGCTGATGGCTCCTTGTCTCTGATCTCTGACCTTATAAACACTCATTATAGCTCAATCCTTATCTTACTGATAGGAATGTAGCTTACAACCTTTTAGTAATTTGGAGATAAGGTTTATTAGATGACCGTCACAAAGGGAAAGTGCCATTCACACAGTTGGAAAAACAATTAACCCTTTGTGACAGAACGGCTGAATATTTTTTATAAAGACTAACTGAATATTTTTTTTTTAGCCCAAAATGAGTAAAATCAATCAGAAAAAAATTGCCCCTGAAGGTGTACATAACCTTTAAATCTGCAGCCTGTTGATTTATGATGCAAATTTGCATTGTTGACTTCAGCATTTCTGTAAAAAACAAAACTATTTTCAGCAGGAATGCAGCATGGCGAGCGGGTCTGGACATTTTCTTAAAGCCAAAATGACAGGTCTTAAAGGGAATTGCAGCTTCTGCTGAGCAAGCCTGTTAATCGGAGCTGACCGCGCACATCAAAGATTCCACCTTGTCCTGATGGAAAACTCAATAAATAAAGATCAGGAAATAATTGTGTCTCCTCGTTTCCCACCGATGCCTCCTCCTGCAGGAAGGTTTGTAAAGAGGATCCATACAGCCACTCTGATTGATCCTGACTCCTTCAGTAGCACGCCTGCTGTTCTCTATGGCTCAAAGGTTAGCATTTAAAGGGCAGCTCTATGCTGTAGGCTCCTGTCACACACACATGAAGCAGCGGTCCATCCTAAGTCACAAGACAATGTTTTGACAAATCCCTTAATTTTTATCCTGCTGATGCCTAACATTGCTCCTCAGGATGGAGCACGGATTCCATATTGCTTTCTCCAGTGCTCACTGTTGCCGCCTGCTGGGCAATGTACTGTAGTGAGCAGAATAATGCAAAATTGGAGGAAACGTTTGACCACCTCTGGGACCCTCATCAGTCAGATAAATAGGGGCGCTCTGACCTCCATATGTAATCCAAGGTGGCCATTACTAGGGAGAGACCAAATGGAGATAATAGGGACTGCTGTGAAGAAAGTCTCCTGTTTCATCTCCTCCTGCAGGTGGCCGCTGCTGGCTGTCTTGACTTGTATAACAGGTGTCAGGCCCCCTTTCTCTGGGTAGGTGGGCACCTACCTATAAGACATTTATGGCATATACTGTGGATACCGTGTATGACAAATATCTTAAGGCCATTGACACTGGTCCATTATCGTGAAAGTTAACAGTTTCCGACATGACGCTGCGTGATAGGGAATCGTACGGGCCGTACGCGCCCACCACGGTGTTCACATCGGAATGATTGTAACGATCTGTTTGAATAAAGTCCTTTATCATTGATCTAAAGCTACTTATAATGGCGACACGATTGGTGAATGGAGATGTTGGTCCTAGCAGCAATTTGGGTACGGCCACTTGTGATGTAATATGGGTGGAAAATTGGTGGCGAATACAGTAAATCAATGGGCCCATTTTTAATGGCCGTGTAGACAGGAGTGCACCCATCTAACGGCCTTCAACCCCTTAAGGACATGGCCTTTAAAGCGGGTTAAAATGCCTTTCAGAGGTTAAAAAAATATATAAAAAAATTATATACAGTACAGACGTTTGGACACACCTCATTCAAAGAGTTTTCTTTATTTTCATGACTATGAAAATTGTAGATTCACACTGAAGGCATCAAAACTATGAATAAACACATGTGGAATTATATACATAACAAAAAAGTGTGAAACAACTGAAAATATGTCATATTCTAGGTTCTTCAAAGTAGCCACCTTTTGCTTTGATTACTGCTTTGCACACTCTTGGCATTCTCTTGATGAGCTTCAAGAGGTAGTCACCTGAAATGGTTTTCACTTCCCAGGTGTGCCCTGTCAGGTTTAATAAGTGGGATTTCTTGCCTTATAAATGGGGTTGGGACCATGAGTTGCGTTGTGGAGAAGTCAGGTGGATACACAGCTGATAGTCCTACTGAATAGACTGTTAGAATTTGTATTATGGCAAGAAAAAAGCAGCTAAGTAAAGAAAAACGAGTGGCCATCATTACTTTAAGAAATGAAGGTCAGTCAGTCCAAAAAATTGGGAAAACTTTGAAAGTGTCCCTGAGTGCAATCACAAAAACCATCAAGCGCTACAAAGAAACTGGCTCACATGCGGACCGCCCCAGGAAAGGAAGACCAAGAGTCACCTCTGCTGCGGAGGATAAGTTCATCCGAGTCACCAGCCTCAGAAATCGCAGAATAACAGCAGCTCAGATTAGAGACCAGGTCAATGCCACACAGAGTTCTAGCAGCAGACACATCTCTAGAACAACTGTTAAGAGGAGACTGTGTGAATCAGGCCTTCATGGTAGAATATCTGCTAGGAAACCACTGCTAAGGACAGGCAACAAGCAGAAGAGACTTGTTTGGGCTAAAGAACACAAGGAATGGACATTAGACCAGTGGAAATCTGTGCTTTGGTCTGATGAGTCCAAATTTGAGATCTTTGGTTCCAACCACCGTGTCTTTGTGCGACGCAGAAAAGGTGAACGGATGGACTCTACATGCCTGGTTCCCACCGTGAAGCATGGAGGAGGAGGTGTGATGGTGTGGGGGTGCTTTGCTGGTGACACTGTTGGGGATTTATTCAAAATTGAAGGCATACTGAACCAGCATGGCTACCACAGCATCTTGCAGCGACATGCTATTCCATCCGGTTTGCGTTTAGTTGGACCATCATTTATTTTTCAACAGGACAATGACCCCAAACACACCTCCAGGCTGTGTAAGGGCTATTTGACCATGAAGTAGAGTGATGGGATGCTGCGCCAGATGACCTGGCCTCCACAGTCACCGGACCTGAACCCAATCGAGATGGTTTGGGGTGAGCTGGACCGCAGAGTGAAGGCAAAAGGGCCAACAAGTGCTAAGCATCTCTGGGAACTCCTTCAAGACTGTTGGAAGACCATTTCAGGTGACTACCTCTTGAAGCTCATCAAGAGAATGCCAAGAGTGTGCAAAGCAGTAATCAAAGCAAAAGGTAGCTACTTTGAAGAACCTAGAATATGACGTATTTTCAGTTGTTTCACACTTGTTTGTTATGTATATAATTCCACATGTGATAATTCATAGTTTTGATGCCTTCAGTGTGAATCTACAATTTTCATAGTCATGAAAATAAAGAAAACTCTTTGAATAAGAAGGTGTGTCCAAACTTTTGGTCTGTACTGTATATATATATATATATATATATATATGTTATATATATATTTACAGTGTGTATATATATATATATATATATATATATATATTGTGACACAGTGAGAGGTTTGGTCTGGGAAAACAAGTAATTTACTCCCAGCATGTGCTGCTGGGCTGATTTACAGCCAGGTGAGGTCAAATACTGGACCAGATTTTAAGTGCCGGTCTGGGTTTTGGCAGAACCTGGCTGTCCTTAAATAGGCAGCTGGGCTCAGAAGTGATGTCTCTGTGTTGGGATCTGGGAGCCTTGTGTCGGGATAAAGGCTTGCTACCTGTTTGGCGTGAAAACAGGTTGGTGCTGCTATGCTAAAGGATTCTTTGAGGCCGAACTGCCGCATGGTGTGAATTACCACCAACACCGCAAGGTGACTTTTTGCTTGTTTATGACTGTTTGTTTTGTCACTTGCCTAAAGTGTGACTAAAACACTGAACTGTTTGATCCAAAGAACTTGTTGTTGCCTCGATACTGCGTCTGCTAATCCTGTCTACCAGAGCGAGTCCCCACAATATATATCTATATATTTATATATACACACACACAGTTATATTTGGACGGAGACATTTTTCTAATTTTTGTTCTGTACATTACCACTGGATTTTGAACAAAACAATTCAGATGCAGTTGAAGTTCAGACTTTCAGTTTTAATTCAATGTGTTGAACAAAATGATTGCATAAAAATGTGAGGAACTAAAGCATTTTTTAAATTCAATCCCGTCATTTCAGGGGCTCAAAAGTAATTGGACAAATTAAATAATTGTAAATAAAATGTTAATTTCTAATACTTGGTTGAAAACCCTTTGTTGGCAATGACTGCCTGAAGTCTTGACCTCATGGACGTCACCACACGCTGTGTTTCCTCCTCTTTAATGCCCGGTCTTTACTGCCGCGGTTTTCAGTTGCTCTTTGTTCGTGGCCTTTCTGTCTGAAGTTCAGTCTTTACCAAGTGGAATGCTCTATTGGGTTCAGATCCGGTGACTGACTCGGCCATTCAAGAATATTCCACTTCTTTAATAAACTCCTGCGTCGCTTTGGCTTTATGTTTCGGGTCATTGTCCATCTGTATTGTGAAATGCTGACCAATCAGTTTGGCTGGATTTGAGCATACGGTATGTCTATGAAAACCCCAGAATTCATCCGGCTGCTTCTGTCCTGTGTCACATCATCAATAAACACTAGGGCCCGGGGCCACTGGCAGCCACGTATGCCCAAGCCATTACACTGCCTCCGTCGTGTTCTACAGATGATGTGGCATGCTTTGGATCATCAGCTGTTAAATGCCTTCTCCATACTTTTTTCTTTCCATCATTCTGGTAGAGGTTGATCTTGGTTTCATCTGTCCAAAGAATGTTCTTCCAGAAGTGAGCTGTTTTTTTTAAGATTTTTTTTTGGGCAAAGTCCAATCCATCCTTTTTATTCCTGAGGCTGATGAGTTCCTGCACCGTGCAGTGAAGCCTCTGTATTACTTTCATGCCGTCTTCGCTTTGTGGTAGATTTGGATATTGATACGCCTGTATCCTGGAGAGCGTTGTTCACTTGGTCGGCTGTTGTGAAGGGGTTTCTCTTCACCATGATAATTATTCTGCGATCATCCACCACTGTTGTCTTCCGTGGGCGTCCAGGTCTTTTTGCATTGTTCAGGTGACCAGTGCTTTCTTTCTCAGGATGTACCAAACTGTAGATTTTGCCGCTCCTAATAGTGTAGCAATTTCTCGGATGTTTTTTTTCTGTTTTCGCAGATGAAGGATGGCTTGTTTCACCGGCATGGAGACCTCCTCTGACCGCATGTTTACTTCTCATCAAAATCTTCAAAATGCAAGCAACACACCTCAAATCAACTCCAGGCCTTTTATGTGCTTAATTGAGAATAAAAAGAATTGCCCACACCTGCCCAGGGGCGTATCTATCGCGAGGCAAACAAGGCATTTGCCTAGGGCGGCACTTGCCAATGGGGCGGCAAAATGCCTTGTTTGCCCCTTGTCCCATCAGACGCCTCCGGTATATTCAGAAGATCCGATGGTATATTCTAACCCCCAGGCGTTCCCATGGTGACGGGGACGCTTGCCTGGGGGTTATAATATACCATCGGATCTGAGTTTTCACGCTCTCAGTGAGAGCGTGAAAACACAAATCCGATGGTATATTCTAACCCCCAGGCGTTCCCATGGTGACAGGGACGCTTGCCTGGGGGTTAGAATATACAGGGCCCCGCCGCTCACAGGAAAACATTTAAAAACGAATCAGTAACCTAAACTTTATTCATTAGTGATGTCTTTACTGTATACCTTACTCTGTCTTTCAGCTCCGGTAACAGCAGGCAGTGCGGGCGGGCGGCGCTCACTCACTGACGTCACGCGCCTGCGCCGCCTAGTGGGAGGAGCAGGCGCGTGACGTCAGTGAGTGAGCGCCGCCCGCCCGCACTGCCTGCTGTTACCGAAGCTGAAAGACAGAGTAAGGTATACAGTAAAGACATCACTAATGAATAAAGTTTAGGTTACTGATTTGTTTTTAAATGTTTTCCTGTGAGCGTCGGGGGGAGGAAGCTGTGGATGGCACCGTTTAAGGGAGGGGGGGGGGGAATCTGTGGATGGCACCGTTTAGGGGAGGGGGGGGGGAATCTGTGGATGGCACCGTTTAGGGGAGGGGGGGGGGAATCTGTGGATGGCACCGTTTAGGGGAGGGGGGGGGGAATCTGTGGATGGCACCGTTTAGGGGAGGGGGGGGGGGAATCTGTGCATGGCACCGTTTAGGGGAGGGGGGGGGGTCTGTGGATGGCAC
The DNA here is from genome assembly GCF_014858855.1 of Bufo gargarizans. Taxonomy (NCBI): domain Eukaryota; kingdom Metazoa; phylum Chordata; class Amphibia; order Anura; family Bufonidae; genus Bufo; species Bufo gargarizans. Next base: position 15,018,991 of record NC_058084.1, on the reverse strand, counting down.
CGTTTAGGGGAGGGGGGGGGGTCTGTGGATGGCACCGTTTAGGGGAGGGGGGGGTCTGTGGATGGCACCGTTTAGGGGAGGGGGGGGTCTGTGGATGGCACCGTTTAGGGGAGGGGGGGGTCTGTGGATGGCACCGTTTAGGGGAGGGGGGGGATCTGTGGATGCACTGTTTAGGGGAGGGGGATCCGTGGATGGCACTGTTTAGGGGAGGGGGATCCGTGGATGGCACTGTTTAGGGGAGGGGGATCCGTGGATGGCACTGTTTAGGGGAGGGGGATCCGTGGATGGCACTGTTTAGGGGAGGGGGATCCGTGGATGGCACTGTTTAGGGGAGGGGATCCGTGGATGGCACTGTTTAGGGGAGGGGGATCCGTGGATTGCACTGTTTAGGGGAGGGGGATCCGTGGATGGCACTGTTTAGGGGAGGGGGATCCGTGGATGGCACTGTTTAGGGGAGGGGGATCCGTGGATGGCACTGTTTAGGGGAGGGGGATCCGTGGATGGCACTGTTTAGGGGAGGGGGATCCGTGGATGGCACTATTTAGGGGAGGGGGATCCGTGGATGGCACTATTTAGGGGGGATCTGTGGATGGCACATAGGAAGGGGTGGGGTTTAGAGAGAAAGGGGTTTGGCCTTGACAGGAAGGGGTGGGTCAAATTTATATTAGGGGGGTGCCCGAATTTAGTCTCGCCTAGGGCAGCACAAAACCAAGATACACCACTGCACCTGCCCATGAAACAGCATTTGAGTCAATTGTCCAATTACTTTTTTTTATGTGGATACCCTCAAATGAAAGCTAAAAGTCTGGACTTTATGTCCATGTCCATTATATAACTATAACTTGAATATGTTTTAGTAAACAGGTACAAAAAAACCACAAAATTTGTATCAGTGTCCAAATATATATGGACCTAACTGTATGTATGTGTATATATATATATTCTCCTCATCCTCTTGAACACGCTGACACTCGCTCAGCATTGGAAGGACCTGACGATCCCTGTGTCATGCCGTTACATGTAATGTCATGAGGGGCACTGCTGGGTGGTTTTCATACATAAGGTGGCACTATCGAGGGGTATTTTATACTGGAGGAACACAATTGGGGGTATTTTATACTGGGGGAACACAATGTGCAGTATTTTATACTGGGGGAACACAATTGGGGGGATTTTATAGTGGGGGAACACAATTGGGGGGATTTTATAGTGGGGGAACAATATTGGGGGTATTTTTTTACTGGGGGAACATAATTGGGGGTATTTGTATAGGTATTTTTATACTGGGGTATTTTATACTGGGGGAACACTATTGAGGGTATTTTATACTGTGGGAAGACAATTGGTGGGTATTTTATACTGGGAGAACACAATGGGGCAGTATTTTATACTGAGGGAACACTATTGGGGGGTATTTTATATGGGGGAAACACTATTGGGGGTATTTTATGTACAGGGGGCACAACCGGGGGGATTTTATACTGGGGGAACACAATGGGGCGGTATTTTATATTTGGGAAACACTATTGGGGGGTATTTTATACTGGGGGAACACAATTTGTTTTTATACTGGGGTAACACAATTGGGGGTATTTTATGTACAGGGGCACAACTGGGGGGTATTTTATACCGGAGGAACACAATTGGGGGTATTTTATACTAGGGGAACACAATGGGCGGTATTTTATACTGGGGGAACACTATTGGGGGGTATTTTATACTGGGGGAACACTATTGGGGGTATTTTATGTACAGGGACACAACTGGGGAGTATTTTATGCTGGGGGAACACTATTGGGGTATTTTATATACGAGGGGCACTGCTGGGGGGGATTTCATACATAAGTTGGCACTATTGGGGTATTTTATACTGGGGAAACACTATTGGGGGATTTTACATACAGGTTGGCACTGTGGGGGACCTTATATATACTGTGGCTGCTATGGGGGACATTATATACCCTGGGAGCGTTACTGGGAGACCATTATAGATACTGGGGGAACTTTTCATCTGTTTTTGAAAATGGATGCAGAATGGCCATGAAAAACTCAGCGTGTCCTTTATTTTTTTGATGCATGTAACTATGTTCATATTCGCGGCAGTCAGCGTTTCTGTCATTTCCGGTGGTAAGAATAGCGCGGCATGTCGTCAAGACAACAGAAACTTTGATATACCCCTTTATAGGTCAATTGTCCAGTCTGTTAGTACTTTGTTTGTTGTATTTTTTATATTTGCGTAACCCCGTCTGGATGTACAGCGCCATGGAATTAATGGCGCTAAATAATAATAAATCGATAGAAGCCAGTGCACACGTGAATTGTTTATTGGTTTATGTTCAGTTTACTGCTTTTTTAATGAATTGTTTTTTTTATGTTTCTCAATGCCATTAAAATGTTTTTTCGTTAGCTAAAACTGGGCAGACATGATGACAGGAGACACCTCACGGCTCTCCATGTCATTCCTGTCAGACCACAGCCCGCCATTTCTTTTTTTCTCAGGATGAGAAGGGAAGAGGGGGTGTGTCCTTCCAGACCAATGACGTCACCAGCAGGAGACGGGAGCTCCCGATGGAAGGGGCGGGGCTATGGCGGAAATGAGCGAAGTATGACAGCAAAGACAATCACCTCGGGGAAGGGGCGTGGCTACGAAGGAAAAGTAGGCGTGTTTTTGGCCAAAGAAAGAAGGGCTGAGAGTGAGTGGGTGTGGTTTTTGCTGGAATCCTCCAATCTTATGGGTAAAAGTGTCCAGGAGGCGGGGCTTGCGTGAAAGTTGCGGGTTCCCGATGCTGAGGGTCAGTGTCTGGCGGGCGCGCGCTGCGGGGTCGGTGGAGAGGAGGCGGCCACGGCTGAGTGACGGGATCCGGGGCTGCGGGCACTGACGAGGCCGAGCAGAAGGTGAGCACCGGGAGGGGAGAAGTCCGGGAGAGAAGTGCTGGAGCACAGCGGGCTATTGTGTGTGCGGACTGAGAGGCTGGGATGTAGCAGAGTCCAGTCTGCTCAGGTCACATGTGTGTGCATCTCGGCTCTGCAGGTTGTAGTAATACACTGGAGGTGTAAGATTGTGATCCTCCCCACCTTAAGACTAGGACTTGTGATTTCCCCCCCCCCCCCCCCTTTAGGACTAGGACTTAGACTTGTGATCACCCCCCCCAACCTGAGGACTAGGACTTGTGATCACCCCCCCAACCTGAGGACTAGGACTTGTGATCACCCCCCCAACCTGAGGACTAGGACTTGTGATCACCCCCCCCCAACCTCAGGACTAGGACTTGTGATTCCTCCCCCCAACCTGAGGACTAGGACTTGTGATCACCCCCCCCCCAACTTGAGGACTAGGACTTGTGATCACCCCCCCCCCAACTTGAGGACTAGGACTTGTGATTTCCCCCCCCCAACCTGAGGACTAGGACTTGTGATTCCTCCCCCCAACCTGAGGACTAGGACTTGTGATTCCTCCCCCCAACCTGAGGACTAGGACTTGTGATCACCCCCCCCCCCCAACCTGAGGACTAGGACTTGTGATCACCCCCCCCAACCTGAGGACTAGGACTTGTGATCACCCCCCCCAACCTGAGGACTAGGACTTGTGATCACCCCCCCCCCCAACCTGAGGACTAGGACTTGTGATCACCCCCCCCCCCAACCTGAGGACTAGGACTTGTGATTCCCCCCCCCCCCCCCAACCTGAGGACTAGGACTTGTGATTTCCCCCCCCCCCCAACCTGAGGACTAGGACTTGTGATCACCCCCCCCAACCTGAGGACTAGGACTTGTGATCACCCCCCCCCCCCAACCTGAGGACTAGGACTTGTGATCACCCCCCCCCCAACCTGAGGACTAGGACTTGTGATCACCCCCCCCAACCTGAGGACTAGGACTTGTGATCACCCCCCCCAACCTGAGGACTAGGACTTGTGATCACCCCCCCCCAACCTGAGGACTAGGACTTGTGATTCCTCCCCCCAACCTGAGGACTAGGACTTGTGATTCCTCCCCCCAACCTGAGGACTAGGACTTGTGATCACCCCCCCCCCAACTTGAGGACTAGGACTTGTGATTTCCCCCCCCCCCAACCTGAGGACTAGGACTTGTGATCACCCCCCCCCCCGCCTTGTTATGTGTTGTGGTCAGTGGCCCCTCTATAGAAGGTGTGATGCCCCCCACTCACCATGCCTTAGCTAGGTCACTGAACATGTGATATATACCTGTACTATTTTGTATTGTCTGCATGTGAAACCTGCATGCTCCTCATGGCTGGGATGTAACAGTGGCACAGGTGACACTGGGGGCGTGTGCCAGTGTTGTGCCATCCATTGCACTGATATACAGCACCCAGTCCCTATGGTCTCTGTACGGTGGTGCCACCTTGCTGATGTTCTTGACAGCACCCAGTCCCTGTGGTCTCTGTACGGTGGTGCCACCTTGCTGATGTTCTTGACAGCACCCAGTCCCTGTGGTCTCTGTACGGTGGTGCCACCTTGCTGATGTTCTTAACAGCACCCAGTCCCTGTGGTCTCTGTACGGTGGTGCCACCATGCTGATGTTCCTAACAGCACCCAGTCCCTGTGGTCTCTGCACGGTGGTGCCACCATGCTGATGTTCTTGACAGCACCCAGTCCTTGTGGTCTCTGTACGGTGGTGCCACCATGCTGATGTTCCTAACAGCACCCAGTCCCTGTGGTCTCTGTACGGTGGTGCCACCTTGCTGATGTTCTTGACAGCACCCAGTCCCTGTGGTCTCTGTACGGTGGTGCCACCTTGCTGATGTTCTTAACAGCACCCAGTCCCTGTGGTCTCTGTACGGTGGTGCCACCATGCTGATGTTCCTAACAGCACCCAGTCCCTGTGGTCTCTGCACGGTGGTGCCACCATGCTGATGTTCTTGACAGCACCCAGTCCTTGTGGTCTCTGTACGGTGGTGCCACCATGCTGATGTTCCTAACAGCACCCAGTCCCTGTGGTCTCTGTACGGTGGTGCCACCATGCTGATGTTCCTAACAGCACCCAGTCCCTGTGGTCTCTGCACGGTGGTGCCACCATGCTGATGTTCTTGACAGCGCCCAGTCCCTGTGGTCTCTGTATGGTGGTGCCACCATGCTGATGTTCCTAACAGCACCCAGTCCCTGTGGTCTCTGCACGGTGGTGCCACCATGCTGATGTTCTTGACAGCACCCAGTCCTTGTGGTCTCTGTACGGTGCTGCCACCATGCTGATGTTCCTAACAGCGCCCAGTCCCTGTGGTCTCTGTACGGTGCTGCCACCTTGCTGATGTTCTTGACAGCGCCCAGTCCCTGTGGTCTCTACATGCCCATTACTGTAGACCAAATAGTAATGCTAGAAAAGACCCCGTAGAAGCATCTGATCGACCATCACCTTGATGCAAAGTTGTCCTTGTCTTATTGAATTCCTACCATCCCCAATGCAGCAGAACCTGCTCTGTGCCTTAGAGAGGATCACATTTTGGGTTGGTTCAACTTGTTTTAGAAAAGGCACCTCCCTGGAGTAACAGATTTGCAGACACAGTCGTCAGCCAGACACCTCCAAAGGTGATAGACTTCCCCGTCTGACAGGGAAGTTGTGTCCTCAAGCCATAAAAAGAAAGCACCTTCTCGGTGACGCCTTCTCTAAGCTCACGTCTCGGCACTAATGACTCCAGGTGAGACGGAGACAATTAGGCGGCTGCACCAGTAGTAAAATACCTGTCCCCGGGGACAAGCCGTGTGAACCTGACCTTACTGAGCCTACATAGTGCATGCAGCCTCCTGTGCTGGATCCGTGGAGAATGGAGACACGTTATTGTCGTGGTTGGATGAGTTGGGTTGTAGTAGCTGCTCTTGGTTTCTTTGAGTTGTGACTAAGGATCATTGGTGAACAGTAGACGCCTCAGTCGAGTATTCCTTAGACGTTTGCTTCTGAAGATGTCTCTCTCTTGCCCATGGTGGACATTGTGTGTGTTGTTTATTTATCTTTTTATCAGTTATATTATTATTATATTATTATTATTATTATTATTATTATTATTATTTTTTATTGCAAGGCAACCCGTAGAAATTGTTGTCTGGTGGGACCTTCTGGGGGCTTGCTGGATCTACTGATGAAACCTGGTTATAGGGCAAAGGAATTATCTGTCAGTCTCTATCCAACCATTCTGCCTGATAGTTGCGAGAAATCCGTTTTTATTGCAAGACAACCAATAGAAGACCACCGACATACACGGCAGAACTTTTGATCAGTCATTCAGCAGTTTTCATCCCCCTCCTGGTCCAACTCTCGTTCACCATTAAAAAAGGTTTAATAACACATGATAGATCATCAGTATCTGGGGGTCTGACGCACTGGAAGAAACCGCAGAACTCCGATGAGCGCTTCAGCCTCCTCACAGCTTACCAAGCATAGCGCCATCCATTGTATAGTGGCTGTGCTTGGTATTGCACCCAGTTCACTTGACAGGGTTGCACCTAGGCAATGTGATTGATTGAACCTGACTTCACTTGCCCGGGAAGAGGCAGCAGTGCTCACCGGAGGGCTGCAGCCTCTTCAACGACCAATCGGTGCTGGTGGTGCCAGGAGTCGGCCCCCCACGATCAGATATTGATGACCTATCCTTAAGGACAGGTCATATATATTGTACATTTGGAAAGTCTATCTCCATTCTGATCCGCAGCCCGACCTGGACCCTGCCATCTGAAGAGCTTGGCATCACCCCCTAAGGCCAATGGGAGACTATAGGCTGTATTGACACACCGCGAGTCTGCGGGCGATTTGTCTGGAGAGAAGCGTTCACTTCCCGGCAATCCCCTGCTCATTAGCGGAGGAGACTGTGATCTCCTCCACAACGTGGGAAGGAGAAATCTCTCTGCCATCGCTCGTCCCCAGCGCTGTCTAGTTATTTGCTGGCAGCATTCTGAAAGATCATGATTGCCAGAGGAGCGTGCATTCATCGGGTAATCGGTGGCAGTATTACACTGCCAGATGAGCGCTGATGAGCAATCCTATGAACGCTCGTTTGCGATCATCTGCCAGTGTAATACAGGCCTAAGGTGTCCATTATCGCCCAACTCTCATGTAGTCATTAGGAGGAGGTTTCGGTACCCTATTTGACAGGGTGGGCTTGACATCCCCCCCCCCCCCCCCCCCCGTGCATAGCCAAACTCCTAATCATTGGAAGTGCTCATACACCCCCCCCCCCCCCCCCCATATTCACAGTTGATCTCTCTATCCCTTCCCTGTACCACATTGGAGAAGCTCCATACTCCCCCATACACCGCTTTTGTATGGGCATTAGATTAGGCAGGTAACTGGTGCCCCCCTGTACGCAGCCCCTACCTGATGGCCCGTTGTGCGCCATCATGTCGTCTGTGCAGCGCTGATGTGATGCCACTATGTAAATAAAGGGTTTCTTGATTGCGATAATTAAGCAGGAGGCAGGGGAGCGGCCTGTCCTGTATGGGGTGGTGGGGTCGCCCCCCTCGGCCCAGGCCTTGTGTTAAGGCAGCAGCTGTGTTTCCCCGGGAGGCGCCGGTAATGATCACTTTCCATGTTGTGCGCTCGCTCGTCTCTTCCCATCAGATTGTATTCAGAAACATGAATCATCAGTAAATCTTCATGCATCGCTTCCCAGAAACGGGGAGTAATGTGATTAGGAGCCGGCAGGAGTCTGCGAGATATTTATTACCGCCCAATTTGTGTCTCTTTATTGAGGTTTTTACGGCGGATACTCTAATGAAGATTGTGCGTGACACTTTGGCGGAGGAGGGGTGACGGCCACTGACACCTGAACCCCTGCATGTCAGGATGTGTGAGCGCGCTCTGCTGTTGCTCTTCTGTGTGAGCGCGCTCTGCTGTTGCTCTTCTGTGTGAGCGCGCTCTGCTGTTACTCTTCTGTGTGAGCGCGCTCTGCTGTTACTCTTCTGTGTGAGCGCGCTCTGCTGTTACTCTTCTGTGTGAGCGCGCTCTGCTGTTACTCTTCTGTGTGAGCGCGCTCTGCTGTTACTCTTCTGTGTGAGCGCGCTCTGCTGTTACTCTTCTGTGTGAGCGCGCTCTGCTGTTACTCTTCTGTGTGAGCGCGCTCTGCTGTTACTCTTCTGTGTGAGCGCGCTCTGCTGTTACTCTTCTGTGTGAGCGCGCTCTGCTGTTACTCTTCTGTGTGAGCGCGCTCTGCTGTTACTCTTCTGTGTGAGCGCGCTCTGCTGTTACTCTTCTGTGTGAGCGCGCTCTGCTGTTACTCTTCTGTGTGAGCGCGCTCTGCTGTTACTCTTCTGTGTGAGCGCGCTCTGCTGTTACTCTTCTGTGTGAGCGCGCTCTGCTGTTACTCTCTGTGTGAGCGCGCTCTGCTGTTACTCTTCTGTGTGAGCGCGCTCTGCTGTTGCTCTTCTGTGTGAGCGCGCTCTGCTGTTACTCTTCTGTGTGAGCGCGCTCTGCTGTTACTCTTCTGTGTGAGCGCGCCCTCCTGCTGTTACTCTTCTGTGTGAGCGCGCTCTGCTGTTACTCTTCTGTGTGAGCGCGCCCTCCTGCTGTTACTCTTCTGTGTGAGCGCGCCCTCCTGCTGTTACCCTTCTGTGTGAGCGCGCCCTCCTGCTGTTACCCTTCTGTGTGAGCGCGCCCTCCTGCTGTTACCCTTCTGTGTGAGCGCGCCCTCCTGCTGTTACCCTTCTGTGTGAGCGCGCCTTCCTGCTGTTACCCTTCTGTGTGAGCGCGCCTTCCTGCTGTTACCCTTCTGTGTGAGCGCGCCCTCCTGCTGTTACCCTTCTGTGTGAGCGCGCCCTCCTGCTGTTACCCTTCTGTGTGAGCCCGCCTTCCTGCTGTTACCCTTCTGTGTGAGCCCGCCTTACTGCTGTTACCCTTCTGTGTGAGCCCGCCTTCCTGCTGTTACCCTTCTGTGTGAGCGCGCCCTCCTGCTGTTACCCTTCTGTGTGAGCGCGCCCTCCTGCTGTTACCCTTCTGTGTGAGCGCGCCCTCCTGCTGTTACCCTTCTGTGTGAGCGCGCCCTCCTGCTGTTACCCTTCTGTGTGAGCGCGCCCTCCTGCTGTTACCCTTCTGTGTGAGCGCGCCCTCCTGCTGTCACCCTTCTGTGTGAGCGCGCCCTCCTGCTGTCACCCTTCTGTGTGAGCGCGCCCTCCTGCTGTCACCCTTCTGTGTGAGCGCGCCCTCCTGCTGTCACCCTTCTGTGTGAGCGCGCCCTCCTGCTGTCACCCTTCTGTGTGAGCGCGCCCTCCTGCTGTCACCCTTCTGTGTGAGCGCGCCCTCCTGCTGTCACCCTTCTGTGTGAGCGCGCCCTCCTGCTGTCACCCTTCTGTGTGAGCGCGCCCTCCTGCTGTCACCCTTCTGTGTGAGCGCGCCCTCCTGCTGTCACCCTTCTGTGTGAGCGCGCCCTCCTGCTGTCACCCTTCTGTGTGAGCGCGCCCTCCTGCTGTCACGCTTCTGTGTGAGCGCGCCCTCCTGCTGTCACGCTTCTGTGTGAGCGCGCCCTCCTGCTGTCACGCTTCTGTGTGAGCGCGCCCTCCTGCTGTCACGCTTCTGTGTGAGCGCGCCCTCCTGCTGTCACGCTTCTGTGTGAGCGCGCCCTCCTGCTGTCACGCTTCTGTGTGAGCGCGCCCTCCTGCTGTCACGCTTCTGTGTGAGCGCGCCCTCCTGCTGTCACGCTTCTGTGTGAGCGCGCCCTCCTGCTGTCACGCTTCTGTGTGAGCGCGCCCTCCTGCTGTCACCCTTCTGTGTGAGCGCGCCCTCCTGCTGTCACCCTTCTGTGTGAGCGCGCCCTCCTGCTGTCACGCTTCTGTGTGAGCGCGCCCTCCTGCTGTCAACCTTCTGTGTGAGCGCGCCCTCCTGCTGTCACGCTTCTGTGTGAGCGCGCCCTCCTGCTGTCACGCTTCTGTGTGAGCGCGCCCTCCTGCTGTCACCCTGCTCTGTGAGCGCGAGTTGAAGTCTCTTCTTAGAGGGTCTGAATCCTTGGTCGCTGATGCTGCTGGTGTAGTGAAAGATGATGGCGCTATTGATTTTGCTGTTCATGGTGTTCTGTGGGTGTATCTGTTGGTGGCCTCCGGTATTTTTGCAGCTTCTGTTCCCATCTTAAAGTCCATCTGTCAGCAGTTCTGTCCCTATGACACTGTCTGACCTGTTCCATGTGCGCTCGGCAGGTGAAGGCGTCTGTTGGTCCCATCTTCATATGTGTCCGCGCTGCTGAGAAAGATGATGTTTTAATATATGCAAATGATCCTCTAGGAGCAACGGGGGCGTTACCATTACTCCTAAAGGCTCTGCTCTCTCTGCAACTGCCACGTCCTCTGCACTTTGACAGGATCAGGTGTGATGATGTGTTCACTGCCTGGTCCTCTTAATTAAGGCCTCATGTGCTGGCTGTGCCCGTGCTGCTTGAAAGGGGTCCGTTCCGCAAAAAGATAGGACAAGTTCTATCTTTTTGCGGAACGGAACCCCACGAAAGCACTCCGTAGTGCTTCTATTCCGTGGCTCCGTTCCGCACCGCATCTCCGGATTTGCGGACCCGTTCAAGAGAATGCGGAATGCACACGACCGGTGTACTGTGCACCCGGCATATGCAGGTTGCAATCCAGCTTCGGGGGGGCACACTGTCATGTGCAAGAGGCCTAAAGCGCAGATGGAGCGGCATTTGCAGAGAGAGCTGAGCCTCTAGGTGTAATGGTAACGCCCCCGTTGCTCCTAGAGGCTCATTTGCATATATGAAATCATCATAGCTCTCAGCAATGGGGGCACATAGGAACATGGGACCAACACAGACGCCTTCAGCTGCCGAGCGCACATGGGACAGATCTGCGGACAGGGGCCCTTTAAGCACTTGCACCTTTGTAACGCCTATTGCGGGAAGGGGGGTTCAGTGACCCACATTCGCCGATTCCTGGTTGCCAGGATCTTTGTTCCCAGCTTGTCCCCATACACGTTAGTGGAGGGCTGTATGTGAGCACGGCCACCTCTTTACAGACGTGATCGGAGAACTTGGTGGTCGGGGATATGTGGATATATCCTAATTGCCTAAGGTGAGAATACCCCTTTAAGGCGATGGGTCGTGCTGTGACTTCTTCTGACTGTTGGGGCAGCTTGGGTCGGAACTTGATGGCCGTCCACGTTCATTGCGTGCGATGCAGCAGAGCTTGCACCGCCATCTTTGTGTGTCCCGGCCAAAGTCGCCTTGTAGCCCTAGCCTGAAGGCTTCAGTAAGACGTAGGGGGCAGATGATTGCACACACATAGGTCTGCAGAGGAGCTGCGGACACAAAACGGCTACTACTAATCAAGATCAATTTGTAAAGCGCCTTTTTTTTTTAAGGGTATGAAATAAGTTTGCTTGAAGGAGACAAAGCCTTTAATCTGGGGCGTCTATTTACGGCCCATCTCGGGAGGTATCCAGGGTGTGCATGGCTTCAGGCCTGTGCCGTCACCTGCCATTTATGTCACTTTGTGCCGCTGACTGGCCTTGTCTCTTATGTTCTGCTGCCACGCTTGGATTTGGCCGGGTACAGAGACCCCGAGCCAGCGGCTGATGTGAACCCCGGCCCCTCGCTGTGTATTGTGAGACACGAGGGGCGGAGGGGGCGATATCTGACAGTATTATTATGGTATAACCATGAGAGGATGACACGGGTCACCCTGCCCCCTCCCCTCCCCCACATCCTGATGGGAGTTCTTTTATGTTTATACATACAGGGGTGTATTTTATCTGTTGGAATTTGATAAATCCTGACGGCAAAACAGAAATAACCTTACAACTAGAGCAGAAAGCTGAATCCTCATGTACCAGTACAGCAAGTGTTATACTCCAGAGCTGCACTCACTATTCTACTGGTGCAGTCACTGTGTACATACATTACATTACTTATCCTGTGCTGATCCTGTGTTATACTCCAGAGCTGCACTCACTAGTCTGCTGGTGCAGTTACTGTGCACATACATTACTTATCCTGTACTGATCCTGAGTTACATCCTGTATTATACTCCAGAGCTGCACTCACTATTCTGCTGGTGCAGTTACTGTGTACATACATTACTTATCCTGTACTGATCCTGAGTTACATCCTGTATTATACTCCAGAGCTGCACTCACTATTCTGCTGGTGCAGTCACTGTGTACATACATTACTTATCCTGTACTGATCCTGAGTTACATCCTGTATTATACTCCAGAGCTGCACTCACTATTCTGCTGGTGGAGTCACTGTGTACATACATTACTTATCCTGTACTGCTCCTGAGTTACATCCTGTATTATACTCCAGAGCTGCACTCACTATTCTGCTGGTGCAGTCACTGTGTACATACATTACATTACTTATCCTGTACTGATCCTGAGTTACATCCTGTATTATACTCCAGAGCTGCACTCACTATTCTGCTGGTGCAGTTACTGTGCACATACATTACTTATCCTGTACTGATCCTGAGTTACATCCTGTATTATACTCCAGAGCTGCACTCACTATTCTGCTGGTGCAGTTACTGTGTACATACATTACTTATCCTGTACTGATCCTGAGTTACATCCTGTATTATACTCCAGAGCTGCACTCACTATTCTGCTGGTGCAGTCACTGTGTACATACATTACATTACTTATCCTGTACTGATCCTGAGTTACATCCTGTATTATACTCCAGAGCTGCACTCACTATTCTGCTGGTGCAGTCGCTGTGTACATACATTACTTATCCTGTACTGATCCTGAGTTACATCCTGTATTATACTCCAGAGCTGCACTCACTATTCTGCTGGTGGAGTCACTGTGTACATACATTACTTATCCTGTACTGATCCTGAGTTACATCCTGTATTATACTCCAGAGCTGCACTCACTATTCTGCTGGTGCAGTCACTGTGTACATACATTACATTACTTATCCTGTACTGATCCGGAGTTACATCCTGTGTTATACTCCAGAGCTGCACTCACTATTCTGCTGGTGCAGTCACTGTGTACATACATTACTTATCCTGTACTGATCCTGAGTTACATCCTGTATTATACTCCAGAGCTGCACTCACTATTCTGCTGGTGCAGTCACTGTGTACATACATTACATTACTTATCCTGTACTGATCCTGAGTTACATCCTGTATTATACTCCAGAGCTGCACTCACTATTCTGCTGGTGCAGTCACTGTGTGGCAGGCAGTGACTGATGTCACACTTGCATGTAGATGTCTCTGTAGATTCGGGACATGATCTATTGATCCTGGGCTTTTCCTGAGTCACTCTCCCTGCAGCCTGGGCTGGCTGATAACGGGGAGCAGTGTACGGTATTTCCACGTGTACTGTGCCTTTAATAGATTCTTTTCTTTTCCTTGTGATCCTCAGTTTCTTGCTCTCGGTGTCTATTGTCTCGGGGGACGGGTGTAATTAGCGCAGTAATCGGAGGAGCCGGGCCGCCTGTGAGTGGATAATCAGTATCTGTCTGCATGGAGGCGGCGGGATCCTTAATACGCTCGTTATTGACCCTTTCATTGCTGGAGAACAGGGGGTATGAGATCGGAAGGACCTGTGCTCTCTCCAGTAACTGCTCCACCCGAGTCCTTGACTGAGGCTGAGATGCAGTACCAGCCTGTGGACGAGGGTGGCGCTCCCACCATCTTCACCTCACCCTAGTGTTGTAATAAGCTTTATGGGTTATCGGAGTCCTCGAGCAGCAAGCAGAGTTATTTAAGATGGCGATGGCTTTGTTGGAGGACCGCCACCGTCACAGAGAACATGGCTCCCCCCCTCCCAATAACTTGCAGCCCGGTGACAACCCCTACGTGGAGGAGAAGCAGAGTGCTATAAATGTCTTAAGCTGGAGTCCCCCTTTAATTCCGACTTGTGCTGCAGCCCGGTCATCTCCCCAGGTAATGCCGCCGGTCGTGTCCGTTCATTTTTCATGGCTGTGAGTCAGGGATAATGTCATCCGGATGCTTCTCCCAGTGAAGCGCGCAGCCAGCTCTGCTCAGTCATGTGAGGTTCCTCTCCGTGCATGAAGTCATCCTTGTCCTGCAGCTGCACTAGGATTTGGTGGCGCACGAGGAATTTCTCCTGAAAACCGCAGGCCGCCTGTATTACTATAACATGTGTGGCGTCGGCGCGGTGCGGTTCTCCACCTGAAGCCGTGGAGTCTCATTGTCCAGATCTCCGTCCTGACCGCCACCTTCCTCCACGTGTCTCTCAGGATTAGAAGTTCTGGTCTGCCGCGCTGGTTTCCAGCCTGTGACTCTCCGGCTTTTGCAAAACTCCCAACTACTAGCCTGCTGGGGCAATGTTGGGAGTTGGAGTTTTGCCACAGCGGTTGGAGATCCAGAGCAGTGTCCTATCTGCGGGAGCGCGGTGATCCAGAGTAGTCACCTGTCTGTTGCTAAGCAACAACCCTGACGTATCCGAGGCTAGCGAAACAGTTCAGTAGAGGTTCCGAGACCCCCTTTATAGTCTGGGTTAAACTGGAGTTTCCCTTTAGGCCTCATGCACAAGACCGACATTTTATTTATTTTTTCCGCACTTTTTTCCATTGATTTTTTTAATGGGGCCGCCAAAAACTGCCGACTGCTCACCATGTGCCGTCTGCATTCTGATAGTTTTGCGGACAAGAATAAGCATTTTTACAATGGGGCCCGTGGAAGTTGCGGGATGCACGCGGCCGGTATCTGTATTTTGTGGACCATTTAATTAATTGATGATCCCATCTCGCCATCAGCCACTCACTTTCTTTCCTTAACCTCCTCTCTTGGTCTATCACAACTTCCTCTGCCATGAAGAGGGCAATACACTTGACCTAGTCGTCTTCCGTCACTGCTCAGTCTTAAACCTTAGTAACTTCTCCTTCCCACTTTCTGACCACAATCTTCTCTCACTTTTCTCATGGGAATCCTACTTTTCACACTTACAGAAACCTACACACCATTAACTGCCAGCACCTCATTAACACCCTACAATCAGCTCTTACCCCAATCTCTTCCCTGTCCAGACTTGGCTGCCGATCATTACAACCAGAGCCTCAAATCCACCCTAGATGAAGTTGCTCCAATATCAATCCGACCCTCCTGGCTTTGCAGCCCTGGCACACTCCTGAAGCACGTTTTCTCCAGCGCTGCTCCAGATGTGCAGAACGCTCATGGAGAAAACTGCGAATATCAGCAGACTTCCTCCATTATACATTTATGCTCAAAACATAATAATTCGACTCTCAACCTCGCCAAACAAAAGTACTTCACCTCTCATCTCCTCACTCTCAAATAACCCAAAACGACTCTAAGACTTTTCACTCCCTTCTAAGCCCTGAAGTTCCAGAATCTGTCACTGACCTCCTCGCTGATGGAATGGCCACTTACTTCAGAGGCTAGATTGGCAGTATCCGGCAGGAAATAATCTCCAAGTCCCCAAATAATTTCAATCCTCCACATGCTCTCTCCTCTTTTGGCCCTATAACAGAGGAAGAAGTCTCCAGGCTTCTCTCTACTTCTCGACCCACGACCTGTAGCAGTGATCCTATTCCATCACACCTCCTCCAGTCCCTCTCCCCGGCTGTCATCACTCACCTAACTACAATTTTTAACCTCTCTCTCTCTCTTCTGGTATCTTTCCCTCCTCTTTCAAACCCTCTGTTATAACCCCACTACTAAAGAAACCATCTCTTGACCCGATCTGAGCTGCTAACTACCGACCTGTTTCTAACCTCCCCTTCATCTCTAAACTCCTTGAACGTCTTGTCTACTCTCACTTAATAAGCTATCTCTCTGCAAACTCTCTTCTTGACCCCTTACAATCTGCCTTTTGCCCTCTTCACTCTACAGAAACTGCCCTTACTAAAGTGTCTAACAATCTCCTGACAGCAAAAAGAAATGGTGACTATTCTCTACTGATTCTGCTGGATATCTCTGCAGCGTTAGATACCGTAAACTCCTCCTGACCATGCTCCACTCAATTGGCCTTAAGGACACTGCTCTCTCTTGGTTCTCTTCCTGTCTCTCTGGCCGCTCCTTTAGTGTATCATTCGCTGGTTCTTCTTCCTTCTTCCTCCCTTTCTTCTTCCCTCATCGGACAGACTATCAGTAGATTTGGCTTTTGATACCATCTCTATGCTTACGACACCCAACTATATACTTCATCCCCTGACATCACCACTGCTTTACTCCAAAACACCAGTAATTGACTGGCAGCTGTCCCTAACATCATGTCCTCTCTGTATCTAAAACTGAGCCTCTCAAAAACTGAACTTCTTGTCTTAACCCCCCCCCCCCCATCTACTAACTCGCCTAAACTTGATATTTCAATTTCGATCTGCAGCACTATCATAACTCCTGTGCAACATGCCCGCTGTCTTGGGGCCACATTTGACTCTGATCTTTCCTTTGTTCCCCATATTCAAACTCCTACACACTCTTGTCGTCTGCACCTCAAGAATATCGGCAGAATCCGCCCTTTTCTTACGTTGGAAACGGCAAAAACTCTTGTTGTTGCCTTGATTCATTCTCGTCTTGACTACTGCAACGCATTACTAACCGGTCTCCCTCTCACTAAACTCTCCCCTTCAGTCTGTCTCAAATGCTGCAGCCAGGCTCATCTATCCATCCAACCGCTACACTGATGCAACCAGTCTGTGCCAGTCACTTCACTGGTTGCCCATCCACTACAGAATACAGTTCAAACTTCTCCCCCTCACCCACAAAGCTCTGCACAACGCTGCACCTCCATATATCTCCTCCCTCATCTCCATCTACCACCCTACTCGTGCTCTCCACAGTGCTGCACGTCCATACATCTCCTCCCTCATCTCCATCTACCACCCTACTTGTGCTCTCCACAGTGCTGCTCCTCCATACATCTCTCCTCATCTTCCATCTACCACCCTACTCGTGCTCTCCACAGTGCTGCTCCTCCATACATCTCCCTCATCTTCATCTACCACCCTACTCGTGCTCTCCACAGTGCTGCACCTCCATACATCTCCTCCCTCATCTCCATCTACCACCCTTCTCGTGCTCTCCGCAGTGCTGCACCTCCATACATCTCCTCCCTCATCTCCATCTACCACCCTACTGTGCTCTCCACAGTGCTGCACCTCCATACATCTCCTCCTCATCTCCATCTACCACCCTACTCGTGCTCTCCACAGTGCTGCACCTCCATACATCTCCTCCCTCATCTCCATCTACCACCCTACTCGTGCTCTCCAGCAGTGCTGCACCTCCATACATCTCCTCCCTCATCTCCATCTACCACCCTACTCGTGCTCTCCGCAGTGCTGCACCTCCATACATCTCCTCCCTCATCTCCATCTACCACCCTACTCGTGCTCTCCGCAGTGCTACACCTCCATACATCTCCTCCCTCATCTCCATCTACCACCCTACTCGTGCTCTCCGCAGTGCTGCACCTCCATACATCTCCTCCCTCATCTCCAATCTACCACCCTACTTGTGCTCTCCGCAGTGCTGCACCTCCATACATCTCCTCCCTCATCTCCATCTACCACCCTACTTGTGCTCTCCGCAGTGCTGCACCTCCATACATCTCCTCCCTCATCTCCATCTACCACCCTACTTGTGCTCTCCGCAGTGCTGCACCTCCATACATCTCCTCCCTCATCTCCATCTACCACCCTACTTGTGCTCTCCGCAGTGCTGCACCTCCATACATCTCCTCCCTCATCTCCATCTACCACCCTACTTGTGCTCTCCGCAGTGCTGCACCTTCATACATCTCCTCCCTCATCTCCATCTACCACCCTACTTGTGCTCTCCGCAGTGCTGCACCTTCATACATCTCCTCCCTCATCTCCATCTACCACCCTACTCGTGCTCTCCACAGTGCTGCACCTCCCTCATCTCCATCTACCACCCTACTTGTGCTTTCCGTTCTGTTAGCGACCTAAGATTAATAACCTCAATAATTCGTACCTCTCACTCCCGTCTTCAAGACTTTTCTTGAGCTGCACCTACTCTCTCTGGAATACTCTGCCCCGGAATACTAGGTAAATTCACAACTTCTCCACCTTCAAACGTGCCTTAAAAACACATCTTTTCAGGCAGGCTTATCAAGCTACCTAAACTGACTATTCCCAGACTAAACCTCCCCCCACCAACTCCTCTAGCAGTCCCAAGCCCCAAGTCGTTGCTGGCCTAGGTACGGTATTTTATTGATGGCATATCCTTATCCAGTATCAGACTGGTATATCTCTGACCCTCACCCCCATGGATCGAAGGTGTTGGGGCACCTGCTCTGACCAGCGTTTTGTTTCCCATTCATTGTATACCAGGCACAGCGCCATACACAGGGTAGTGGCTGTGCTTGGTATTGCAGCTTAGTCCAGTAGTAGTACCATCGGTACAATCCTAGGCACGCTATCAACATAAGTCCTAAGCTGTAACCCGCTCCTCTTTACGGGTAGTTGATGATGGCATGAGGTTGACATGGAGCTGGCGTTTGTTGTGACTTATTGGGCAGGTCCTGGCGTCCACATGTGCCGCGCTCACAGTGCAGGATGTCGCTGCTGGTTTCCCCTCCTGTAGGATGAGGATAGGGAACGCCCTTTTCCTATAGCAGGAGTTGACGGCACGTTTTGTAGGATACACAGGCGCAGCATGAAGCCCCGCACGCTTCTGCCAGCAGCTCCATGCCCCCATGAAGTGATTCTCCTCTGTTCATGCCCACGGCTCCTCAGCTCACATAAGACTCTGCTTTAGCATCCTTAATGTTGAAGATCCTAAAGGAGTGTTCCAGAAATTCCCCTCATGATAGGCTATCGCTGTCAGAACGGTGGGGGGGATATGACGAGCTCAGAGAGGTCGCAACGTTCTCCCCTGGACCCCGACCTATCAGATATGGATGGCCAATACTTAGGTTTTGTGGTTTAAGCCTATTGCAGACGACCGTATGGCTTTTTCAGTATTTTGCCGCCCGCAAAAAAACGCATCCGCAAAAAATATGGATGACGTCCGTGTGCATTCCGTTTTTTTGCGGAATGGAACAGCCGGCCCCTGAACAGTCCTGTCCTTGTCCGTTACGCGGACAATAATAGAAACATGTCCTATCTTTGAACGGAAATACGGAAACTGAATGCATACAGAGTACATAATGTTTTTTTTTGCGGAACCATTGAAATGAATGGTTCCGTATACGGAACGCAAAAACGTTTGTGTGCAAAGGCCTTAATCCTTTCAAGATCTCGGCTTGCTGTCAGTGAATGAGTTTTAAAAGCCGTGCAGAGGCAATGATGCTCACAGCTGAGGAATTGCTGCAGTTTTATTCAGTCTAGACTATCCTCTGAGCTCTGATGCGTTGTAGCTGCACGGACTAGGGACTGAATTACAGCTTGAAATGCGTGGGTCGTTTGTGGTCTTGTATCGCATGGATTTTGTGAGAATTTGAAGGGTTAAACTGGGAATTTAATGTTGATGGCCATCTTCAGACCTGTAGGGATGTCCTCCTGGGAGGATCCTGTGCTCAGGACCATCTTTCATTAGGCTGGGGAATGAAATGACTGGAGGTGCGCTGCTCTCTTGGCGCGTGCTCTCTTGGCGCGCTCTCTCTCTCTCTGCTCTTTCATATCTATTTCATATGAATCGTCTTCTAGGCTCATTTCCCGGTTCTTCTTCCCTTTCCCATACGGCTCTGGCCAGTAATAGAGAAGCGCGCGTTCTCAGGTTGACTCAGGAGGTAATCGCTCGGTGACTGCAGGACAATCGCTTTATACTTATTGTGGTTACATAGCTAATGAGGTTCTGAGGATCCATACATAAAGTCCACCCTACAATCCTACCTCGTGGAAGGCTACGATCTTCAGTGATGTGGATGCTAATTGCCCCATATAAAGGATAATGTTCTGTCCTGACTCCAAATCTAAATCAATCTGGCGATCATAATACCGCCCACCCCACCCCAGTGTTTGCTGCAGCCATGTCTGCTCAGTAGAAGAGGCCACCTCAATTATATCATGCTTTTTTTTCTACTTGTGCATTGATTTCTTCTTCTCTGATCCTCTGTGTGAAAGTCCATGGGCATGTGATGACATGGCGGTATTATTTGCTTTTTATAACCAGAAATGTTGCTGCTCCTGGTATAAAGCTTTAATGGGGGCGGGGGCTAAAAGAAGTGGTGGCAAATAGTTAGAAGGTGCAGTACATGTCACTCCATGATGTGCCGCATGTTATGTATCCATTGTAGAATTGTGTGAATGTCACACAAAACACTGTACATAGGAGCAGTATTATAGTAGTTATATTCTTGTACATAGGAGCAGTATTATAGTAGTTATATTCTTGTACATAGGAGCAATATTATAGTAGTTATATTCTTGTACTTAGGAGCAGTATTATAGTAGTTATATTCTTGTACATAGGAGCAGTATTATAGTAGTTATATTCTTGTACATAGGAGGCAGTATTATAGTAGTTATATTCTTGTACATAGGAGCAGTATTATAGTAGTTATATTCCTGTACATAGGAGCAGTATTATAGTAGTTATATTCTTGTATATAGGAGCAGTATTATAGTAGTTATATTCTTGTATATAGGAGCAGTATTATAGTAGTTATATTCTTGTACATAGGAGCAGTATTATAGTAGTTATATTCTTGTACATAGGAGCAGTATTATAGTAGTATATTCTTGTACTTAGGAGCAGTATTATAGTAGTTATATTCTTGTACATAGGAGCAGTATTATAGTAGTTATATTCTTGTACATAGGAGCCGTATTATAGTAGTTATATTCTTGTACATAGGAGCAATATTATAGTAGTTATATTCTTGTACTTAGGAGCAGTATTATAGTAGTTATATTCTTGTACATAGGAGCAGTTATTATAGTAGTTATATTCTTGTACATAGGAGGCAGTATTATAGTAGTTATATTCTTGTACATAGGAGCAGTATTATAGTAGTTATATTCTTGTACATAGGAGCAGTATTATAGTAGTTATATTCTTGTACATAGGAGCAGTATTATAGTAGTTATATTCTTGTACATAGGAGCAGTATTATAGTAGTTATATTCTTGTACATAGGAGCAGTATTATAGTAGTTATATTCTTGTACATAGGAGCAGTATTATAGTAGTTATATTCTTGTACATAGGAGCAGTATTATAGTAGTTATATTCTTGTACATAGGAGCAGTATTATAGTAGTTATATTCTTGTACATAGGAGCAGTATTATAGTAGTTATATTCTTGTACATAGGAGCAGTATTATAGTAGTTATATTCTTGTACATAGGAGCAGTATAGTAGTTATTCTGTGTACATAGGAGGCAGGTATTATAGTAGTTATAGTTGATGTACATAGGAGGCAGGTAGTATAGTAGTTATATTCTTGTACATAGGAGGCAGTATGATAGTAGTTATTTCCAGTTGTATTAGGAGCGTAATTAGAGTAGTTATATTCTTGTATATAGGAAGCAGTATTATTAGTAGTTTATATCTTGTACATAGGAAGGCAGTATTATGATAGTTATATTCTTGTACATAGGAGCAGTATTATAGTAGGTATATTCTTGTACAGTAGGGGGACAGTATTATAGTAAGGTATATTCCTGTACGTAGGAGCAGTATTATAGTAGTTATATTCTTGTACATAGGAGCAGTATTATATAATTTATAGTTCTTGTACATAGAGCAAGTAGTAATAGTAGTGTTATTCTTGTACAATAGGAGCAATATTATAGTATGTTATATTCTTGGTCACATTAGGAGCAAGTATTATAGTAGTTATATTCTTGTACTTAGTAGCAGTATTATAGTAGTTATATTCTTGTACAGAGGAGCATATTATAGTAGTTATATTCTTGTAACATAGGGAGGCACAGTATTATAGTAGTTATATTCTTGTACATAGGAGCAGTATTATAGTAGTTATATTCTTGTACATAGAGCAGTATTATAGTAGTTATATTCTTGTACATAGGAGCAGTATTATAGTAGTTATATTCTTGTACATAGGAGCAGTATTATAGTAGTTATATTCTTGTACATAGGAGCAGTATTATAGTAGTTATATTCTTGTACATAGGAGCAGTATTATAGTAGTTATATTCTTGTACATAGGAGCAGTATTATAGTAGTTATATTCTTGTACATAGGAGCAGTATTATAGTAGTTATATTCTTGTACATAGGAGCAGTATTATAGTAGTTATATTCTTGTACATAGGAGCAGTATTATAGTAGTTATATTCTTGTACATAGGAGCAGTATTATAGTAGTTATATTCTTGTACATAGGAGCAGTATTATAGTAGTTATATTCTTGTACATAGGCAGTATTATTAGTTATATTCTTGTACATAGGAGCAGTATTAGTAGTTATATTCTTGTACATAGGAGCAGTATTATAGTAGTTATATTCTTGTACATAGGAGCAGTATTATAGTAGTTATATTCTTGTACATAGGAGCAGTATTATAGTAGTTATATTCTTGTACATAGGAGCAGTATTATAGTAGTTATATTCTTGTATATTATAGTATATTCTTGTACATAGGAGCAGTATTATAGTAGTTATATTCTTGTACATAGGAGCAGTATTATAGTAGTTATATTCTTGTACATAGGAGCAGTATTATAGTAGTTATATTCTTGTACATAGGAGCAGTATTATAGTAGTTATATTCTTGTACATAGGAGCAGTATTATAGTAGTTATATTCTTGTACATAGGAGCAGTATTATAGTAGTTATATTCTTGTACATAGGAGCAGTATTATAGTAGTTATATTCTTGTACATAGGAGCAGTATTATAGTAGTTATATTCTTGTACATAGGAGCAGTATTATAGTAGTTATATTCTTGTACATAGGAGCAGTATTATAGTAGTTATATTCTTGTACATAGGAGCAGTATTATAGTAGTTATATTCTTGTACATAGGAGCAGTATTATAGTAGTTATATTCTTGTACATAGGAGCAGTATTATAGTAGTTATATTCTTGTACATAGGAGCAGTATTATAGTAGTTATATTCTTGTACATAGGAGCAGTATTATAGTAGTTATATTCTTGTACATAGGAGCAGTATTATAGTAGTTATATTCTTGTACATAGGAGCAGTATTATAGTAGTTATATTCTTGTACATAGGAGCAGTATTATAGTAGTTATATTCTTGTACATAGGAGCAGTATTATAGTAGTTATATTCTTGTACATAGGAGCAGTATTATAGTAGTTTATTCTTGTACATAGGAGCAGTATTATAGTAGTTATATTCTTGTACATAGGAGCAGTATTATAGTAGTTATATTCTTGTACATAGGAGCAGTATTATAGTAGTTATATTCTTGTACATAGGAGCAGTATTATAGTAGTTATATTCTTGTACATAGGAGCAGTATTATAGTAGTTATATTCTTGTACATAGGAGCAGTATTATAGTAGTTATATTCTTGTACATAGGAGCAGTATTAGTAGTTATATTCTTGTACATAGGAGCAGTATTATAGTAGTTATATCTTGTACATAGGAGCAGTATTATAGTAGTTATATTCTTGTACATAGGGGAGTATTATAGTAGTTATATTCTTGTATGTAGGGGGCGTATTGTGACCGATGGTAGAGTAAAGGTGTTGTGCTTAGTTTTTGATAAGTTGGTACCAGACTTGTGCCTCAGTTGTCACTTAATTTTGCCCCTTCTATTTACTCAGTAGGGTGTGAGAATGATCACAGGTAAAAAAGCTTCACAGCATTAAAAGGTAATGAAATATTTGTGTAATCCTTTGGCATGATGGAGTTGTATTCCGGTGAGTAGTTTGCTCCTCAGCCCGGCTTTAGATGCTTACAGATATGGGCAGTTGGCTGCAGCTTGTACAGGTACAGAGTAGGTAGTCTGTACAGGACGCTGGTTCTGCCTTGTGCGGTCGTTGCTGGTAGTTGTTGTCCCTGTGTGTCCCGTCGGCTCCAGCACTATCATGTTGCACACACTTCCTGCTCCCGGTATTTGCTGGCTGTGCTCGCTCCTCCTGTGCTCAGCTTCCTGCACCGCCATCCCCTCTGAGACAGCTGCCAGAATAGGGGGAGCACAAAAGGAAGCTGACGCCGGAGTCATCGGGGGAATGCCGTGCACTGAGGCTCACCCCCGGTACCGTCCAGTCTGCTAGTCGTAGCTGTCGGTGTCTGTCTGCTGCTGTCTCCTGGGCTCTGGGAGCTCTCGCATTCTGGTCTGTGGTTCCTTCCTGCTGTCTTTTGTGTAATGCTGAGCAGAGATTGTGTGCTGTCTGCAGTATGTGTATAGTGAAGGTGGATGCCTCTGCAGGGCTGTCTCATCAGCTGGTCTCCTTCCACTGCCCTCGTATTCTTTCCATCTTCTTTTCTCTCTTTCTCTCTGGCTGTGGCGCGCTCTCTTTCTCTCTCTGGCTGTGGCGCGCTCTCTTTCTCTCTCTCTGGCTGTGGCGCGCTCTCTTTCTCTCTCTGGCTGTGGCGCGCTCTCTTTCTCTCTCTGGCTGTGGCGCGCTCTCTTTCTCTCTCTGGCTGTGGCGCGCTCTCTTTCTCTCTCTGGCTGTGGCGCGCTCTCTTTCTCTCTCTGGCTGTGGCGCGCTCTCTTTCTCTCTCTGGCTGTGGCGGCTCTCTTTCTCTCTCTGGCTGTGGCGCGCTCTCTTTCTCTCTCTGGCTGTGGCGCGCTCTTTCTCTCTTTGGCCGGCTGTGGCGCGCTCTCTTTCTCTCTTTGGCCGGCTGTGGCGCGCTCTCTTTCTCTCTTTGCCGCCTGTGGCGCGCTCTCTTTCTCTCTTTGGCCGCCTGTGGCGCGCTCTCTTTCTCTCTTTGGCCGCCTGTGGCGCGCTCTCTTTCTCTCTTTGGCCGCCTGTGCGCGCTCTCTTTCCTCTTTGGCCGACTGTGGCGCGCGCTCTTCTCTCTTTGGCCGCCTGTGGCGCTCTCTTCTCTCTTTGGCCGCCTGTGGCGCGCTCTCTTTCTCTCTTTGGCCGCCTGTGGCGCGCTCTCTTTCTCTCTTTGGCCGCCTGTGGCGCGCTCTCTTTCTCTCTTTGGCCGCCTGTGGCGCGCTCTCTTTCTCTCTTTGGCCGCCTGTGGCGCGCTCTCTTTCTCTCTTTGGCCGCCTGTGGCGCGCTCTCTTTCTCTCTTTGGCCGCCTGTGGCGCGCGCTCTTTCTCCTCTTGGCCGCCTGTGGCGCGCGCTCTTTCTCTCTTTGGCCGCCTGTGGCGCGCTCTCTTTCTCTCTTTGGCCGCCTGTGGCGCGCTCTCTTTCTCTCTTTGGCCGCCTGTGGCGCGCTCTCTTTCTCTCTTTGGCCGCCTGTGGCGCGCTCTCTGTCTCTCTTTGGCCGCCTGTGGCGCGTCTCTTTCTCTCTTTGGCCTTGGCGCGCTCTCTTTCTCTCTTGGCCGCCTGTGGCGCGCTCTCTTTCTCTCTTTGGCCGCCTGTGGCGCGCTCATCTTTCTCTCTTTGGCCGCCTGTGGCGCGCTCTCTTTCTCTCTTTGGCCGCCTGTGGGCGCGCTCTCTTTCTCTCTTTGGCCGCCTGTGGCGCGCTCTCTTTCTCTCTTTGGCCGCCTGTGGCGCGCTCTCTTTCTCTCTTTGGCCGCCTGTGGCGCGCTCTCTTTCTCTCTTTGGCCGCCTGTGGCGCGCTCTCTTTCTCTCTTTGGCCGCCTGTGGCGCGCTCTCTTTCTCTCTTTGGCCCGCCTGTGGCGCGCTCTCTTTCTCTCTTTGGCCGCCTGTGGCGCGCTCTCTTTCTCTCTTTGGCCGCCTGTGGCGCGCTCTCTTTCTCTCTTTGGCCGCCTGTGGCGCGCTCTCTTTCTCTCTTTGGCCGCCTGTGGCGCGCTCTCTTTCTCTCTTTGGCCGCCTGTGGGCGCGCTCTCTTTCTCTCTTTGGCCGCCTGTTGTCGCGCTCTCTTTCTCTCTTTGGCCCGCCTGTGGCGCGCTCTCTTTCTCTCTTTGGCCGCCTGTGGCGCGCTCTCTTTCTCTCTTTGGCCGCCTTCGCGCTCTCTTTCTCTCTTTGGCCCGCCTGTGGCGCGCTCTCTTTCTCTCTTTGGCCGCCTGTGGCGCGCTCTCTTTTCTGCTGTGGCGCGCTTTGGCCGCCACACTTTTATGGGCCAAAAAGAAAGCCAAAGATTTTCTTTCCATCTTTTTTTCTTTCATCGTTTTGCGCTCTCTCGCTCTGACCCTCGTCTCCCCTCTGAACGATATTTCGAAGTAGATTATGGGGCGGTTTATCTCCAGGCAGAGGCCGTTCTTCCCTTGGTGTTATAGGCGGTGATAATGGAGGAGTCGGCCACGTGGTCCCCTATTATTCCCACAGATAATATTTGCACTGGCAGCAGGCACAGTTTTGAAGATCAGATTTGTCTGCAGCGGTGCCCCCCAAGTGGTGTCTTTCCAGCTGCTGCAAAACTACAACTCCCAGCATGCCCTGCCAGCTGTCAAGAGTGAAGTTTTTCTTTTTCCCTTGGTTACCCCTAAGGCCTTGTGTAGATTTGTTATTACACGTGCGTCCTGGTGTATTTGTATCTAGCTGTTGTAGGCTACAGGAGAAATTGTAAGACTCATACTTAATACTGTATTGAATGTTGCCCTGGCAACAATAAAATTCTCCATTCTTTATACTGCAGGCTGCATTCAGACAACTGGAGGACTGATAGCGCCCCATCATTAAAGTGGTTTTCTGTTTTTATGTACACAAACCTCAGTCACTACATAATCAAAAGTTCTACAAAGTTCCTCTCATTTTCACTATCTCTCCTTGCTGTCAGTGAATGTGAACCTTCTTATTTATGTCCTGTTGCTAGCTACCTCAAATCCGTGGATCATTACTCTGTACCCGATGTGTCACAGGATCATTACAGGGCTTCTGGATGTAAAGAAATTAAATCCCGTTCACTGACAGTAAGTAGAGATCTTGACAGCTCTGTCTGCCTTCGCAATCAGTTAATTATTTTTTATTTCTTTTATTGTCCCAGTCCATCTAAAATGAAAAATGGAGCAACTTTACATATGGTTTTATTTTAAAAAATTCCTAGTTTTCTTTTTAAGGCTGCAGTGCAATTCTATGTTTCCATAGTAACAGACAACAAACTCGCCAGTGTAGTCGGATTCTGAAATGATTCTCTCTCCCTTCTGTGGACGTCTTCTCCCTTAGACTGCGATCACATGTCCAGTATGCCTGATCCGGTACAAATGGCGGCCGTTGGACGGACAAAAACCGTTGTCCAACCTAAATCCGCCATTTATAAAGGAATTGCAGTCAATGGGGATGAACTGTAGAATCTGGCAATGTCGGATCCGGTGAAATCCGGCAGGCTGCCCTCTGTCTGCAGAGCCTTCCGGATCAACTGCCGCAGATGTGAACAGACCCTCACATAAAGTAGGACGCAGATGGAAGAAAGCGCGACTGCAGGATCAGACTACACAGGTTTTGTTTGTAGTCTGTTACCATGGAGACGCACAGGTCTGTGCAGAATGAGAACGATGCTAAGTATTTACCTACCGGTAATTAAATGGCAGTGGAAAGTTGCTTCATTTTGCTTTTCTTAGATGCACAATAAAAAGAAAATGGGTTGGATCAATCCAAGGGATGACGTCACCATGAATCGGCTGAGGCACATTGGAGATCTGGATTTGGCCTGGTTCTCGGCCCTGTCATTGTATCTGGCGTCACTCTGTTAGGTTTGCACAGTGGGTACCACCTACTGTACAGTTCTCTAAATGCACCAGGTTCCTGGCGATTCTAGATAACGATTGGATAATTTGTCGCTTGTGTCTGGAAGGGGTTAACGAAGCTTCCGCAGTGTTAATCCGTGCGCCTATCATCTCTTTACAGACGGAGATTATTGAGTTTGTGGTTTCTCTGCTCGCAGTCAGCGCTTCAGTCCGTTACGATCTCGTTGGCAAGTCCAGATGTGAAGAGCGGAGGACGGTGCCAAGTTAGTGCCAAGTAAGGTAAAGCTCTTCATTCATATCTGTAATGCGAATCTCACCTACCCGCGACTCCCGCTAGAGGGGGGTACATTGGGGTGATGCATGTCACCCCTCTCTGTGGCTGCTGCGTGCACGTTGCGTTCCCCCCTATAGTGATGTGTCTGCAGTTCACTGGTTGCCCTTTAGGGGGCACTCCACACCTGTCTCCTATGGAATCTGGAGGGTGTATGTCTCTCTGTACCCCCGCAGAGCGTCGTCCCTATCGATCGGCCGTACTGGAGAACTCTGGGAGCTGCAGGAGGACATCTTGTGACCTACTTGAGTGCTGTGATCAGGAAGCAATGGGCTCGGCAGGGTAAAGATTTCCCATCAGCGTCTTAAGATTTCTCCTTCCTCCTCCATCTGGATGTCACTTTCTCACTGATCCTCTCCCCGTAGAGAGAAGGGCTGGCTGCGCAGCGACTGCCGATTGCGCCCCATGAGTGTCATTACCTAATCCACCCCCCCCTCCGCACAGCAAGTTATAGCATGTCCTACAAACGAGCACTCTTTTCCTTAAATACTCTGTGCGGCTGAACATGTCCCCAGCAGCACAGAGCATTTTAGGAGATGACCGTGCAGCTCTTGTGGCGTCACAGAGTTGAGGTTTAATTCGTGGAAGGAGCAGGTTTCTCTGTGGGAAGACACAGACTGAGAGGGCCGTAGTTGAAGGAGTGGAAGCACAGAGTATTTCAGGAGCGGAGCGCGCTGACCGAGTGGCAAGGGACAGATTGAGAGATCCGAACTGTAAAGTAGCAGGGTCCACAGCAGCACAGAGTATTTCAGGGGCGGGGTGTGCAGGTTGAGTGGCAGGGCACAGATGGAGAGATCTGAAGTGTAAAGGAGCAGGGTCCACAGCAGCACAAAGTATTTCAGGAGGGACACATGCTGTTTCTGTAGAAATCAGTTATTGATATGAAGAAGAAAATGGAGACAGGAGAGGTCAGAGACTGAGAGTTACATAGTGGAAGTAGCAGGGTCTCCCAGCAGTGCAAAGTATTTCAGGAGATGACTGCTCACCTCATGGTTGAGAGGTAGTTAGGGGGGGGGGGGGGGCAGATCTCCCAGCAGCACAGAGTATTTGGGGAGGAGGTGGGGTTGAGTGCACTAATAGTCGAAGGAGCTGAGGCCTCCGGGGGATTGTCCTGATCTAATGGCAGGGCGCAGATTGAGAGATCTGTAGTGTAAAGAAGCAGGGTCCACAGCAGCACAGAGTCTTTCAGGAGAGGCATATCTTGTTCTTGTAAAGGTTGGTGACCTAATATGAAGAAAATGCAGACACTTCAGAGGTCAGGGACTAAGTTACATAGTGGAATTAGCAGGGTCTCCCAGCAGTGCAGAGTATTTCAGGAGGGGCAGTGTGCTGATCTCGTGGGCGGGCAGAACAGGGTCCACAGCAGCGCAGATTATTTCAGGAAGGGAATGTTCCCGTAGAAGGCCGTGACTTGAGGTGAAAAGGAGGATGGAGATGGGAGAGTTACATGGTAGGAGGATTGGTACCCAGCAGCACAGAGGATTTCAGGAGAGGAGTGGAATTGTTACCCCTGAATTGTATCACTGCTGCAATTGACCATGTCAATGTAATAGTTCATAGTGTGGATGATGGTAGTAGTGGTGATCACACCCATCATCCTCCACGCTCACTGGTTCTCTGTGCCTCATCCCCGGGCTCCGGGTGACGTTGCGGTGTACGGTCATACAGCGGCCGGTGCAGCCCATTGTTCTGAGTGCTGTGGGGGGAGGGGAGGGGGGTCTCATTTCCTTCCTCTGTGGAAGTGCCGTCTCCATATATAACCCGCGGCCCGCCATCTGCCGCCATTGTCTTCATTCCTTGCGGTTCCTGATATTTGTCGCTGTGACACCTGCGCAGAGATCGGCGGCCGCAGCTTTCATAGAAGAAGTGGAAAATTTAGGTGTTTGTTCCTTGTTTCAGTGGTGACCACATTCTCCACCCACAGGGTCCAGGACGCTGAGGTACGAGGTGCTGTTTGCAGGGTCCTCACACTGTAACCTGGGGGGCAGCAATGTGATCACTGGGACAGTGTGAGGACCTCGTCAAACAGCACCTCGTATCTCAGCCTCCGGCATTACTGTGGGTTTGACATAATGGGGGGGGTATTGCGCATAGTCTAAAAAGCTCAAAGGGGTATCTGACCATAGAGCCTATCCAGAAGATCTGTTTTAAATAGCTGCTAGGCCCTACTTTGGGACCCCCACCTAGCTGAAGAAGCCCCCCCAATCCATTAGTGCAGTGAGGGGATTCAGTCATTTATTCATTGGACACTAATTAAAGGGCCGTTACCATCCACAGGATATGCTGTTCATGCGCTAGAAGACCCCACTCCACCTATCGGGAGAATGACTGCCAAGTGCATAGGTCTCATAGTGGCCGCACAGATCTCCATTGAGGTCTATGGGAGTTACAGAATCTGCATACTTCCAGGGGTCCCAGAGGAGACCCCCCCCCCCCCCCCCGACCTGACCGGAATGGGGGGTGATCGGAGCACAGGCAGTGGTCTCATATCTGTGTATTTTGGATGTGGCCTCGCCGCGCCGCTTCTCCCCATCTGCATCTCCGGCTGCTCTGGGAATTTCTGCGCAAGGACGTAACCGCGAAGCCGATGGAGCCCAATATGCTCCGTAGCCTTGGGGAAGCCGCCTGCTATCTGCAAATTAGTCTGCTTAATTAAAGCCTTTCCCCCCCCATCCAGCGATATCCATCACCGCTAAGTACGTGTAATTCACCCACAACTATAGTGCGATCGGGGCCGCAAAGAAAGAGGGGGGCTACACGAAATCTGCAGACCATGCGCAGCGCAGCTACTCTTGTGCTGATCCTACGTGTTTTCTGATGAATCATAGATAACCTTAGGCAAAGGAGAAAGGAGCAGAAATGAATCTGCTCTTATGCTCCAGTCACTGCCAAAGCTGCATTTTCAGTTCTATAGGCTGACACTATCAAGGGAAACTTGGGTAAAGAAAAAAGGATGAAAACTGTAAACCTGCATTAATACTCCAGTCACCTCCAAATCTGCATTTTCAGTTTTGTAACCTTAGGTCCCCAAAAAAGGATGAAAATCTGCTCTTATACTCCAGTCGCTGCCAAAGCTGCTTTTCCAGTTATATAGGCTAACACTATGAGGGAACCTTCTGTAAAGAAAAAAAAAAAAGCATAAAAACTGTAAACCTGCCCTAATACTCCAGTCCCTTCTAGAGCTGCATTTTCAGTTCTATAGGCTGGCACTATGAGGGAACTTTGGGTAAAGAAAAATGGCATAAAAACATTAAACCTGCGTTTATACTCCAGTCACATCCAGATCTCCCTATGCTGAGGAAAAAAAAAGCATCTGTAAATCTGCTATTATGCTCTAGTCACTCCCAAAGCTGCTTTCCCAGTTTTGTAGGCTGACACTGGAACCTTACAGCTTGGCTATGACCTAACTATCTGGTGGTGATCCGACCCTCAGAGGGGCCCGCTGAGATGTGGACGCTTGTGTGTGGGGCCCTCTGTACTCTGCACAGCAGTGTGTATCCTGCAGGGGGCAGCAGAGTGGTGTGTGCAGTCAGCGCCGCTGACCCGGATTCTCTGCTTGCTGTTCAAACGATGCTGCACAGGGTCGCATCGAACCCCAGGCTGGCCGCGCTTCCGCTCCAGTTACATCCAAAGACGTAACTCAAAACCTCCTGTGCCCAAGTGCGAGTACTTTAACCTGTTATGTGCCATGTGTGTGGCAGCAGAGAGGCTTTGGGCCCTTTAAAGCACCAGCACCTGGGTGCATCTATCATCGCTGACCCCCATGCCACCTCTAGAGGGCGCCAGGAGTGCACTCTCCCTGGATCTACCTCCATTGATGGTGGATGATCCTCAATATTTGCTTTAGGCATTTGATATGTCGCACTTGAAAACTTCCTGTTCTTTGCTTTCCACAGAGATAAGCGGCATCATAAGTGTGTGTATATGTGTGTGCCGCTTATCCTTTAAAAAAAAATGTACATGTTCCTGGGGTCATTGCGTGACGGCGGACGCCTGAGCGAGGCATCGGATTTCTGTGGCCTCGTTACTGTAGGGCGATTGCGCCTCGTATTTCCATCGAGCTGTCGGGGGTTTCTGTCTCGCCATCGGCTCACTCTGTCGTGTCCGCTCTCCGTCCAGCGCCGCTGTATGTCTCATGTGATCAGCGCTCTCCTCGCGTCCTAGAATAACTGATATTACTATTAACTCCTAATATGCCAAAAATAAAAACACGGGCTGCGTGAAACGCGGTGATGGAGACGGATTTCATTCTCTATTTTGCTTACGGGGTTTGCAAAAATAAAAAAAAATCCCAAACTTTGGGGCATGTTATGATTTGCCCGGAAAGAATGTCCCGAGCGGTTGTAGCGAGCAGGTGAGGAGGCGCGGGGAGGCAGAGGGAGCTCCGGACGCTGCGGACTCGGCCATGCAGGTTCTGGGGCTGTTCAGCTGCGGAGGAGGTACGTGTTCAGACTGGGTGACGCCGGGCGCAGCCTCGGGAGCGATCCTCGCCGAGTCGTTAACCTGTCTGCTTCTCCGAGAATTTTATTAGAAAAGTGCGCAGGTGACAGCGAGAGCGGTGTGAAAAGCCGAGACGTGTAATTAGCAGTCTGACGAGGCACAGGGGAGGGTGAGAGTATTCCTCAGCAAAAGGCCGATTCCAGAAGCTGAATGGCATCATTTACTACTACATGGGGGTATTACTCCTCTCCAGTACTCCTGGGCTTTATATAGTATGAGTAATAGTCCTTTCCAGAATCGATACTACTGGGCTTTATACAGTGCAGGAGTAATAATCCGCTCCAGAACCAGTACTCCTGGGCATTATTTAGTATGAGTAATAGTCCTTTCCAGAATCAATACTACCAATACTACTGGGCTTTAGGCTGCGTTCACACGGGCGAGATTTCCGCGCGGGTGCAATGCAGTAGGTGAACGCATTGCACCTGCACTGAATCCTGACCCATTCATTTCAATGGGGCTGTGCACATGAGCATTTTTTTTCATGCATCACTTCTGCAATGCTTTAAAATCGCAGCATGTTCTATATTCTGCGTTTTTCACGCAGCCCTGGCTCCATAGAAGTGAATGGGGCTGCGTTAATAACGCATTGCATCTGCAAGCAAGTGCGAGTGCGATGCGTTTTTCACGGATGGTTGCTAAGAGACGTTGTTTGTAAACCTTCAGTTTTTTATCACGCGAGTGAAAAACGCATCAAAACGCATTGCACCCGCGCGGAAAAAACTGAACAACTAAACGCAATTGCAGCCAAAACTGAGTGAACTTGCTTGCAAAATGGAGCGAGTTTCACTGAACGCATCCGGCCCTAATCTGTCACGCTCGTGTGAACTCAGCCTTATACAGTGCAGGAGTAATAATCCGCTCCAGAACCAGTACTCCTGGGCATTATATAGTATGAGTAATAGTCCTTTCCAGAATCAATACTACTGGGCTTTATACAGTGTATAAGTAATAATCCTCTTCAGAACTAGTATTACCAGGCTTTATACAGTACAGGAGTAATATTCCTCCCTAGAACCAGTGTTCCTGGGTTTTATACAGTACAGGAGTATTAATCCTCTCTAGAACCAATATTAATGGGCTTTATACAATACTGGAGTAATAATCCTCTTCAGAACCTGTGTTACTGTGCTTTATACAATGCAGCAGTATTAATCCTCTCCAGAATCAGTACTCCTAGGCTTTTTACAGTGCATGAGTAATAATCCTCTTTAGAACCAGTTTTTCTGAGCTTTTTGTAGTATAGGAGTAATGATCCTCTCCAGAACCAGTAGAATTGGGCTTTATATAGTACAGGAGTAATAATACTCTCAAAAACCAGTATGACTGGGCTTTATATAGTACAAAAGTAATAATCCTCTCTAGGACCAGTATTACCGGGCTTTATTTTAGAGCAGGAGTAATTGTCTTCTTCAGAACCTGTATTACTGGGCTTTATACAGTGCAGCAGTAATAATCCTCTCCAGCACCAGTATTAATGGGCTTTATACTGTGCAGGGGTATTAATCCTCTCAGAACCGGTATTACCGGGCTTTATACAGTACAGGAGTATTAATCCTCTCTAGAGCCAGTATTACTGGGCTTTAGACAGTGCAGGAGTATTAATCCTCTCCAGAGCCGGTATTACTGGGCTTTAGACAGTGCAGGAGTATTAATCCTCTCTAGAGCCAGTATTACTGGGCTTTATACAGTACAGGAGTATTAATCCTCTCTAGAGCCGGTATTACTGGGCTTTATACAGTACAGGAGTATTAATCCTCTCTAGAGCCAGTATTACTGGGCTTTAGACAGTGCAGGAGTATTAATCCTCTCCAGAGCCAGTATTACTGGGCTTTATACAGTGCAGGAGTATTAATCCTCTCCAGAGCCAGTATTACTGGGCTTTATGCAGCGCAGGAGTAATATGACTTGCAGGGCGACACTGGATTCCTGGGGCAGCAATAGATCGGTGTATGCCTTTAAGTAGTATTGCTGAGGTACTCTTGCTGGATCTGTCAGAAGCCGAGGATATGAAGAATTTGCTGCAGGGAGGATTTCACTTGGCGGAGGAGAGTGAATAGATGAAAGGTTTGGAGGGGTCGGTGGACGAGGGGCGGCCATCCTCCTCTGTTACTCTGCAGTAGTATATAGCTGTATATACTGGTACTGTGACACTGCCATAAGACGTTTACGTTTAAATGATCCTTATGTCTTTTGCTCTAGTCAAATCCAGAGCTGCACTCTCCGGCAGCAGAACCTCAAATCATGGTTGATCCTTGCAGTTCAGTGATTGTATACACGGTGTACTCATACTAGACCACCGGGGGGAGCCACGTATCCTGAGGGTTAAAGTGAAAGTGGCCTAATTGTGAATGCAGCTTTGGATGTAACCAGAGAACATTACAAAATGATAAACCATCGTGCTGCGTTCACGGAGGCTCAGGTCAACACGGCGGCATTGGGTTGATTGAGGGTTGAATAGTTGGAACGTTGATGGATGTTTTGCTGAGATCTGATCTCTTAAAGATATAGGCTCGGAGCCTGAGGCTGCACTACTGAGAGTCTGATGACATCACACCCCAGGTGCAGTGATCTCATTGCCTGTCGCCATCCAGATCAGTGTGGACATCCTCCCCGGCAGATGTGTGTGTGTGTGTGTGTGTGTGTATTTTGACTGTTCACACGCAGTGAGCTCTCCGCCTGCACCCCTTAGAATTGTTGGGGGTCCCATTGGTCGCCCCCCTACCCCAAATCCTTCTTATAGTCTGACTCATGAACCCGTACTAAGCAGGAGAACACTGCACACCTTGTATAGTACTGACGAGGGTCGTTACTCACTCATCTTATTGTATAGTCATTCTGACCTGTTTACAGCATGTTTTCAGTCCATGGAGGACGCTCGCCTATCTACTGACATCACTCCTGCGTATATTCCGGTACATGGGAGCAGTATTATAGTAGTTATATTCTTGTACATAGGAGCAGTATTATAGTAGTTATATTCTTGTACATAGGGGACAGTATTATAGTAGTTATATTCTTGTACATAGGAGGCAGTATTATAGTAGTTATATTCTTGTACATAGGAGGCAGTATTATAGTAGTTATATTCTTGTACATAGGAGCAGTATTATAGTAGTTATATTCTTGTACATAGGAGGCAGTATTATAGTAGCTATATTCTTGTACATAGGAGGCAGTATTATAGTAGTTATATTCTTGTACATAGGAGGCAGTATTATAGTAGTTATATTCTTGTACATAGGAGCAGTATTATAGTAGTTATATTCTTGTACATAGGAGCAGTATTATAGTAGTTATATTCTTGTACATAGGAGGCAGTATTATAGTAGTTATATTCTTGTACATAGGAGCAGTATTATAGTAGTTATATTCTTGTACATAGGAGCAGTATTATAGTAGTTATATTCTTGTACATAGGAGGCAGTATTATAGTAGTTATATTCTTGTACATAGGAGCAGTATTATAGTAGTTACATTCTTGTACATAGGAGGCAGGATTATAGTAGCTATATTCTTGTACATAGGAGGCAGGATTATAGTAGCTATATTCTTGTACATAGGAGGCAGGATTATAGTAGCTATATTCTTGTACATAGGAGGCAGGATTATAGTAGTTATATTCTTGTACATAGGAGCAGTATTATAGTAGCTATATTCTTGTACATAGGAGGCAGTATTATAGTAGCTATATTCTTGTACATAGGAGCAGTATTATAGCAGTTATATTCTTGTACATGGGAGGCAGTATTATAGTAGTTATATTCTTGTACATAGGAGCAGTATTATAGTAGCTATATTCTTGTACATAGGAGGCAGTATTATAGTAGCTATATTCTTGTACATAGGAGCAGTATTATAGCAGTTATATTCTTGTACATAGGAGCAGTATTATAGTAGTTATATTCTTGTACATAGGAGGCAGTATTATAGTAGTTATATTCTTGTACATAGGAGCAGTATTATAGCAGTTATATTCTTGTACATGGGAGGCAGTATTATAGTAGTTATATGCTTGTACATAGGAACAGTATTATAGTAGTTATATTCTTGTACATAGGAGCAGTATTATAGTAGTTATATTCTTGTACATAGGAGGCAGTATTATAGTAGTTATATTCTTGTACATAGGAGGCAGTATTATAGTAGTTATATTCTTGTACATAGGAGGCAGTATTATAGTAGTTATATTCTTGTACATAGGAGGCAGTATTATAGTAGTTATATTCTTGTACATAGGAGCAGCATTATAGTAGTTATATTCCTGTACATAGGAGCAATATTATAGTAGTTATATTCTTGTACATAGGAGCAGTATTATAGTAGTTATATTCTTGTACATAGGAGCAGTATTATAGTAGTTATATTCTTGTACATAGGAGGCAGTATTATAGTAGTTATATTCCTGTACATAGGAGGCAGTATTATAGTAGTTATATTCCTGTACATAGGAGCAGTATTATAGTAGTTATATTCTTGTACATAGGAGGCAGTATTATAGTAGTTATATTCTTGTACATAGGAGGCAGTATTATAGTAGCTATATTCTTAACCAAATTTATTTTTATTCAAAGAGTAAGGCATATCAATCGATCACAAACCATCGTAGCATCACTGGTAAGGCATAGTCACAAATCGGCCCTGGACGTGATCACAAGTGCATGTCAGTGCAACACATGTTGTACAAAATGATACATCAAATGTGACAGGCACTAAAAATCTAATATAACACAAATAAGAGGAAAAGAGAGGGAAAGAAGGGAAAGGAAGGGGGGGGGGGGTGGGGGAGTTTTCCCCAACTCCGTCAGGGAACTTCCTATATGTCTTCCAGGGCGACCAGATTTTCAGAAAGCGGGAACGCGTGCCAGATTCCCAGTGGGCCAGCTCTTCAAACCTGTAGATCTGATCCACCTTATCCCTCCACATCGAAACAGTGGGAGGTTCAGTATCCTTCCAAAGCAGCGGGATGAGCAGTCTCGCCGCCGTGATGAGCATAGTAGGAAGATCAGATCTACAGGGGGGAAAGCGAGTCATTAGGGCACCAAAGCAGGATCAGTTTAGGATCCAGCTTAACCTGCTTAGCACACACCTCATTTATCAGAGCTTCTATACTGGTCCAGAACGCTTTAATCTTTTCACAGTGCCACCAAATGTGTGACAGAGAGCCTACGTCTTTTCTACACCTCCAGCACTCACTTGGGAAATCTGCGTTAAGCCTATGCAAAAACTCCGGGGACTTGTACCATCTCGTAAGCAGCTTATACGAGTTTTCTTGCACCTTAATACAGCGACTAAAGCCGTGAGAGTGTGTAAGGATAAAAGCCCTTTCCGGGTCTGTAAGGTGGATGGACAATTCCCTTTCCCATGAAGAAAGGAAATGTAGCTCAGGAGGGGAGGCTGAGAGTAACTCCTTTTATATGGTAGACAGCGGTTTAGGGATCCTACGGGCGTCTGATAGTCTCCTAGACAGCCAAGAGGGGGTTCCAGAGGTGGTGGGGGGTGGTAGCTTAATCATCTTAATCTCCTTCTGCAGGGCAAAAGTCTGTAGGAAGGAAGCTTTTTTTGACTTTAGGGTCATTCAAGACCGTGGACCAATCCAGGGACCCATCCGGGGACCGGATCTCACTTAAAGGGATCTCGGCCAAAGAGGCCAGATACCTGAGGGCTTCTCAGCTTCCGGATGGACATAAAACTGTAAAGAGGAAAGCGGAGTACCCGGTATGGGAAACTCAAGTGTTCTATCCTTATATAGTAGTTATATTCTTGTACATAGGAGGCAGTATTATAGTAGTTATATTCTTGTACATAGGAGGTAGTATTATAGTAGTTATATTCTTGTACATAGGAGGCAGTATTATAGTAGTTATATTCTTGTACATAGGAGGCAGTATTATAGTAGTTATATTCTTGTACATAGGAGCAGTATTATAGTAGTTATATTCTTGTACATAGGAGGCAGTATTATAGTAGTTATATTCTTGTACATAGGAGCAGTATTATAGTAGTTATATTATTGCACATAGGAGGCAGTATTATAGTAGTTATATTCTTGTACATAGGAGGCAGTATTATAGTAGTTATATTATTGCACATAGGAGGCAGTATTATAGTAGTTATATTCTTGTACATAGGAGGCAGTATTATAGTAGTTATATTCTTGTACATAGGAGGCAGTATTATAGTAGTTATATTCTTGTACATAGGAGCAGTATTATAGTAGTTATATTCTTGTACATAGGAGGCAGTATTATAGTAGTTATATTCTTGTACATAGGAGCAGTATTATAGTAGTTATATTATTGCACATAGGAGGCAGTATTATAGTAGTTATATTCTTGTACATAGGAGGCAGTATTATAGTAGTTATATTATTGCACATAGGAGGCAGTATTATAGTAGTTATATTCTTGTACATAGGAGCAGTATTATAGTCGTTATATCCAGACACTATTAGTTTTTCGGCTCTTCCGACTCTTGTATGTGACTTTGCTGGGAAGGGAACATAGTCTACTGCAAAGTGGTCATGGTTTAAGATCTGACAATGGTTGCAAATGTTGGCATATGATTGTCACAAAGGAGAACACGTAATAGGTAGGGAAGACCTTATAGGTCCGCCAGATTTCTCATCCGGCATCATCCACTGTAATAAATCGGATGCGCTGTCAGACCGTCTGGTATAACTTTACACAAATCTTAGGCACCTTTAGTAAATGTGGACCGATGACTTGGGCTACTTTTACATTAGCGTTTTTTTTGCGGATCTGTTACAATAATACAACCGTCTGCACCCGGCAGGAACGGATCCGGTTGTATTTTGTCTTCTATAGCCAAGACGGATCCGTCATGAATTCTATTGAAAGTCAATGGGGGACGGATCCGTTTTCTATTGTGTCGGAGAAAACGGATCCGTCCCCATTGACTTACATTGTGTGTCGGGACGAATCCGTCTTGCTCCGCCCCACATCGCGGACAGAAAAACACTGCTTGCAGCGTTATTCAAGCAGTGTTTTTGATTGCGATCGGGGACGCAACCAAACGGAACAGAATGCATTCGGGAGCACTCCGCTTTGTTCAGTTTTGTCCCCATTGACAGTGAATGGGGACAAAACTGAAGCGTTTTCTTCCGCTATTGAGACCCTATGGCGGCATTGAAGACGCAGATGTGAACGTAGCCTTACGGTGTGTCTTTTGTGTCAGGCAGTGCAGTACTTACCAGTGCCTCTTGGTGGCGATGTTTTACATTAATAGAATAGGTAGCGGTGATATGCGGAAGCCTGGAGAACCCTTCTGACGGCTGCTTGCTGATATTTGGCGGTTTCCAGGCTCCGA
This sequence comes from Bufo gargarizans, assembly GCF_014858855.1. Taxonomy (NCBI): domain Eukaryota; kingdom Metazoa; phylum Chordata; class Amphibia; order Anura; family Bufonidae; genus Bufo; species Bufo gargarizans. The sequence goes on along the minus strand of NC_058084.1, from coordinate 14,979,266 downwards.
TCCGTGGAAGGATCATGGGTAATGTGTTTTATATTGGATGTTCTGGTTTTTGGACTAAGCATTGTGCTCTGTAATCCCCCTCTATCCGCAGAGCTTCACTTCCACTGCCGCCTCCTGTCCATGCTCAAATCCCCAAATCTGCTTACATCAGGGCAGACGTGACGGCTGTTCGTGACCTATTGCTCCGTGGCTCCTCTATAGGTCATGTGCCAGGCTGTGCACCTGCTGATTACTATAGGACCCCCTCCCCCGCATCTGTAACCAGTCTATTGTGCTTGGCCGCTGTCAATTAAGCCTAATCATTGTTTAATGGACTGTTCTCCTACATTTTTTAAAGATATCTGCTTGCTGTCAATGAGTAGAAACATTAGTTTAATCCTGTTCTGACTCCAGCTGAGGGTTTGTTACTGTATCTCTTCCAGAAAACATGTGCGGGGTTAGTCGAGGGTAGCGCTCTCGTTTTACCGTTAATTACCGTTGTAGGGGGCATCTGCAAGGCCAGATGGGGCCGGCAGTTAGCAGTAAATCGTGAGCACTACCCAGCGGACACGAACAACTGTCTAATTGCACTTATCTATGGCTGTGAGAACATAGATCTGTATACATCTGTATGCAGGGAGCTCCCCCTAGTGGTGGCTGCAGGCAGACTGAATTATATCGCGTGGCTGTGAGTACATAGATCTGTATGCAGGGAGCTCCCCCTAGTGGTGGCTGCAGGCAGACTGAATTATATCGCGTGGCTGTGTGACGGGAAAGCAGGGATTTCATGCCAGAAAATAAAAGCTCCAAACCTTATAAAATAAATATGTATGTTAATCTTGTATTTGATGCTGGAATTGTATACAGTACGCTGCGCGATTAGTTTCCTTCATGGCAGCCTGCGGCCGCCCTTAAGGGGTTGCACAGAATTAGAATGACGTGGCTTCCTTCCTTCTGTCCACAGGTTGTGGGTTTTTTCTAACTCCATTGAAGCGGACAGCCGTGAGCTGCAGTACCACGCACAACCTGTCGACAGTGGTGTGTGCTGTTTTTTGGAAGGAAGCAGACGTGTTTTACTGAGGGGCCCATTCACATAACCATATTTTTCTGTGCCCATGTGGATCGGATGCGGACCCTTAGGTTTCGGATAGGGGCACAGATGCTGCGGACGGCGCGCCGCGTGCTGTGCACATCCGCACTTCTGTTCTGCAGCCCCGACCGAAAAGATGGAACATGTCCATTTTGTTGACCATAGGACAGGATGTTCCGATCCGCGGAATACACGTGGCTAGTATCCGTGTTCTGCGCGTCCGCCAAAAACTGATATGGTCGTGTGAACGGACCCTAATCCTACAGCAATGTGTATGAAAGGGCACATGTCTCTGTTGTAAATATTCGGAGTCCAGCACGGCCCTTGCAGTCTCACCGCGTTGCTTCTCTTCCGCAGCTCCTTCTGTAGGACCCCTTAGGCTACATGCACACGTTCAGGATTCATGTGCGGAGAATCCGCACTGAAATCCGCAGGTGTTCTCAGGCAAATTCGTGCGGTCAATCCGCATTATTTGGTGCGCATTCGGTGCGGATTTTCCGCATGCGGATTTCACTAAGTGAATTAAGAAAATCCGGTCAGGAAAAAAAAAAATTGACATGTCGCGGATTTTAAAATCCGCACCGCAGGTCAAAATGCGCGCGGAAAAAATCCGCATCGTGTGCATTGAGAATTTGAAATTCTCATGGAATACAATGTACATGAACCTACGGTGCGGATTTTTCGCACGCACATCCGCGCGGAAATCCGCACGCAATCCTGATCGTGTGCAGGGGGCCTGAATGGGTTGGAGGGGGGAGCTCATCTTTGTGATACCCCTTCCCCTGTATGGAGGGGGTCCTATGGCTTGGGGGGTGCTGCGGGGCTCTGACGCTGTGCGCCAGCTCCATGGCTTTGCCTAGAAGTAAATGCAGCCGGAGGTTGGTTCCTCTGCTGCTTTGTCCCCCCGTCTGTATCCTTCACATGTGTCACAAGCCGGCGCGTTTCAGGACCAGGCGCTGGGCATCAGCTGCAGCATAATGGTCTGATTGCCCTCCGGGATCCTCTGCTTCTGGCAGGAAAGTCACACTTTATGAACTGGGAATGTAGGGCAAAGCTAATGGTGGTGGTGTGGGGGGGGGGGGTGTCCACATAGGATCCGCCGGGGGAAGTATGGATTTTCATTCTTGGATTACAAGCGCGGCTGCTCCCGGTGACATACTTAGGGCTTTGATCAATTGTGTGAAGTCTTCCATGAGCCGGTCGGCTTCTCGCGGTGACGTAACAGTCTTAAGCGTCAAATAAAAAAATACCTAAGAGTAAAAGAAAATATGAAGCGAGGACCACCCAACCCAAAGTAGCATAAAGAAATAAATAGTGAATACAAAAATATCACAAGAAATTATCAACTGCTTAAAAAACTAAGCAAAAAATTACTTTAAAAACACAAAAAAATAAACCTTCCAAAAATAGAAAAGAGCATTTATACCTCATCATAATGAAGATTTAACAATAAATGAATAAAAATATAGCAATATTTCTTAACACCAATAAAATCCAAAAGTCAAATGTGAAATAGGATTTCTTTCTCCACCCCCCCCAAACAATAAAGCAATGAAGATGTTATTAAACAAATAGAAGTAAAAAAAAAAAAAAAAAAAAAAAAAAACCTTCCAAAAGTAAAATTGAAAAGAGGACTTTTACCTCACCCCCCCCCCCCCCCAAAACAATAAAGCAATGAAGATGTTATACAAAAAAAAGAAATAAAAATGAAACCCCAAAAAAAAGTTGTAGAAAAACACAAAAATCTAATTCTTAAAAATAACGGAAAAATCAGTAATTAATAAAAAAAAAAGATAAAATGACCCCCTAATCCAAAAATTACGGTAAGTAATAAAAAGCCTAGAAAAAAAACAACCTTCCTGAGGCCTCTTGCACACGGCCGTTGTGCGGCAATTTTCGGTCCCCAATGCACGGGCAACGTCAAGTTGAATGGGCCCGTGATCCGTCCACACGCAAAAAAATAGAACGTGTTGTATTTTTTTTGCGGTGCCAAGGCACGGACAGAAACGCACCATGGAAGCACTCCGTTCCACACCGCAGCTCTGGATTCCGGACCCATTCAAGTGGGGGGAGCAAACGGCCGCTGTTTTTCTGCGCTTTTTGTTTTTCTTTTTCATTACGCAGCGTGCTCTAGGTAATGCTTTTTTTTTTTTTCAGTTTTTTTTTTACTTTGTAATTTCTTAGAGTTTAAAAATGCTTGGATAAAGGTTTACAAATCCCCTAAAAAAAAAAAAAAAAAAAAAAAACTATCAAGGAAAAAACACAAAAGCATATTTCGGCTGAAAAAATAAATAAATAACCTCCTCCCCCCTCAGAAAAAAAATTAAATGAAAAATTGTACCCTATGATAACCATGAAAATGAGACACAAAATTACAAATATAAATAAAACGGATGCCTAAAAAAAAAAAAACCCTCAAAATCCTCACGTAGCGGTTGGAAAGTGCTGGTTGCCCCCGACCCCGGTGCCGTCTCCGCACAGATGGAGGCTCCAGAGTGAAAGGCGAAACTTCTCCCAAGCAGCAAATAAAATTTCCAGCAAAAATGAAATTATAATCTGCCCTTTACACCCCTTGTGGGGGGAAGGGGGGGGTGTTAATGTCCCATTGAAGATTTATTGAGACGTGAAATCATCCCCCCCACCATCCTGGGCTTGGGATCCATCCCCCCATCTGCCACCGACCTGCCCGAGTCCTGGAGACTTTGTGACGGGGGCTTCTATTGTGTGACTAGGGGAACAAAAGCCATTGATGTAGCTGAGGCCGGCGACACACACACAGCTCCTCTACTGCAGGGAACTACTGCACCCATACT